>NC_056738.1:187571808-187889308 GCF_019279795.1 Protopterus annectens
GGCAAAAATCTGGACATTCTGCGAAAACTTTTACAGTTTAGAAGTATGTTGGACACTTTTTAAATACTAGTACCATTAACTTAGAATTTGTCAAAATAATTTCCAGTTTTAGGAGAGATGGAGTCTGAGAACACATTAAGGATGTTCCCTCTAAAATCTGCATAATTGACAGGTTTGTTAGCAAGGATGGAAACAGTACCAGCTCTTTGACACCTTAAATAAGTAGCTCTGATTTGACTGGCCAAAGTTCTAGAGAAACTGTCTAAGAAGGGAGTGGAGTGAGTGACCAGTGCTGGTTCCCCTATAGCGCAGGAACTCCACATAGGGAAAAAAAAACATGTCCTGCAATCCCTGCAGTTTGGGATTCAGGGAGTGTGAGCCTGGCAAGAAGTGTGTGTGGGTGTGTGGGTGTATATGTGTGTGGGTGTGTGTGTGTGTGTGTGTGTGTGTGTGTGTGTGTGTGTGTGTGTGTGTGTGTGTATGCAGAAGATCAGACTGATGATGATTCAGTGAAGGAGGTATTGCACAATATTTTCCAAAGTGTGGCTATTAAGTAGATGAAAAGTCTCAAGCTGCCGACCTCCCTCTTCCAGTGTCCTATGATGCTAGGGATCAGGGGAAATGGTTGGTCCAGTATGCTGATAGGGGGTTCGATTCTCTCAGGGAGCTGAGGTCAAAAAGAAGATGATTAATGTCATATTACACACACACACACACACACACACACACACACACACACACACACACACACACACACACACACACACAAAGCCCTATGCTTAGTCAATTCTAGAATCAGTGTTTTGAGAAGCAGAGTTTCTACACAGACCAGAACTGAACGGAGTGGTGGAAGATAGAATGAAATGAGAAGCAATGGTGACAAGGAAAATACGCGTTTCTGTCAGTTGAACAACACTACTGAGGACTGGCTGATAGCACAGACAAACTTAAAACCTACAAAATGTCCTGCATATCTTTACATATGTAAGAGAGACGATAGTGAGTCAGGCAATGGGCTGTGCGACTGCTCTCTAATGTATCACCATTGTGGCAGCTGTATTCAAATAGAGCAGAACAGAGGAAGTAAATCTGCTTGACTAGGCCTTCATTATGCTTTACTTAAAAGAGATTTAAGGAAGTGCAACTTCCTTTGCAGGACATTCTTAATAGAATCTAGTGTTAAATACGTTTGCAGAGACGGACAGTATTATGAGGATCAGAAACTATGACTAGAGGCAGAAAAATCATAAATATGTTTACCCTGGGTGTGAGGATAGTAATAGCACTCATTTGGGACTTGAAACCAAACCCTACAGCATACTGTGCTGGGGTCACTGCTGCTGGACCAACAAGAGCTTCTGGACAGATGGTTGTTGAGTTTTCCCTTAAGAGCCTTATCGCGTCAGTTAGAAACCCCCCCAGCATGGTGAATAAGGTCAAATTACAAACACACTGCTAGACAGAAAGCCCTCAGCTTAGGCACTGTTAGAATCATAGAAGTGATGACATAATATGAGCTCTCATTTGGGACTCTAACATAAGACCTTCAGTATATTGTGCTGGTGTCACTGCAGCTGGATTAACGAGATCATCTGGACAGCCTGGCATTGAGTTTTCCCTTATTCTCTTATCCCCTCAGCTAGGACACCCCACCCCCACATTACAGACACACACAAATACAGAGAAGGCCCTCTGTTGAGGCAGTGTTAGAATCAAAGAAGTAAAATCATAATATTAGCTCTTATTTGATATAAGACATTCAACCTCCAGCATACTGTGATGGTGTCACTGCCATTGGACTGAGTAGGGCCTCTGGACAGACAGGTGTTGAATTTTTCCTTAAGAGTTATATCCCTTTAGCTAGTAAACCCAGAGTAATGTGATTAATGTCAAATTGCACACAGACACAGAGACACACACATACACAAACACGTAAAGCCCTCTGCTTAGGCAATGTTAGAATCATAGACTTGAAATGAAAAAGATGAGAAAGATCTAAAGAAGCATAGGTGAAAGCACCATAACATCTCTATCCTAAAATAATGGTTGTCTCCTGCTCTTATCAGACTCATTACCGAGTACAACACCCCCTTTGACATGTACCTAACTAGGCACTTATAACAGTTGGAACACCCTAAAAGCTTCCTCACCAGGAGAATCTAGGGTAGGAATACCCTGTCCTACACAGATTGGTTTAAGGCCCTATCTCTGTAATCACTTTCCTACAGGTTACTGACAGGTAATCAATGCCTGGCATATAAGACATCCTCAGATCCAGTTCTGATGGACCTCTCACATCCACAAAATAAACAGCACCAATAAAACTAGATCCAAGGACCTAAACTTTGCCTGCAACATAAATAGAATATGGTGGAGAAGCTGATATGTATCTCAAAGAATCCCCTTGCTGTGGAATAAGCTGCCCAGCTACATGAAACAGAGTTCATCCCTGACCCTATTTAAATGAAACCTTGAAAATTTGAATGGGAAATTCACCCCTGGTCTGGCTCCTACATCTCTGATGGACAGAGGTGTCCAGTAAGTAAATTAATCCCCAAATAACATACCCCTCCCCACATAACCCTGAGCTATCTCCATACTTACATACCCCATCATAAAGACGCCTAAGGAAGACAGGGACAAAACTGGGTTGGGTTGCATGATTAGGCTAGTAAAGACCCTGGTGGTCATTAGCCTAATATAAACCTATGAATCCATGCCACTATTTGTGGGTACAAACGTCAAAAAACAAATAGACTAAGCCAAAGATTCCCTTATCACTTACTATATAGAGTCTAGTAAATAAAGACCTTCAATTTTGAAAAGTAAGGCCCTTCCACTTTGAAAAGTAAGGAAGTGCTCCTCTTTCTGACCTTCTGCTAAGATATTTTAAAGGCGAGTGCTGAGAGGCATGGCTAGAGATATTTGATTTGGTGTACAGCATGTTTTATGAAGCTAATGTGGTGAGGCTATAAATAGTGCGATTAGATTTCATTCTCTGGTGATTGTCTTGACCCCATCCTTTTCCTTCACTATTACAAAAAGAAAGTCTTCTGCTTAGCTATTATTTGCATCTCCATTCCCAGCTGAAGGGGAACTTCTTAAGGCATTACTGGTCTCTAAACTTAACATAGACAACTTTGCAGTTCACAACTGGAATGCTCTAGTTCTCAGAGTAAAGAATCCATGAAACTGGTGCTTT
Source organism: Protopterus annectens (assembly GCF_019279795.1). Classification (NCBI taxonomy): domain Eukaryota; kingdom Metazoa; phylum Chordata; order Ceratodontiformes; family Protopteridae; genus Protopterus; species Protopterus annectens. The sequence goes on from NC_056738.1 coordinate 187,575,011, forward strand.
CTGCCATCACCAGTTTTATTTCATCATATATTATAATGTGGAGATAATAGGCTTGTAAAGCAGGGAGACATACATCTTCAGTTACTGTAATGGAATTTAAATAAATAATACTGGATTTGCAGGAGGCTGCAGAATTCTACGGTAATTAGTACTATTAGCTCAAACTACTTAATTCCCAGTTCATTTCTTAGATTTGATTACTCCTTTTAAGATTTTCAAATCCTCTCTGGGTCAGTACATGCTTTTTACTTACAGATCAGGGTATGCCACTATGCAAAAATCATATTTAAAACCTTGTAGTACTTTTACAATACTTTACTGTACATTACTTTTACCTGCCTTCCTCTCATATGACTGATTACCAAGAACTGAGAATAGAAGTACATACTTACAAAAAGGGTCAATAACTGATACCATAACTTATAAACATTGTAGTAAAATAAAATCTTAAGTACTGTAGAAGACATTTCAGTTGTCCAGAATGTCTAGATGATGGCAAACTGCATACTTCTGCAAGCAATAAAAAGTGAAGAGCAAAAGAGTTCCAGTCTTGTGGCAGGTTTTCTCACTTTGGTGACTTTGAGGCGGAGGGCTCTCATTGGCCAGGGAACATATCTTCATGCAGCGCATACTTCTACCTGAACATATGGCCTGCCTGGATACTGGATGGGACTGTCCATTCGTCAGAAATCTAGGGCCACTGTCTATCAGCAGGTTCAGTATGCTTAGAACTTGCAGTGCATGTTTAATGCAAGGGGAACTGATAGAAGATTAACATTGATGTTACTGTGATCCCATTAGGTGAAAAATAAAAAAGTATTTAGTTACTTAACAGACTGGTCTAGGAAACTAAACCACATCATTATGTGTAATAATATTTGTCACTTCCCACCAACCCCACAGCAGAAACCCTTTCAGCCAAACTTCAAATCAATAACCATAAATCCATCTACATAATCTGTTCCTACCTTCCCCCAGGAAACAATATCAGTATTCTGGAAAATATACTTAGTAGCCTATCTTTACACCTACCCCAGGAAACCATTGTCTTAGGTGACTTTAATATAGACTGGTCTACTTGTAGGTCCCCAAATCCCATTAACCACATAAATCTTTTTGGTTTCTCACAAATGATATCCACCCCTACGAGAATCCACAAACAAAGTGGTAAGGAAACCTTACTTGACTGGATTCTCATAAACAATCATCCTACTACTTATAAGCCAGGAACCCTTCCTGATGACATCAGTGACCATGCTCTTACTTACATAATTAAACAAAAACTTCATAGGCCCAATCCTACTATTTTTAAAACCTCCCGCTCAAAAAAAAACTTTCACCCTGAGAACTTCCAAACAGAACTGAAGTCTTGTGACTGGTCACCACTGCTTCATCTTCCACTTGATGAAGCAGTTACCTACTTTAATTCCAAATTCCTTCAAATCCAAGACTTCCATGCCCCCCATCGCTCATCCAGAATAAAAACCAAAACTGCCCCTTGGCTCACAAAACAAACAAAGCAAAAAATCCTCCTAAGAAATAAAATCTGGGCCAAGTGGAGAGCCTCTAAAAGCCCGTCTAACCACCTTTACTTTAAACAATTAAGAAATGCTACAAAAAAAAGACATCCTACTAGATAAAAGAAACTTTTACATTCACCTCCAACAAAACCACAAACAAAAACCACAAAAGTTCTGGTCAGCTATGAACAAACTACTTCATCCAGAGCATACCAAGTCCCCCACCCCATCAGGGATCACCCAAAATAACCCTAAACTAATAGCTGATTCCTTTAACAACTACTTTATTGAAACCATACAATCGCTAGCTAATTCTCTACCACCCACTAGCTCCCTCCCATCTAATACCACATCAAACTCTATTCCTTCTTTTCACATACAACCAGTTCCTACATCTCTCATTAGTAACCTCCTTCTAAAACTCAAGCCATGCACCCCCTCTATGCTGACTGTATACCGGCAGAATACCTGCAAATAGCAGCTAAAGTCATAGCCTACCCTATTTCTATCCTTATTAATAGAACTATTTCAGAAAGTAAAATCCCCCTTATATGGAAGGTATCTCACATCATTCCTTTACACAAAGGCGGGATATCAACTGACATTTCTAACTTTAGACCTATTGCCTAAAATAATGGAAAAATGTATCCACCAACTACTTGACCATCTTCTCCACAACAATTTGCTTGCCAACTGCTAACATGGTTTCAGACCATTCCATAGTACCTCAACTGCCCTGCTATCCTTTTCTGATTGTATAAACAAAAATCGTAACAATAACACTCTTTCCTCCGCTTTATTTATCGATCTTTCAAAAGCCTTCGATATGGTCAACCATAATCTGCTTTTAGAGGTATTAAAAGCACATTCACTGGACGCACAGGCGTTACTCTGGTTTAAATCCTATTTAAACAACCGTCATCAAGCAGTCCTTTGGGATAACGTGCTGTCAACTCCTCTCCCCATAAACCTTGGAGTACCTCAAGGTTCCATCCTAGGCCCTCTTCTCTTTTCAGTGTTTATTAATGACCTAAACATTACAATTCCTCAAGCCACCTGCTTTCAGTATGCCGATGATTCTACTTTAATCTGCTCTGCTAGGTCCCCAACCACACTCCAAACCCTCACCCAGTCTGTATTTCAGACTGTTGAAAATTGGTTCATGCAACACTGCCTCCTCCTGAATGCAAAAAAAAAAAACAAAATTATTACTCTTCACTCCCACTCTTAAATCACCACAATTTCACTTCACTATAACCTCTAACAATGGAACCACAATATCCCCTGATACCACAACCCGTCTCCTAGGCATAACCATTGACAACAACCTTAGCTATGACGATCATATCAACACTACCATAAAATCTGTCAACAAAAAACTGGGTTCCCTGTATAGAATCAAACCCTTCCTCACACCTACAGCCAGAACCACTATAGCCCAAACTCATCTGATCTCTACCCTGCTTTATGCCTCTGCCATTTATACTAACCTTTCCAAAAGCAACCTTAACAAACTTGCCACTAGCTATAATAACATAGCCAGATTTGCTACCAGCAACCCTTTTAGAACACACCACTGTCTCAACCTCAAACTATTGGGATGGTTAGAACTACAGCACCAACTACTCCATCATCAACTTACTATAACCCAAAAGATACTTTTCCACCCTAATAACATCCCAATCCTCAATAATCTGACTACCCCTTACAAAAACCTTTCTACTCTTCGCTCAGCCAATAAGCTCCTAGTTTCCTCTATTAAATCTAAAAACAAAGCTGGAGACTCTCTTTTTGCTAACACTGTTGGCAAGGCCTGGAACCAGCTTCCAAGTGAACTTTCTACTCTATCTTCCACACATCTTTTTAAAAAACATCTCAAAGAACATTTTAAAACTCACTGGCTCTGCCCCTGCACTAACCATGACTGATCTCTCCACCTTTACGCATTCCTGCCATCCCTATTATTTCTTTTCTCCAGGGTACTTTATTACTAATTATTGGCCTTTCTGCAGTACTATGTTGTCCAAAAAAAATATATATATATTTTTTACATTTTTTCATTTATTGTAAATTTGTTCTTGATCATCCTCTTTTGCTACCATCCCAAATAGTGGTATTACCTGTATATGTTTATAGCTTTTCTATATCATTGTTGTATAATAATGTCTTTACCTGTCTGCTTGGAGCTTTTCTCCCCGGGCCTCTACTGAAAATGGACATGTATAATGGACATGGACTAGCCCGGTCAACAAATGTAAATAAATAAATAAATGTGTAATAATAATAATAATAATTGTAATATGCTGAACACCTGCATAAACAAAATAATTTTTATATTAAATAAACTGATGTAATAGTACTTCCCCACTGTAAAGCTTTAGTTTCTCATACCTCTATAGTCTTTCCTGCACATACAGTCAAATTTCTCCCTCCCAAAAAAGGTTAGACCATTGTACCTTAATCAGCACACATAGTCTGTGAACCTATCCCTCTGCTCCTTTCCAGATAATTGGCCAGTAGCAGTAGTAGCAAATTTTGATCTAGCAAAACAGGTCTGCTGAAAACCAATTTAACAAACCTAACTTTGCCATTTCCCCATTGTTGTGAGACCATGGAGTTAGTTGATATAAGTTAGGGGTGTTGGGGGAGGGCTTGCTGTCTGTAAAAAATGCTTTTATTTTGGGTTGCTGAAAGAGGTTTTCATCAGACCTGTCTCACTGGATTAGGATTCACTATTACTAACAGTATTCCTGGAAATGTCTTCATTGTGCTTCACTGAACTGTTTTGCTTGATCAGGATTCAGTATTACTCCTGTTGATGACCCAACATGAATACAGTTGAATAACTAAAAAAAAAAAAAACTGGAAGAAAAAAAATAAGTTCTGAGCATTTGGGAGGAAGGAGTTCGGGTTCAGGGCATGTGCTGATGACCTATTTAGGTTGAACAAAAACCCAGAGGGAGGGATTCTGATGTTGGTCAGAACTGTTAGATTTTAGAAACATATGGTGGGGGATACAAAAGACTTTCCAGAGACTGACAGCAGAGTAAGGAATGGGTTAAGTATTTGGAAGTACTTGCAAGTGAAAAGAAATATGTTATGTGAACAAAGAAAGGGTGAGGAGAAGTGCATATGAGCTGGGTAGACATGATAAGTTAAAACACAGCCCTCAAAAGAATGGTTCATTCTGCACTTAATCATGAATATTTCATATGTCACATCAAAAAGTTGGTTAAAGAGCTGGACAAACTGTGCTGGTCATTTCATTTGGGACTTTCAGCTAGTGGAATAGGTAGTATATAACATAATGCAAAAAAGAGAGAGAAAGGAAAAAATATCTAAATGGGATTGTAAGCCGCGGTGGTGGTGCTGCGGTAGCGTTGTCGCCTCACAGTAAGACGCTGTCCGGTTCGATTCTCAGCTAGAGCATCTTCTGCGTGGAGACATGCGTGAATGGGCATACCTTCATTGAAGGTTGTGAGTCAGGGCTGGTAACTCGGCACGTAAAAATCAACTACCAATCATTAGTGGACCAGAATTCCGCTATGGTGACCCCTAACCGGGAAAAGCCGAAAGACACAACAACAACAGGTTGCATTAAAATAAAGGCAGGGTCTGATGTTGCCTTGGGAGTACAAAGAAATGGAAATGTCTAAATGAGGGATGGGAACACTGGAGTTTCTATGAGGGAGAGACACAAAGCAGAACCAGGTGCCAGAAACAATGAAAGATACTATCGGGGAACCATGCTGAGAAACAGGGTAAGGAGGAGATTGAAGAATATTTGTTACAATTTTACCTTCCACACACATGGATGATTGTGGAAATAGAAGTATGAAAACAGGAGAAACTAAACTGAGTAATAATAAAATAAAGGAATCAAGAAGCTGGACCAGTGGCTTGTGGAAAGAGGCAATGACTTGAAATCATTTCAGGAATTGGAAGATAAGTCTGTGTTAGCCAGAAAGGAGTTATAAAAATACTTCCGGCTGTGTGAGGTGAACAAAGAGATGTTTATTAGAGCATAAGGCCTTGAGCATGTGACAGAGTGAAGAAAAGAATAGCGAAGGTAGTGATGAAAAGAGGGACCCTCCAATGAAGTAAGGGAGCAGCTTAAAAAGAAAGGAGTGGGGGGTTGCAATAATGGGTAAGGTTTTTACCTTACAGACCGAAGTGCAGGGTTTGAGTCTCACCTTTGGGAAGCATGGCTAGGCTTAAAAAGGCCCCCTGGAGTCATTTGCCTAATAATTACCTATAAATCTAAGGTGTGAGACAGATGGTGTAAAGAGAGGATGTTGTACAACAATAATAGGAAAAGAGTGTCTGTGGAGCAGGAGGTGGTGTTCAAGTGTGGAAACACAATAAAAAGTGAAAAGTACAGGACCGTTAAAGAGGATGGGTGATGCAAGTGTGGGCAGTGACACTGAGGCATATTTGTTAGACCGGTGTCATGTTTGAAGGACAGTCTATACAATAAAGACAGGTTTAAGTATTTTCACAACAAGAACCCCCTAAATCAATTTTATGCAGGAGAGATGAAGACCATAATGGTGTGACAAACTAGAAGTGAAGATGAGTAGGAACAGTGATCAGAAAGGTAATAACTTCACATTTTAGGCCCTGGCGAATCCCTGAAGTGCCTGCAAAGCAAGTCTGAATTTAAAAAGTAATGAAGCAGATGTTTTATAAATAAATGAGAACTTAGATTAAGAAGAGGAAAGCACACAATGTGAAGTGGACTGCAGTTTGAAGCTCACATTTACGCTGGGCAAAAGTAAGACGGAAAAAAACAGACGGGGCAAATTAGATTTGAAAATATGATATGGTATACAAGAGGGTGGTTATGGTTTTGTGCTGTTTTTTTCTTGAGAAAACATATTCTTATGTGATAGCATCATGTATAATGACTCTTGTTTGTTACAAAAGAAAAACCTCTAAAGAAAATATTTCTTTATAAATACAAAGAGAAAGGTTCAAGAAATATTTTAGCAAAGCTTAACTACATCACAAGATTAATGAGAGACTGAGATGAGCTCCAGAAGGCTGGAAAGAGGAGTCAAAGTAGAGGTAATGTCTGATGGGAAACAGCCCCCCTACAGTAAACCACTAATGTGAAAATGTGAAACAAAATCATTATCTGCCTCAGTAACAGTGATGTGCTATGCAAGAACTAGTACATAGGGTGCATGTAGTTTTGGGGTTTGCACAAGGATTGCAAAGGGCATTGACAAGTGGGTAGTTGGGCAGGAATATTGCTGTTTATGACAAGGCATGGGACATTACGGGTGTTGGTACCAGCTGTTGACTAGTGGCGAGAATGGAGGTCATAGACACCATAGTCAGATATTATTTATGTTCTCAAAACACTTTTAAGCAAGATTCAAACGAACATACCTGTCTATTACAACAGGTGAAATGAGAATTATTTAACATCAGGTGCAAGTCTGAATCCCCCTTCCCCCAAGCAGCGGGCTTTGATTCCTGCCCCCTACACCGATATATCTTACTGTAAGGTGGCAAAACATGGGGTGGCAAGTCAGAAAAAAATGTATTGCTCTTCTATTTGATTAAGCAGGCTTAATCATCCATGCCTCACTGAAAATGAATCAGAAGCAAAGCAAATCCCCCCTAGTTTTACAATAATTTAGTCCATCAGCCAATAGAACAGCAGGCAATGTGGCCAGCAGTCACAGTTACCTACTAGCTTGCTGATCTTAGTGAGCTTGAGCAAGTTTACTGCCTGATCTGTTGATCTGCTTGGCTAGAAAATATCTGACATTCCATACCATGAAATATTTGTTGCTGTTTTTAGCCCTAGTGAACTCATTTTCACTAAAAATGCTATTATTCTTTTCAGATAAAGTTACCATAAATCTATTTTGCGACAGGTTACCAGCATATTTACGTAGCGACCCCAGGTCCTGATATGAGATAAGAGAGGTGCTCACCAACCCGAAGGGAACACAAGAGGCACAGACAAGAGCTGACTACCTCAAGGCACACTTCGGTGCTTTACCAATGTTCACATGGGATTCTTTTAGTTTATTTAGCTTCTTGAGGCAAATAGAAAACAGTTGAGAAAGCAAAGTAAAAGGCTGCAAAGGGCCCATGACAACAATGCCACATCTCAGAAGGCATGAACGAATACCCATTGCTCAGTCCATGCAAAAACAAGGGGAGAGCTACAGGAGACCATAACATTACGTTTTCTATAGAGATGCTTTACAATTATTTTTCACAGCAATTCTTCTGCTGTTACCAAGGCCTGCTTCAGATGTTCCTTATAAAGGAGTCAATCAAAACTAACTTCAGAGATAGAGAAAGAGAGAGAGAAAGAGAGAGAGGGGCAGCATCCCCTTCAAATTCAAATGGCATAAATGGCATTACAGACTGGATCCACACCACCTAACGGAGGTAGGGTCCATCTTGTTGAATAAGTGACTCTTGTACAAGTGTTAGGTTTGTGCTGTGTTACCAATCAGCTGACATCCAGATAATCTGAGCAGTATTCTGGTTTCAACAAACAGATTGATAAACAAATAAATAAATGAAACAATATCAATGGATGAGACAGGGAAAGGGACTGCACATGAAAACTGATTGATCCCTTGCCAGTTGGTCCACAGGAACCTTTAAACTGACCTGCTGCCTATGACCCATTATTTACACTGGGGCAGTACATGTAATTTAAACAGCACAGCCTAAACTGTAGTAATATTTGTGTTGGTGGGAGTGTTGTGTGGGGTGTTATAGTCGACAATGAAGATTAGCAGCATTTAGTGTATCTCTGAAATCCCTGGCTGTGTTCCCAGATGCTGTCTCACTGCTAACGTGTCTGTCTTGAGTAAGTAAATTCTTAAATGAAATTGTAAAGGATGGTAATATTTACTGGCCAGTACTATAACCTGAATAACAAGAGACCAGCTGGTATGTGTTAAATGGATATGTAAGATTGTATTTCTTCCTTTTGGATGTTCTAACTATTTCATTTTCTCCTGTTGCTAGTCACATCATTTTTACCCTGACATTTACTGGGATCTCTGCCAACTTTGTAACAAAGTGCTCAGAGCTTGAAAACTGGAGGGAAAATGTGAAGAAGGGAAACAGAGCCCCAAACAGCTAAACATTTAAAAACACCACAGACCTCATCATGATTGTGCTGTAGTAAGAAACTTCTTTTCAGCACGTATCATGCATCCTAGACATCAAATAATATATTTTGTTTAAAGAACTGATACACTTTCTAAAATCTACAACTTTTTCAAACAATTTCAATATTTCTGCCTTTAATTAAATATGTAATTATGTGTTAACAGCAGTGATATAGAGGATTACGAGCAGGTCACCAATCACAACCTACTCATTATGTGTTCGAGACATGGGTGCCAAGAAATTCGCCCTTTGAACAAAGCTCAAGAGATGAATCTTGGCATTCATGTTGAGAACACATAGTAATGTTATGACTGGAGACCTCATTACAATGTTTTGAAGTGCATGGAGCTTTATCTGCTCCATGTACTACTAGTTACAGAAAAAATGTAAAGTGTTTTGCTAGCTTTCAAAGCCATAAAGCACTTAGCAAGCACTGTCAGAAAGACAGTGTAACGCAGTCTCTTAAGTTTAGGCAATAAAGCACTTACACTCATCTTGCCATGCTTCTTATCTGTCCAGATGTTTGCAGAATGTCCTGATTTTTGCCTCAAATGTTTGGTTTGTTCCTCATAAAATGTCTGCTTTTTCTGACAAATCACTGCGGACTGAAGTGACATACATTTGAGCCTCAGACTTCATAACCTTCAGAAAATGCAGGTGAACACAAATCCTGTTATTGTAGCAACTTTATAAGTTTATAAGAGGAAGTCTGGAACACGTTACCAGTACAAATAGTAGGCAGAAACAAATCATCATTGTGATTTGCTGGTCAGTACTGGCATATCTGACTGCCAAGTACAAGACCTCTCCTTAACAAGTTAGCAGGGGGTGCTTAACATTTGTTAAGATCAGATTTTGTGATATAGCAGAATTTAAGTGATTTGTCTTTTTCCGAATATAGGATTGTAATTAAAACACTCCATGCACTACATTTACATTGTCACTAATTTGTAGGAGCATAATGTGGAAAAGATGCAAACGGTGTAGAAATTAGTCCTGCCTAATATATATGTGGCACAATGGTGATACTTATTGGAAGGGGAAGTGGCATTGTTTACGCAAGTCACAAAGGGACTTCTGGAATGCTGCTAATAAAAAGAAGGCCACATGGAGTGTAATAAATAGCATAAGCAGCCATTTGGGCTGCTGGTGTAGTACATTCTGTCTTTTATATTCGGTGGCTACTTAAAGTTACCTATTTCAGGGAGAGTCCAGGTTCTAAATGTAGCATGAAAAACTACAAGGTTTCTAACACCAGTGCTAGCCTGGCAATGCAAAGGGCATCCATTTGTGCCACAGGTGACATAAGGTTCAACAGCAGCTCAGATTACAGAAAGTGGCTTAGCTTCCTTGGGTAGAGGGTGTTAATTTGCTACTCTGGAACACCTCTACCTGTGGCAACCATGGTGGAAACGCAAGGATACCATAGGAACTAGAAGGGTTAGTTGGGGTGTTACAGGATGCATAAAGCAAGGTGTGATCATTGTAGAAGGAACTATCAGTCTGCCATTGCAGCCCACTTCATGATCATCATATGTGGAGGTGCAATGGAGGGTACACTTCATTAGGGAGCAATAACATAAGAACACCTACCAGTCTTGTATCTGATATGAGGTTACCCTCTCTACCACTCTTAAATCTTACAAAACAGGAATGAGGAAGTACAAAATTGTTGACCAGAGGCCATTGACAGAGGTATAAGATGAAGGGTTTAAACACTGACATAGGATGGAAGGCAGAAAGTGGGGTATAAAAAAATGAATAATACCAACAGCAGAGCAGAGAAATAAAAATCATTAATTAACTTACAGACACCAGAATCAGTACATGTTAGCACCAGTAAAACAAAATTAACAGCTTTCACAAAACTGTGGTTATTAAAACAATAAACAGCATTAGTTCCCAGTTTGTGTTATGCAACCTATTTCAAATTTCTTCATGGAATATTGTTATCAATGGAAAACATTTTATGTGAACTATAAAAATGATAACTACCTTAACTAGAAAAGTCAGCAGTGCAGTATAAGCAATCTGAAGTAAGAGGTGATGCATAAAAGCTTCAGAATATCAGTAGCACAACATGAAAAACAGTAATAACATTTCTTAAGATATATTTTAAAATATTACAGATAAATTATTTGACATATCAAAATTAAATTAATGGTATAAATCAGCTTTTACTTTCAGTGAGGTCAAATTAATCTAGTGTGACCGGAATGCCATAAAATATATTGCATCTGTTGGAGAAGAAAACCAGAAAACTACTTCATGATTATTCAATACACAAAAATGAAATGATGGAAAAATTTAAGGTGTTAAAGTCTAAAAGAGGTGAGGGTCTACTTCATACAGATTATTTCACATTTTAAATCCAAATACAGTAAAGTTCAGAGTTATGAAGAGTTGAGACGTAAGATGACATTCATTCTGGCATTCTGAAGGGATGAATTTTGAAAGAGAGCAAAAACAGAGATTGCAGAAACACTGGATAGCACAAAGAGAGACAGATCACGTTCAAATAGGGCTGTACACATGGTAAAGGACCAGATCGTCCACCTCAACCCCTCCAAGCCATTCCAGTATCCCATTACTCAACTGTCACTGCCCAGTTACCATAAACACATTTCAAACTTTTCAGTGTGCATATTATTTTATTCTTTACTTTTACAACAATTGCAGAGATTTAGATTCAATTTTAAAACTTTTATTTCAAATTTTATTGCACAAACACTGCTGGCAATTTGCTAAACAAAACATTCTGACATTAAAACAGACTTAGCATGAGCAACAGTAAACTTCTGTTTCCTTGAAACTCATATTAATTGAAAATGTACTGAATCTAACATAGGGTAAACACTAGGCAACCAATCTGAAAACTATTACAATAGCCAGAGGTCAGAATCAACCCTAGTACCTCATGTTTTTGAGGTGGAAACCTTAACCATTATACCAAAACCCACTACACATTGAAAATACACTGAAACTTACATTAATAGAAAATGCATACAGTCAACGGCAGACAAAATGCACCTCGGTCCCTAAGCTGTTTTCAAATACCACCCCCCCCCCCCCGCACACATTTTTAGGACTATGTATAAATTCATGTGTTCTCTGATTCATCTTTCTGATTGTTTTAAATGATATTTCTTGTTTAATGCAGCAACATATGTTTGAGTGTGCTTTAAATTTGTAGTTTTGAACATTTTTCTCATAAGCAGTATGAACCAGTAATGGCAAAAGTATCCATTTCAGAAATTCAACCATAAAAGGCACTCAAGCTGCTGTCATTTTAATCCACCAATATCCATACTTAACAACTATGACTACTTTATCAACTGTGTACACAAAACATGTCTGATTGCAATAAAAATGGCCTCACATAAATGTACACTATTCCTGCAAACACAGATTAATGACCTTTTTAACTTTATCAGTTCAGCAGGGTCAGTCATTTCTATCTACAGACATCCCCCAAATCCCACAATTTTAGATACATTGTTGACTGTATCCTTCTCAGATGTCTGTGTAAAAAAAATTAATAGCAACAAAGTCAAATTTCAGATTTGCTTCACACAAAAGCACATTTACCAAATTATTCAAATTTTATTGAAATGCACACATGCATGCTAGTCCTGCAAAGTCAAATTAAAGACTATTTAAAAATGACCAGATGAAAAGAGAATAAGGCACTTTCATCCACAGATTGCCCCCCACTCCCACCAGCAGTCATTACACCCCTTATTGTTTTTATGAAGAAATAAATTACACGTACTTTACTAACATTGTATCCTAAGATCCAGCCTTATGTAGCACAGTCAAATGGAAGAGTATTCATGACAGCACAAGAAGTATTCCTCACCTGATAACATATGCTAAGTCAATCTGCACAATCTGTGCAGAAGTAAGTGTCATCTGAATACATTGTCATTAACAAGAACTACTACTAATCCAAGGGTGGCTGCTGGCAAACAACTTCTCATTTTCCTTTCAGTGCTTCATCTACAAATGCAGTGCCTGCTGCCTTAAAGAATAAATTACCTGTGTTTTATTAAAAATGGTGTGCTGATGATATTACCTTCATGTTTCCTGAATTAGATCAGCTATTCTATAGGGAATGGCTGGCAAGCAATGACAACAGGTTATAATTACTAGAGATGCATTCTTGGCATCCATTAAATAGCCTAGCCCTAATTCCCAATTGGACCAAAGCACTTTCTGGTTAAGTTACTTGCTCAGCCTCACACAGCAGTCTGTTCTACTTTACTGCAGAGCTTAGAGATATCTGTAAAGACAAGGATCCCTGCATATGTGTCCCTTTCCCCAACAATTTCCATTTCCTCACTTCCTCACTTCCTCACCAGTTATTGCTTATACTCTTGTCAAGTGACTGAATTTTCCCCACCACCTTTCACCTTGATGGAAAATTGCCCAACCTCTGTATAACTTTTCTGTATTATACTGTTGGAGAAGCCTTGATAAAACCTATATATGGCAGTGCTGGCTTTCTGCTTTAGTCAATCTGTCAAAGAACTCTGTAAGATTTGTTTAACACAGCTCCCTGTCACATGCAAAGGATCAAAAACTGTAGATCCCAAATTCCCAAAAAATAAACTGCAATTCAAAAATATAGTGATTTTTAAAACTTGTTATACTGTGAAAGTGTTTTTTGCAGGTGGGGCTTCATTCCAGTATTCCTGAAATAGAGGGGAGATGCACTCCCCCCATCACTGCTATTTATACATGTGAAACAGGAGATTGCTCTGCCTAAGTGAAGGAAGAACACCCTGGAGGACTGAAGTCTATATTCCATGAACTGTAATCTGCAGAATTGTTGTGTTGTTTTGAGGTCTACAATTATCTAATTTGGAATGTTAACAGTCACTTGTCTAACACAATCTAACTGCTATAATCTATGTTGCATAAGGTACTGTTGTCATTATTTAGCTATTGAAGAATCACTTTTTTCAGTATGAAGTCCATCATATTTCTACTACATTGGCCAGGTTAACTGGTGAGCAGTTTTTCATCTTTCCTTTCTTTCCTTTAGTACAGGGGATGTTCCTCATTTCCAGTAACCCATGATATAAGGTGAACGTTTTTTTACTAGTTTTTCTATTAGCTCCTTTAGAATATAGGATTGTCATTCAGCTTGCCTCACTGCCTTTTTTTACTTTTAGTTTAAACATTTCTTCCTACATATTTCCTTCTGAAAGAGATTGGATGGACTTCTACAACATTTCTGGTGTGTAATAATATTACCTCCCCAGTATCTACTTCTGAGAAAACTGCACACCAACAGCCCAGTAAGGGAGAGTACCAGTGAGCCCAGAGCATGGTAGATTAACTTAGGGTACTCCTGTCTGCCCTGTGAGCATAATATCCATTAAATTTCTTTTTAAATAAATATATTCACATTTTATTAAGTAGTGGTGATGTGGAAAACTGAAAAAAATCTAATCAAAGCAGAAGAGTGAGGTCATGTGATAGTGCTGAAAAGATCATACAGTATACAGGGCAGCACTGATAGACATGGCAGCACTGATAGACATGGCAACACTGGTAGACATGGCAGCACTGGTAGACAGGGCAGCACTGATAGACAGGGCAGCACTGATAGACATGGCAGCACTGACAGACAGGGCAGCACTGGTAGACATGGCAGCACTGGTAGTCATGGCAGCACTGATAGACATGGTTGCACAGGTAGACAGGGCAGCACTGGTAGTCATGGCAGCACTGATAGACATGGCTGCACAGGTAGACAGGGCAGCACTGGTACTCATGGCAGGACTGGTAGACAGGGCAGCACTGGTAGTCATGGCAGCACTGATAGACATGGCAGCACATATAGACAGGGTATTATTGGTAGACAGGGCGGCACTGGTAGTCATGGCAGCACTAGTAGTCATGGCAGCACTGATAGGCATGGCTGCACAGGTAGACAGGGCAGCACTGGTAGTCATGGCACCACTGATAGACATGGCTGCACAGGTAGACAGGGCAGGACTGGTACTCATGGTAGCACTGATAGACATGGCAGCACTGGTAGACAGGTCAGCACTGGTAACAGGGCAGCACTGGTAGTCATGGCAGCGCTGGTAGACAGGGCAGCACTGGTAGTCATGGCAGCACTAACAGACATGGCAGCACTGATAGACAGGACAGCATTGGTAGTCATGGCAGCACTGGTAGACATGGCAACACTGGTAGACATGGCAGCACTGGTGGTGATGGCAGCACTGGTAGATATGGGATCATTGATAGACAGGGCAGCACTGATACACATGGCAGCACTGGTAGACTAGAATAGTATGGATAGTGAGGGTAGAAATGCTACTCTTAGGAATATCTACATAATACAGGGGTTACCTGCAACATGGTACTCATAAAATCTACACTGGTATCATGTGAAAATAACAGAAGACAATCTGACAAGTATTACACAGATAGTGTAGCACATACAGGGACAATATATAGTGACATAAGTTAAAGACAAGCAGAGAGAAGTTGTTATAGACTCAGAATGATACATGTAAAAGAAAATCTGACTTTTGAAACATTGGTCACAGTGAAATGATCTCTGTATTATAATCTATTTTAGAATTTTGAAAAGCCTGTTCATAGTTCATAGCTTGACATTACAGGATATATTGCCCTGATCAAATCATGCAAGCCCATAGAGTACTTACCAGATCATCTACTATAACTAGAAATGGCATGGTTGCTAATGCACCTTATTTTTCTGGTGTTGTAAATAATTAGAGAAAGATGTTATTGTGTTCAATAAAAGAATCAGTCAACTCCAAATTGTTCACAGGTTCATAGGCAGGTACTAGGCTATCTGCCCAAAGGGCATTTATAAGCCTAGCCAGAGTGTGTCACCTTTCACCGCCCCATTGATTAACTGATCCTCTGTCAAGCAGAGCCGGTGAAGTGATCCCAGGGGTGTATTTTCTGTTACCATCCACTCATCAAGGTTTCTCTTAAAGAGTGTTAGTGAGGGGCATACCTCCCAAATGTACCGAGTTACTCAGTTTTTACCGAATTTTGGGGTCCAAATAGTGGGGTGCCATGATTCATGAGTGGCACCCCTTCATTTCCGACTTTTCCCTAGCTTTTTTTTTTATTTTAAAATGTTTTTCTCGGCTTTGAGCTGAAGTCATCATATGCGAGATGACGTCAGCTCTGTCAGAGCTACCAGCCTGTCAGAATTGAGATCAAGGACTTAGTGCACACATTTACGGACTTTTGAGAGATTCTATTTCCGCTGGATCTGCAAGCGGGAAACAGTATTATTTCAAATATGGATGGATCTATTCTGCAATCTGCAGTCCTGGGTGATATCTCTTATCTGCTAGTTCCCTGCAATGATGAGAGTGAACCGGGAAGTCCAGGGTTTGGAGGAAACGTATTTGCGACGAGCTGGAATGGAACAAGTAGGAGAAACATGTTTTTTATTCTGCCGCAAGCAATGCTGTGGTGTTCAAGTGGATCTATCTGCCATTCTATATGTTTTTCTTTTATTTATTTTGCCACAAACTGGGTGAATGAACTGTGTGTGTGTGACTAGTCTAGCAAACATTTCATGACTACACTCTACACATGATTTGTACTACCTCTGAGTTTGTGTTCTGGCTTGGTGAAACGAGTAGGAGAAACTTTTTTTATTCTGTCGCAACGCAAGCAGTGTTGTGTTGTTCTAGTGGATCTATCTGCCGTTCTACATGTTTTTTTTATTTATTTTACTGCAAACGGGGTGAACAAACTGTGTGTGTGTGTGACTAGTCTAGCAACCATTTCAGGACTACACATGATTTGTACTGCCTCTGAGTTTGTGTTCTGTCTTGGGGAAATGGCATCATGTGAATGTGAATATAGGAAAGGTTAAAAGCAGTTAGCAAAAACCGTATTTTAAGTCTTGACTTGTAAACATAATTGGATAACAAGGTCTGGTTTCATTCTCAGCAGTTTGCAACACTACTTTCTCATTAAGGAGATGTTTGCAGTATCACAAGTCATCATGTAGTTTAGGGTTGGCTAGGATTCTGGGAGTTGGCATTTACTGATAAAGCAGAACAGCAGTTTACAGACCAACAATACATGGGGTTGTATTAAAAATAAGCTTTCATCCTGTTCCCTAGACTTGGCCATGAAGCACTAACAGTGGACAGAAAATTGCCTACAGTCGGATTAATTTTGTTGTTTAGCTAGAGCTCATTTAGCCAGCAGGCCTCTTTCATGGATAATGTGAGAGGTCACATTCCAAGCATAGATTTGGATCTGTGATGTGAGTGATAATGGTTTCACAGGAGCTGAGATTAAAATGTAATGTATGTCTCAAAAATCAGTTACTGTTCATACTTGTTTGTATACAGAGCATAGGAATGGAGCTTCCACTCGAGTTTATGGTAACTACAGTGATTAGTAGCACAATGTTTTGCATCTCAGAACCTGCTGAAGAAGGTTTAATCAGATACTGGAGTATTGGGGAGTTAATAATGCAGAGCTGATAAAGAGCAACACTGTGACAATTACAATCAAGCATGAATCAGATGTAGATAATTTGCAGGTGGCAGAATAGTGTGGAGTTTATGCAGTTAAATGCCTCTCAAAGGGGAGGATATATTAGTGCTATAAGGGGGAAGAGTGTAGAGAAGGTTAACTGGGTAAGTGGATGGGGGAGGAAGAAAACCAGAGATGAAGAGCAGGGCATACTGATTTAATACCGTCAGTGCTACAGCTTTATCTCTATGACAAAAGAGGAATAGGGGAAATTAGGCATCGATATAGTAAAATGATTCATTTGCAGTAGCATGCTTGTCCATTAGATCAGGTCTGGTCTGCATATCTCGGAAAGAATTTATGGCAACATTCCACTGAGGAAAACATCTAAGGGTGGCAGAGCTAAGTTTCTTAGGGGAAGTTCATTAAATCATTAGTTTTTAATTTAAAGAAATAAGTACAGGTTTTAAATTATTCTTTTATTTTTTTATGTTTGGTTACACTTACTGGAAACATGAGACCTACCTGTGTATTCCATATTTGTGGTTTAGTGTTAAAAGTGGATGTTTTCACATGATATTTAAAAAATGATGAACATTGGAACAACTAAGGCCTTTGTATTTTTCACTGTCCCTTCAAGCTCTGCAGGCTGTTTGCACTGCTCAAGGCTCAATGTTCTGCACTTTATAGATGAGTCAGTGTGAAACATAGCATGTATTCAGTTGAAAGCCAGCTTGTCTGCTTTTTCTAATGAGTGGCTTAACATCAATTTCTGACAACAAGCCTTTATTGGGGAGGGGCAGCTTTGAAGTGACCTTGTCTTCAAAATGGTCAGTCAGCGATTTGTTTTGCTACCGTACATACGTTGAAAAATATTGTTAATAACAGACACAAGAAACAATGACATACTATATTAAAATCATACCCCATTGATAATTCTGTTGCAGAACTTAGCTTGTATAAAATATTTTGAATTATAATCAGAAAACCAGCAACAGAAATGTTTTTTAGCAAGCTCTTTCTCCAGCCAGTTCAGATCAAATCTGAAGAATTCACTTATTTGGCAAGACTGCAAGGAAAGTGTCTGGATATGGAGCATCTGCATTCCAGTTGCAGATTACATTATAACAGTTTAAAAATGTGATTTTTAATATTTTAATGATAATCATAAAATTCTTCCTCAGCATGAATGCAGCATGTTACTCACAAAAAGAATACAAAAGTAAACTGATTGTCCTGTAAAGATCTCCTCAAAGCCCTACCTCTATATTCTTTTTCTTACAGAATGTTGAGAGGTGATCTGTGCATGGCATACAAGGCATCCTTGGATCCCACTCTGACGGACCTTGTTGGGTGTCTGCAAAACAAATAGCACCAGAATTACCTGACCTAGGGATTCCACACATTAGAGGGACAGACAGGTATATGTCTTAGAGAATTCCCCTTTTCTGGAACAGGTTTCCCATCTGTATGAAGCAGAGCTTTTCCCCTAAACCTATTCAAGAGAAACCTGGACTAGTGCATGGAAGTTAGAAATGCACTCCAGGTCTAGCACCTGTATCTCTAATGGAGAGAGGCAGCCTGCCACTATGTTTCTTGTTTTGTGTACAAGGGGCCAATGGTTTGAAAACAGCCCAAAGGTAATCTTTACCCACCACTGGCCAGATGCATTGGATGTGGTGTGCTTTTCAATGCTGTTTTGATGAATGTGAGTTTCAAGGGCAGAGAAGTTTTAATGCCAAGTCTATTTTTATTGTGAGACAGTAAATATTGCTTTGTTTAGCAGATGTCCTAGTGTTTGTGCATTGTGCTACAAAATGTAAAAATAAAATCCAAATAATCATTATAGAAGTAAAGCAGTATGCACACATTAGTGCTTTTGGTAAATGGGACGAAATAGACAGGTAATCGTACATTTGAATGGCTGCAGGGGGACTCTGGTGCCATATTTTGGTTGTCTGTTCTTCAGTTTGCATTTGAAAGTTGGTATCTTACAATTCCATTGGTGGGCGGGGTTACATAATTATGTATTCAAATTTGATGTTAATCAGCGTACAGATTTGTACCTATTTTTCATGGGCCTTTCCAGATTTTTGATGTTTCCAGGTTGAGAGGTATGGTGAGAGACTATGCCTAATGTAGTTTGGAATTTTGTTCCAAAGCATGGGGAGTCTCTGTGACTGGAATCTATCTCTCCAGCATGTTCTATTTATAGTTGTGGCGAGGTTTAGCTCACTAGAGCACGTGGCTCGCAGTGACTTGGATTTCTTTAGGTGGAGCATGTCCATCAATTCTGAGTAGGACATGGCTTTGTAAGTCAGGCAGACAACACCTCTGAGTAAGCGATATGCCACTGGGTACAGCCGGAGTTTTTTCAGTTGGGCTGCATAAGACATATGTTTGAGGCCAGTAATCCTCTTGGTGAGGTACTTTTGTGGTCTTTCCAGCTGTTGGAAGTGTCTTGTGAGGTACATCCCAAATGGGGCATTGTACTCTATGATGGGTCTAATGAGTGACGAATAGAGGGGCACTATAACCTCTTTATTTCTAGATGCAAACCCTTTAGTAATTAGATGGGCCACATAGAAGGATTTCCTAACTACTTTGGCAATATGATTGTCAAAGGAGAGATTACTATCTACCTGGTTCCCCAGATGTCTTATTACCTCTTCTGTATTAAGGGGGCTGACACCTATGTGGTAATTCATGGGTGTTTTGTTTTTCCCAAACGGGATGACTATGCATTTTTGGCAATTAGCTTGAGGCCATGACTTTGACACCAGGTGTCCGTCTCAGTAAGGCCCTTTTGGAGGATGTCCGTGTCAGCTGGAGAGTCAATTATGGCTCCCAGTTTGCAGTCATCGGCGAAC
The DNA here is from genome assembly GCF_019279795.1 of Protopterus annectens. NCBI lineage: Eukaryota > Metazoa > Chordata > Ceratodontiformes > Protopteridae > Protopterus > Protopterus annectens. The sequence goes on from NC_056738.1 coordinate 187,595,055, forward strand.
TTGGTTAGCCATAGCCCTCCTGTGTTTGCCTGTACTTCTGAGAAGTATATGCCGAACAGTAGGGGTCCCAGGACCGAGCCTTGTGGGATACCACTTGTGACTGGTTTAGAGTTGGACCTGGATCCTGCTAATCTTACTGTGTGAGTTCTGTCTGTAAGCCAGTTGGCAACCCATCTCATGATGTAGGGGTTTATGTTCAGGCTGGTGAGTTTTTCTGTAATACCCGAGTGGGGAATGGTGTCAAAAGCCTTGGCGAGGTCAAGGTAGGCTGTGTGAACCACCTTTCCCTCATCTATGGCCTTGGTGACTGTCTCAAAGAAGTCAACCAGGTTTAGTAGGCATGATCTGCCCTTAACAAAGCCGAACTGGGTCAAGTCAAGTGTTTGGAGGTTCCCAATGTCTTTGTTAATGAGTTCCATGATGATGCGCTTCATAGCCTTACAGACCAGGCTAGTCAGGCTTATGGGGCGATAGTTACCAGGGTCAGTTGTGGCCCCTCCTTTGTGGAGAGGAATAACCATTGCTGTGCGCCATTCTATGGGCATGTACCCTGTGGAGAGGCTGAGGTTGAACAGCGTGTTTAGGTGGGGGGTTAGTTCATTCTGTAGTTCATACAAGACGCAGCCTGGGACACTATCTGGTCCCATTGACGCTGTGTTTTTGGCTTTTGAAAGGGCTGTTTTCACCTGTGCGTCTGTGATTTGTGGGACACTACACTTTTCCGGTATTGTTGTGGGCCCTTTTGGAGGTGAGAGGGGGGTGAAGTTTGCACTGAATCTATCTGCCAGGATGTTGGCAATATCAGTAGTTTTAGTATATTTTGTGCTATTTTGCACTAGTTCAGTGCATATCTGCAAGTTGCCACTTAGATTCTTAACATAGATAAAGAAGGCTTTGTGGTTATCTTTTGAATCCTTGGCTATTTTTCTTTCAAAGTTAGCCTTGGATGATTTCATGAGGGACCTTAGTTTCTTACTGATACTGATCAGGGGTGTCTTTCCTTCTTGGGATTTGCTTTTTTTCTGAACTAGTTTCCTCCTTCTATTGTATAGCCTGTTTATGGCAGGGGTCCACCAAACTGGTTTCCTTCCCTTAGAGGAGTGAGTCTTGGTTTTCCTAGGGATGGCATGATCCATGCATCCTTGTAGGTGCTCATAGAGTGCATTTGTAAAGGTTTCTGCATCTTGGGCAGCATTATCCTTTAGCATGGGGGCTGTGAAACTTACCACCTCTGTCATAAGTAAGTGAAGTTTGCTTTAGAAAAGTTTTTTACTGTGGTTTCCTTAGTTGGGGGTGGTGATGGGATGTGGACATCCAGAGTCATTAGTTTATGGTCTGATCTAACCAGTGATGGGTTGACCTCTTCTGTGGAACACCTGTTGCCCATGTTGGTGATGACCAGGTCCAATATGTTTTCATCTCTGGTAGGGGAGTTTACCAGCTGATCCAGGGCATTTGAGTTGATGAATTCCAGGAAGTGCTGGGCCTGGGAGTTTGTACTTGAGTAGTTTTCCCAGTGAATGGTAGGGTAATTGAAATTGCCCAATATCAGGGTGTTTGGTAGGACGTTCATGTTTTCCAGTGTCTCCAGAAAGGTGGAGTGGTGGTCCTGGGTCATGGAGGGTGATCTGTAGCAGGCCACAATTTGCACTGCAGATTTGCTCGATGTTAGTTGCACATGGATGATCTCAGAGGTATCATGCTGCGCCACTAACCTAGAGGTGTAGGTATCCTTGATGAATATGGATACAACCCCTCCTTTTGTGTTACGGTCCATGTTCTGCAGCCGAAACATGTGGTATGAGTTGTAGCCCGGTAGTGCTGGGGTGCTCTCTGGAGCTTTGAACCAGGTTTCAGTTACTGCACCGATGTCAACATTCTCCATACTGAGGAGTGCTTTGAGCGCGTGCATTTTGAGATTTAAACTCCTGGCATTAAGTAGCATAACCCTCAGTTTTTTATTAATTGTGCTGTTTACAGAGGTGGGTTTGACTTTTGAGCCTTGCCTAAAAAAGGCACTATGGGGGCAGCAAGAGCCTTGGCCAGTATTCAAAAGCCTAGAGGTGACAGATGCAAGCCATCTCTTGCGAAGCAATGCAGCTTGTCGAGCATGTCATTCCAGGCTGACAGACACTGGATCCCCTTTGAATGACACTGGAAGCTTAGCCATTTATTGAAATTGATCGTTTTTTCTTCATACTGAGGTATCATTCTTGGTGAGGGCAGTATGCTACTCAGGGTCAGGGTTAAACCAGCCTGGGCTACATGATCAGAGAGCTCTTCCATTTCTCTTTTCATGTAGTCCAGGGAGGTACATCTCAAGTCATTTACACCAACAGGAACAATGACAGAGTCATACTTGTACTTGTTCTGGAGTGACTGAGTGCTTGTGTTATGTGGCGGATTCTGGCTCCCGACAGGCAGCTAACAGTAACCTTCTGCTTGCCCAGCCTAGTGAGTGGGGTGTCAGTGTGCCTGACTATAGAGTCACCTATTACTAGTGTGTTAAGTATGTTATTTCGTCTTAAGGGCTGTGATTGTGCGGCATACTGATTTTGTGTTTTATGTGTTGTCTGGTTTTGACGGGAGGTGCAGGTTGTTTGGGTGTCTGCTTTGGAGGTCTCTGATGCTTTTGCAGGTTTTTATTTAGAGCCTCCGAGTATGATTTTATGTACTTATGTGTATTTTTTGCCAGTGCTGTTTTAGTAGGTCTGTGTGCGGCTGGAGGTGTGGTGCAAGTGTTAGCCTTCTCCTCTTGACTGTCTGTTCCAGTCTTGGGTGGAGACAGCTTAGCTTCCAGTTTGGCTTTATAATTGTGTCTCTCGCATATGTTAGTGTTTTGTGGTAGGAGGAGAGGGTTGTCTGTGTACATAAGGCAGATGTAACATTGCCTCAGGATACCCAGATTCACCAGCTGGACTGGAGAGTACATCTGAAATTGCCCTTTGGTCATGCCTGAAGAGTGGGGTGAGCTGCTTAGTCACTTGGTTGGTGAGGGATGAATAAAGAGGCTTGCCCTGCTGGGCAATCAGTGTCAGGGTATATTAGTACTTGCTATTAGGTCTGAGCAAGTGCTGGGCTGTAGGATGCTTTTTGTGTGCTTAGGTTGAGAGTTAGACTAGTTTCAAGGGAAAAACTGAAGAGGAGACTTAGTGGAGCCGTGAATAATTGAACCGTAGCTAACCTGCAGTTTTTATAGTAGGGAAATGAAAGAGAAATTAGCCCAAAATAGCCAATAAACTACTGACTTCTGGGATGTAACCACTCCTCCAGGGACACATAGGTTGCTCAAAGCTCCCCTCTCTCACAGGTGAACAGAGAAACTTCCTTCTATCCAAGTAAGGTATGGGCAACTCAGAAACTAGTATCACAGCCCTGAATTCAACACTAGCCTGAAAACTGGACTATACTAGCTTAGAAAGGTGGGAAACAAGGAATTTTTTGTTTTTTGTTTTTTTTTTTTGAAAAGATAAAGCAAAAACAGTAAAAAAATACACTTAAAACAGCTTTAAACGACTACAAATGATCAGAAAAGGCTATTGCACTTTAGTGTGTAGTCTACAACAGTTAAACTGTTGACCATCTAGTGTGAATCACTCTGGATTACCATGTAGCCTTTTTTTCAGTGCTTTTGTTCTGCCAATAAGAAGAATATGGGTATTAGCTTTGCTGTCAAATGGAGATCCGAATGACATGGTACTTTCTAGGAGTGGATTATTCTTATTTTCCCCACACTAAACACTTATGTATATTTAATATACACATCCCCAATGGTATATGTAATGGCTACTGGAAAGATGAGAGGAAATGGTGATTTGAAAAACACAAAATTACTATCACCATGAAACGAACTCCACGCTAGACGTCTGGAAACTATTTGTCTAGTTTATTCTCCATACATCATTCTGGTACCTCGGCTTACTGCCTTCAAGCATTAATTCAAATACAATAACAGTTGGGAGGATGGCCTAATGGTTAAGGTGTTTGCCTTACAAACACAAGGTGCAGGGTTTGAGTCTCACAAGGGATAATTGGCTAGGCTTAAAATGGCTCGCAAGGGCAGTTAGCTTAGTATGAACCTATAAAAGTTGGTTGCGAGGGTGGCCTAATTGTTAAGGTGTTTGCCTTACAAACACAAGGTACAGGGTTTGCATCTCACAGGGGATAATTGGCTAGGCTTAAAATGGCTCGCAAGGGCAGTTAGCCTAGTACTAACCTATGAACCAAAATGCATGCCCTTTTATACACCAGTGCCTAAAAGTATTTAATCAATTAACACATAAATTGCTCCTTATTTTAAAGTGACACCCCTTCCTATAAATACCTATTCATTTTCTACATGCAAAATGGTTAGTGACACTTCAATATGACTTCATTACCAATGTATAAATACATAAATACATGAGCACAACTTTTATCATAAACCCTACCTTTCAGAAATATTGTCTTAAGAAAATAATTAAGATTCACAATATCTTAAAAAATACATTTTAAATACATTTTAAATGGGAGCATACTACATCAACTAGATAAACTTGGAGTATAGACATAAACCAGTACGAATGTGACTGTAACACAATTATTTTCATTTGAATTCCATATTGCATACATTTCGTGTTTGTTGAATACCATATTGTAATATATTACATCATATTATATATAAACATTACACACAACTATGAAACATTTTCAAAACAACTATGAAATTTTATATTCTCACTTATTCATTACATATTACAGTCTAAATTCATGCCTTTAGGGTACAATGTATCATAGTTTAATATCTTTCTTACATACAAGGAGAATTTGGATAAATTACATTTTTTGACTGATAAATATAAGAGTTTGGGTTGTGATAATGTGTATTTAAATGAATGTCTTAAACACAAAATTGTTCCGAAGAGATTGAGAGTTTGTAAATATCTGAACCGGGTACAAGAAGTCTCCGAGTTTCATTTAAGCCTTATTACTATATTTGATAACTGTGGATTAGAGATTGTCCAAGCCATTAGGGATGAGAATGATAAAGAAAAAATGTTATTGTTGAAAGAGATGGAAAAGGTTAATGGATGTATTCTTAATAACTTGTTGTTTACAGCTGAAAGTGAGAAGGCCAAGTATTATGATATTTTTGAGCAAATAGACAAGAAATGTATTAACAAAGTTGTTAGAAAACGGGGTAAAATGCAAAGGGACCTCAAAGAATATAAGGAAGGTACAGCATACCCTAAACCCAAATCCTTTGTAAAATTGATGGAACAGGATACCAGGGATAACAAAGGTCGTCCCTTTGATGATGGTCACCGGTTTGGTGGATCCGATTATCAAGAATTTTGTACACCAACAGGAACAATTTCCCCTCAACATGTTAATATTCATCATGATAAGGACGATGCATACATTTTGGATTTCAATGGGGACTCCAAAGTTATTAGAAAGGTTGTAAGTACAGAATGGGAGAAATTTAGGGAAATTTCAGATTTAGAACAAATACGTTCTAGTCACTTACAGTTTACTTATAGAAGGGACCAAAATTTTAAAAACATTTTTGAATGCGGAAGAGGTTCTGGATTTTTACATCACCATACAAGGACTGGTAATTTTAAATGTGGTGCATGTTCTCAATGCATCTACATTTACAATGCCTCTTCCGTAGATATCCCTAGTAGGAATAGGCATATAAAGAGTAATGGTTACTCTAATTGTAACACTACTGGACTTGTTTATCTAGCCCTGTGTAAGGAATGCAATTCCTTTTATATAGGTAAAACAGAGAGAAAACTTAAGACACATATTTATGAACACCTATATGAAATTAGCAGGGCAAATATAAAGAATGCACTTTATAGACATAAGATGGTATGTCCTCAAGCTCTTTATTCTTTTTTTTGTCCTGGAAGTGGTCCCAAAGGAAATTAGAGGGGGCATGTAGAAAGCCAAACTTGAATACCGAGGGCTATACTGGCAAATTATCTTGGAGGCTACCCAACAGCCAGGATTAAATTACATGCTTTCTCTTTTACCAGTTTTAAAATTAAGGGCTGTCAAACTTTGAATATATTTTATACCATTAGAGGGCAGCAAACAACAGCAGATTATCCATTAATATTTATTTATTATAAAAGACTATATATGTATTTTTTCTTTTACGTTCATGTTTTATACAATTTTGTATATGCATTTGGTGCATATATATGTATTATGTGCTTTTAATGTTACACAATTGTACTGTTTTTGCAAGATCTTACATGTTTTTAATCACAGTTTTTTTAAATAATTTTTACCGGTTAGGGTAGATTGATTACTGATATATCCAATGGCGTTCTGCTTCCAATTAAGTTTTCTAATTAAATACTGGGCAGGTACTTTATTTCATTTTTGTATCTGATGAAGTTTCATAATGAAAACGCCAAATATACTAGCAGCGTTAATATTGTTTTTGTGAATTCAATAAACCTTATACCATCAGCTCGTTCTCTCATTTGGTTGTTCACAGTGGATTTTGGTTTGGTTTCTAGTTGTTTGCCCTATGTACCAAGATGTATCATTACAGTTGCATCCTATGATATAAATCACCCCACATGAATTGCAGTCATAACTCTCTCTAGCGAAATATGTCTTTCCATTGATTTTCAGGCCATGCATGTTTTTAACCCTCTCACATACCTTACATTTACCACACCTGAATGTGCCAACCCTTTTACCATCTGTATTGTTTTGAATCATTTTCTTAACAAGTTCCTTTAAATTATTGTACCTACTGTACAAAAATGTCACATGTCTTGGAAACAGGGAGCCTACCATAGTATCTTCAATCACCACGTTCCATACCTGCCTTACAATTTTTTCCAATAATGGAGAAAAATTAGAGAACTTAGTGACAAAAAATAATCTTTCTTCTTCTTGTACTATTTGTTCTTCCTCTCGCCCTGAATTCCAACCATATCTTTTTGTGTGACCAGTACCCTCTGCTGGCTAATCTTTCATGGGTTTCACTAAGAAAAACCTCCCTAAATTGCCTTTCAGAATTGTTAGCAAAAATTTTTTTAAATTCCCCAAAGGGCAATGCTTTTAATAAAAGTGGAGGATGCATGCTCTCTGCATACAGGAAATTGTTAACTGACGTTGGCTTTCGATATGGTTTGTGCTGCACTTTACCTTGATCATTCACATAAAATTCAACATCTAGGTATGTTATGCTCCTACTTTTACACTCCCAAGTGAATTTTAAACCATGATAATTCTCATTCAGTTGTTCCATAAATCTAACAAATCTGGGTTGATCCCCTCTACACACGAAGATGAGATCATCTATGTACCCCTTGTAATAAATAACATGATGAATGAAAAATTCATTCACAGACAAGAAATGTATTAACAAAGTTGTTAGAAAACGGGGTAAAATGCAAAGGGACCTCAAAGAATATAAGGAAGGTACAGCATACCCTAAACCCAAATCCTTTGTAAAATTGATGGAACAGGATACCAGGGATAACAAAGGTCGTCCCTTTGATGATGGTCACCGGTTTGGTGGATCCGATTATCAAGAATTTTGTACACCAACAGGAACAATTTCCCCTCAACATGTTAATATTCATCATGATAAGGACGATGCATACATTTTGGATTTCAATGGGGACTCCAAAGTTATTAGAAAGGTTGTAAGTACAGAATGGGAGAAATTTAGGGAAATTTCAGATTTAGAACAAATACGTTCTAGTCACTTACAGTTTACTTATAGAAGGGACCAAAATTTTAAAAACATTTTTGAATGCGGAAGAGGTTCTGGATTTTTACATCACCATACAAGGACTGGTAATTTTAAATGTGGTGCATGTTCTCAATGCATCTACATTTACAATGCCTCTTCCGTAGATATCCCTAGTAGGAATAGGCATATAAAGAGTAATGGTTACTCTAATTGTAACACTACTGGACTTGTTTATCTAGCCCTGTGTAAGGAATGCAATTCCTTTTATATAGGTAAAACAGAGAGAAAACTTAAGACACATATTTATGAACACCTATATGAAATTAGCAGGGCAAATATAAAGAATGCACTTTATAGACATAAGATGGTATGTCCTCAAGCTCTTTATTCTTTTTTGTCCTGGAAGTGGTCCCAAAGGAAATTAGAGGGGGCATGTAGAAAGCCAAACTTGAATACCGAGGGCTATACTGGCAAATTATCTTGGAGGCTACCCAACAGCCAGGATTAAATTACATGCTTTCTCTTTTACCAGTTTTAAAATTAAGGGCTGTCAAACTTTGAATATATTTTATACCATTAGAGGGCAGCAAACAACAGCAGATTATCCATTAATATTTATTTATTATAAAAGACTATATATGTATTTTTTCTTTTACGTTCATGTTTTATACAATTTTGTATATGCATTTGGTGCATATATATGTATTATGTGCTTTTAATGTTACACAATTGTACTGTTTTTGCAAGATCTTACATGTTTTTAATCACAGTTTTTTTAAATAATTTTTACCGGTTAGGGTAGATTGATTACTGATATATCCAATGGCGTTCTGCTTCCAATTAAGTTTTCTAATTAAATACTGGGCAGGTACTTTATTTCATTTTTGTATCTGATGAAGTTTCATAATGAAAACGCCAAATACACTAGCAGCGTTAATATTGTTTTTGTGAATTCAATAAACCTTATACCATCAGCTCGTTCTCTCATTTGGTTGTTCACAGTGGATTTTGGTTTGGTTTCTAGTTGTTTGCCCTATGTACCAAGATGTATCATTACAGTTGCATCCTATGATATAAATCACCCCACATGAATTGCAGTCATAACTCTCTCTAGCGAAATATGTCTTTCCATTGATTTTCAGGCCATGCATGTTTTTAACCCTCTCACATACCTTACATTTACCACACCTGAATGTGCCAACCCTTTTACCATCTGTATTGTTTTGAATCATTTTCTTAACAAGTTCCTTTAAATTATTGTACCTACTGTACAAAAATGTCACATGTCTTGGAAACAGGGAGCCTACCATAGTATCTTCAATCACCATGTTCCATACCTGTCTTACAATTTTTTCCAATAATGGAGAAAAATTAGAGAACTTAGTGACAAAAAATAATCTTTCTTCTTCTTGTACTATTTGTTCTTCCTCTCGCCCTGAATTCCAACCATATCTTTTTGTGTGACCAGTACCCTCTGCTGGCTAATCTTTCATGGGTTTCACTAAGAAAAACCTCCCTAAATTGCCTTTCAGAATTGTTAGCAAAAATTTTTTTAAATTCCCCAAAGGGCAATGCTTTTAATAAAAGTGGAGGATGCATGCTCTCTGCATATAGGAAATTGTTAACTGACGTTGGCTTTCGATATGGTTTGTGCTGCACTTTACCTTGATCATTCACATAAAATTCAACATCTAGGTATGTTATGCTCCTACTTTTACACTCCCAAGTGAATTTTAAACCATGATAATTCTCATTCAGTTGTTTCATAAATCTAACAAATCTGGGTTGATCCCCTCTACACACGAAGAAGAGATCATCTATGTACCCCTTGTAATAAATAACATGATGAATGAAAAATTCATTCACATACATAAATGTCTTCTCAAATTCGCCCATGTGTATGGAGGCATAAGTAGGTGCAAATGCAATAGGACTCAAACAACAACTATCTACTAAGCAACCTTTAATCATTGCAGAAGAAATATAACAGATAAAAACAGAAAATCTGCAAAGACATAGAAAGTTGCCAATACCATACATCACTAAATATACCTATCATAGGAGGTTATAGGCTAGAACAAATAGGCACAAAACGTATTACAAGACTTTAAGCTCAAGAAAAATTAAAGCAGGCATGCTTGTTTCTGAAAAGGTGGGAGTGAAATGCATTCTTGTCTCACTTCAACAAAACCTGGGATGACTACAGTATTCAGGTATGGAGTTTTATTGGGTAAATCAAGCTGATGTATAAGGATTCTGGAGGAAGAAAATATACTAATTTCATTTTACTGATCCCAATAGGGATGGTCATTATTATTAATATTTAAATGCTCACTGAAGATATTTTGCAAAATGCATTGATACACCACACAATGATGGAGTCTGCTCACATGGGCTCATGTGGTCTCTTTCTTTTAAAGTTGAATTAGGCTGTTGATAGATTGGATTCCTTAGCCGAAGCCCATTGTCTAATATCCCTCATAACCGTTTTAGGGTTGTGAGGGATAAGGAGTCTGTTTTGGCAGTCAGTGGTCTCATAGCAGTGTAATTTGAGTAGGATGCCAGTTACACACACACACACACACACACACACACACACACACACACACACACACACACACACACACACACACACACACACACACACACACACACACACACACACACACACACACACACACACACGCGCACACACACACACGCGCACACACACACACACACACACACACACACACACACACACACACACACACACACACACGCACACAAATGAAGAGATAAGGTAAAATACAGTAGAAAGGTTGTAAAGGACTAAACTAGTGGCTTTATAGTAGACCAAAGTTTGGGGTACAGATGGGTTAACACCAGAAATACTCAAAAACTGACTAGTACATTTGTCAGTCCTCACAGCGAACAATAAATAATATAATAAACATATAATAAATAATATAAATATATAATAATAAATATAATAAATAATGAATATGCCTATAGTAACAGAAATAATTCTAAAGGACTGAAAATTTACCACAAATGGACAACTCAGTAAGGGAGAGCAGACAAAATACAGGAAATTATAAACCATTTTTCATTATCTCAGTGACTGGCAACTTTTTGAAGAAAATTCTAAAAGAAGGAGCTGATTTTCATAAAGTATCAGTCTTTATGACAAAAATCAGCATGTATTTCTAGATGAAGGATCCTGCCAGCCCACTAACTGCTGGAGTTGAGAAAGACTTCTCTAGTTTGGGACATGCTACCTGGAACCACCTACCTACAGACATCAAAAGTCTAGAAACCATTAAAAGCTTCAAAGATGCACTTAAAGAGCATTTCTTTACTGAATCTACCCATGACTGTTAACATGACAATGGTCAGGTAACTTAACATCCCATCTCATGAATAACAGAATACACTTAATAAACTTTTCTCAGCCTCTTAACCAGGTACCTTATATGCAAATATTTCACATGTATGTAGGAGTTTATATATTATATTTATGATTGCACCAGATTTTATGCATCTCAGCTTGCATTTTGCATATATCTTTTTTCTCAATGTACTCTGGATCTTTTAATGTTACTCTGTCTGCATTCAGTCTTCTTATGTTCTGAATTCTGCTATTTGAGCTTGGGTCATGGCTGAAAAGGGTCAATAAACCAGTCTACTTACCCAGAGAACAAGGAGTAAATCAATCAATCAATAAATAAAATATATGAGAAACTTTTTGCTACATTTTATCTGGACAATCTTAAGGTATTTGATTCTGCTCCTCACAACTGATTTACATGAAAGCGGGGTGAGGTGCTGATAAACAGCTACATGAAAATTGCTGTGGAGAAGAATAGGCAGAATAACACTGAGAGATATTTTCAGAGGAGAGAGCAGTCAAATAACGGCATACCTCAACAATTAGTTATGGTATCTGTACTCTTCAATGTCTTTGCATCAGACAATAACATCAGCTATTAAAAATACCAGGATAGGGGCAAATATTACAAAGAAGCAAGCTTATACAGACAATTAAAAAGCTGTCAGCATGGACTGAAAGATGACAGCTGAGATTCAATGAATGATATACTAAAAGAAATTCCATATTGATTTGAAGGGAAACCATGACTGAAATGGTGCAAACTGTACATTTGTAATCAAAGAGCTGCAACCTGCTCCACGTTGTACTCGACCACTTGCAGTTCCTCTGTGTTACCATGTACTGTTGCCCTGTCTGAGTGAGCACAACTGGCCTTCATCAAGGGATGCAGCCAGAAAGAAAACACCCTACAGCATCCTCTAAATAGGAAATAAACTCTGCTAACTCCCCCCGGCATCCCTCTGTTATCTAGGTCACCAGCATTGCTAATCATCTAGTTGATCAATATTTTATTTATAATTCAGTTTATCCCAATTCCAAGGTGCAGTATTGAAATGCAGAAGGAGAAGATACATAGGAGAGCAAAGAAAATAAATAATTTGTTGTATAAAGTATGAAATAAGTAAAGTAATGATGTTAGAAAGTATGACAGACAAGTTTTCACTTGAGAATGCAGAACTGATACAGATGGACAAAGTATAAACCTTCAAAAGCTTGACTAAAGAAAGACATTTTAGTTAGGAATTGAAAACTAATATAACTTCACAATCTTTTCGTCATCTAAGAAGTGAGTTCCAGAGTTTAGAGCAGCCAGAGAAACTACATGGAGACTAGTCAAATTATACGAACTCCATGGACAATCCATTAATGGAACAACAGAAAGTGCTAGATGGACGGTAGGGACTTAAATCATTCATGTAAGCTGGAGTCAAGGCATGATTAATTGATCAAGAGCAGATGGGCTCAGTCCCTCTGTTCCACTATGCCAGTTAAGCTACATAAATGAATGGGTATTATGAGCAAGGTAGCCTTACAAGGAGCTCCAGGGCATTACGTATGTCTGAACTTTAATGGAAAAATTAAGTTAGTTCTATCCGAACAGGAATCATGCTTACTAGCAGACTCATGAAGAAATTCTGGTCTGTGGACTAAAACCAGAGTAGAGCATTTTTATACAAGATTAAAGATAAATTTTAGGAAAAAAGTTGTTTAGTAGACAGAACAATGAAGACAAAGTTCAGGCAGTCCAGGGCTAGACTAGTATTAATGAGATTGCGCCTTATAGATTCAGTGTAACACCAATGGTTCGCTAAACCTCCTTAGTACCTCCGCTCTACTAAGTATGTAGTTACTGCATCATCTGTAAACTTTCTTTCGAATGAACTAAACCAGCAAATGCTCACTCATATGTAAAGTCAATCTCCCTATTTTATTATGTTTTCAATATCTGCAAAATTGAAATGTTATCTTCACAGTACAGTTACCATCTGTAATTAATGCAAATATTTGTAAATATTGCTGTATGATTACTACAGATGTGTATAAATACTGCTGTCTGTCTACATAGCCGTTGTGTACATCTTAAATTATTGTTGTCCTACCTGTATGTGTCAGTTTTTCCTAAATTTTCTTAAACTAAATATAATAGTTACTTTAATTTGTATGGCTATTATCCAGGTCATGGCTGAAAATGGCCATTTGACCAGTCCACTTAATGGCTTAACATCCAAATCAACAAATTAAATATTTTGAACCTCCTTAAATTTAGTTTTTACTTCTAGCTGTGTCTTCAAATGGTTCTAGAGGGGAAAAACGAAAGAGAGAGAGCGAGAAACAGTGAGAGAGTGAGAGAGCGAGAGAGAGAGAGAGAGAGAGGGAGACAGAGGTATCAGATTGCCCCAGAATGCACCACTGAAAGCTTAGTACTCTGACAGGTCTTTGTCCATGCCTTAGATAATGAACACTGTCACCTAACAAAGATTCAGTAAAGTTCTGAGAACTGACTGCTTTCTGTGTGACTATTAGACGTCACATTCTTTGAAAGTACCATTTCTTTTGTTGAACTACTATAATCCCATGTTTAAGATAGCAGTGGTTCTCTCAGGATGCAGTCATTTATCTTTATCTTTATCCTCTTACCTAAGCCTGGTAAGCCTAAATTTCAGCACAGTACATGTCAGCCCTTCTCACTTACTTATAACTTGATTATCCACCGTCAACCAGTTTGTTGAGAGTCAAGCTGTCATTTCCTGGAGCATTTACGACTGAGTGTTAAAAAGTAATAATGGGGTGTGTGTGGCCAAAATGGCAAACTGCTAACAGCACAAAGTCTTAGCTCTGCTTTGTTTTCTTTTTTCCTGACAGGATTCTATTATATAAGCTTAAAAATTTATTTTCTTATATACTTTATGTGTTTTAAACAAACTTGAACAACTGTTTTAAAGAAAAATCAAGTTTTTATGTTTTTTCTTTGATTTTTTTCCTTTCATAGGTTTTATTGATTTCTGTGACAGAATAAGCCACTCAAAGATGAAGTCTCAAGTCAACATGTTTAAAAAGAACCTACCTTCTATAATAGGCAGTATCCAGGAGCTTTCTATTAAATTTGACAAACACGAGCTCCAAATGGACAATATAAAATAGATTCCAAGAAGCAAAAAGAAATGTTAAAAGAGATCATAAAACAACAATTTGTTTAGATCTCAGCAATAGAAGACACATTAAATGACCTGGAGGGCAGAATGGCAGAGAGTGAGAATCATACAGAATTCCTGTTAAAACAAAATACTTTGCTGATGGAAAAACTGGAAGACCTAGAAAGGAGATCTAGAAGAAATAATATTAGGATATATGAAACACCAGAAAAGGAAGAAAGAGACACTATATTGCAGTTTGTAAATAACTAGATGCCTAAAATTCTAAATCTACCAGAAGTTCTCTTTTTTGGTATTGAGTCAGCCCACAGATCTCTTTCAGCTTCTTCTTTGAAGAAAAATCCTTCAGTCCCCGGATTTATTATTGTAAAATTTCTCTCCAGCCAAAACAAGGATCTGGTAATGAAGACTGCTAGGGCTAATTCTCCAATAAAAATACATAACAACACTATCAGGTTTGACAATGACTGTACTGTGTCTGTTATGACCAAAATTAATGCATGCATTCCAGTCATAAAAGACTTAAAAAAGCTAAGCATTAAAGCTCAACTACTTTTTTACAGTCAGAATTAGGATCTCTTTACCAGAAGGTCAGAACACTTTTAATTCTCTAGAAGATACAGTGGACTTTTCTCAGAAAAATAAACTTCTTGATCAATCAGAAAATATGGATTGGACTCTTGTCATCTTAAAGAGACAAGCAACAAAAATGGTTGGTCTTCAAAGGACTAAAATAGTAATAAATTAAAGAAAAGTAATGTTGTTCTTGTTATGTATTTTACCTAAACAGCTTTCTCACGGGTATTCATTTTGTCATCTATTACAGTTAATCATCAAATACAAGGTAAAACAAACAAACCAAAAATATATACTATATTAAAATACCTTTTGTATAGTATCTGAACTAGTGTATGTATGTTATTATTACTATTACTTATAAGTCCCTTTATTATTTTATTTAAATCCTCTCAAACATTATTTTCTAACATAGAGAGTAGTGTGTAAGTGGGGGTGTATTTTAACATATTTAACTAATCCACTTAATTTATATATACTTTCTACACATACTTTCAAGTAATCTGTGTTTTTAGTTTTGGTTATTCTATGTGATGAATGTGACTGTATATGATACGCTTTATTTTTTTAACAGCCATTAAAAACACAACAAAACACACTATGTTAAGCGCTTAACATAGTGTGTTTTGTTCTCTTTTTAACGGCTGTTTTATTACCACCATTTTGGTGTACTTGTATATATTACTTCACTTTCTTTTAATCGGTTTAACTTGTGTGGTGTTTCTTCATTACTTGGGTTCTTATTTAATGAATTACAGATGCTATTGACTGTTTTTTACAGTAACTGCTTCTTTTCAGTCCCCTTTCCCATCTAGTGTTAGTTAAATTGCTTTAGAATGTTTTTTACATACTGTACCTTGAGCTGTTTTTCAATTTATAACAGGATAAATAATATATACAGGAAATGAACTTTCAGAATGTTAAAATGAGTAGCAGAAACTCAAAAATAGAATATTTTAAATTAATCTAGTTACATTTAAAACATATCCATGTAGTTTTTATGGTCATTATCTTTTAAAAAATAGAATAATGAAAGAAGAAAAGGAAAGAAGAAAGCAGTAGGAAGAAGAAAAAGAAGACATCTGCAGACTTAAAGACACCTGGTACTAATCTCTGTTTAGTGACATATTGTGGTCATCCTAATTATAGTTTAGTTAAAGCTGTATCCTTTATATAAGTACAGTGTAAATATAATATACTCATGCAGCAGATCATCACAGTACAGAGGAATATGTAATTTATAGGAATGAAAATGCTTGTTTAAAACAATGTTACTAGTTTTAATGTGTCATGAAAGAAGCTGAAAAAATAATATAACTTTAATAACAAATTAGACAGTTTCTGCTATGCAGAACATGTCTGATAAACAAAGACGTACCTATTATAGTAATGGAATTTCCTCTACAGTTTCTCTGGTATGATAACATGCTGTTACATTGTACACAGAAATATTTATGCACTGTCAGACTGGATTTTTGATTATTTAGTCTAAACATTTCAGGACTTGGCATTGTGAGTCCTGATATTTTAAAAGGCTACTTTCCTTAACTGATCCATTATTGTCACTGGCCTAATATATTTTTTCATATCCACATTTCATTTATGCAAGTACAATCCATTAATTTATTTGCAAGCTATGTGTTATATTTCTGACATTTTTTAACTTTTGCATTGTTCCAGGGCTAGCTGGTATTTTCTACCTGGGCTGCCTTGGAATACAGATTCTTCACACAAATATCTTCCTTAAATAAGATCTAATAAATAAAATAACTGATCTGCTTCTTGCAGCAGACAGTGGAACACCTAAAGGTTTAGTCTCATAAAAAAAAATAACAAACACATAGACCATGGGTGATCCACAGATAATGGAAGACCTGAGATATAATACAAAGAAGTAGTTAAGCATCAAGACTGTTGGTAGAATATAGAATACTTCCAAATGCATAGCATGAATGAAGCTGATAGCATAGTAAACAGAGAATGGCATGTGCGATACATAACATCTGGTAGTGTATTAAAATTTTGTTACAGAGAGCTTGTAACCATCTGAAAGTTGGTAAAATACAGATTAAGCATCTGTACTTAAGTAAATGATGCTACATTGCAATTCTATATACATAAGGACATCCGCATGTAAAAACACACTCAAATTGAAATGCATATTTACACAGACCACACTTGTCTATTTATAAGTAAGGGCTCTACAGATGTATTTACACAAGGCATAACCATCTGCCTACAAAAACTAAACATCTTCATAACCTTTTGGTATTACTTCAGTATACAGTTGCCCAATGCTTTCCTTGAAATGCAATTGTGAAATCTAACACCTGATGTGATGCCTAAAAAAGCTGTGCAATGCAACAAAACTGTAAGGTTAAACACAGGGAACATTTTATTACTAAAATTCAAATGAAAACAAGCATGCAGGAGTCTAGCATACCTTATATCGAAAAACATATGATTTATAATTCTGCACACTGGTTGCTATGAAATTGTTTTTTATACAAAATAATTTTTACAGACGTTTAACTGAAAACTATTAACAGTGATTATAAACTTGCTCTGAGAGAAATATGTTTGACTTCTATATAGACATTAATTTGCATATAACAGCATTTATATACATTACTGTACTTATACTGTAATATAAACTGTTGTCTTCATTGCTATATGAAACAGTTTTGAGAATAAGATGCTTAAAACACCTCAGTCTGCTCAACATCTGTTGCCTTAATTACTCAGTTACATCGCTATTTATTGGAAAATAATATTAATGAGCAGATTTAAGTCTTTAAAATGTATTGCATTTGTTAGGGAAATATGCAATTTTCTTTTATACTAAACTGGTTTTTAAATCATTTCAAACATTTTTCAGCTCCCATTTGTATGATGAATACAAAAACTTGATCCGCACATTTTAGAATATGGCAATAAAAAGTACTGTGAGCAAATTTGTAACTATATGATACTTAAAATAGAATCATAAAAGAATGCTTCTTGTACATAAGTTAGATGTTAAATGTATATTTCAAGCACTAGAGGTACTGATAGTAAAATACATACATTCGTAATAAAAAAAAATTCACTTAAAAATACTCATTCATTTGTATATCTACTCTTATGCATAGCTACATAGAACATATTCACTCTCTGTTAATATACATATCAAGCATCTACTCATAACTTACAAACAGATACACACAGTTATATGTATGCAGATCCATGTAAATATATTCTGCATATATAAGCACATACAATATACACAAATATGTAATTTTAAATTGTAGCACCTTTTAATTATACTTCCATATTCTGACTGTTACTTTCACCTTTTCGTCCATGTTATTACATGAGTTTTAAAAGTTTTATGGTGTGATCTTGATGCGAATTGCTGCTATGATGTCTATAGGTTAATATGTTATAGGTGTTGTCAGTTTGATGTATTTCCTCTGTATAAATGCCTAAATACTAAACTATTTATAGTATTTTCTATAATAGGATTAATTAGAAGAAATGACTATATAAATTGTCTTGATCAAACAGAGAAATTTGAAATGCATTATTTCTAGGATATTTTTGATATATTCAGAAATACATAATATCATTCTTTATTACTAATATTTCCAACTTTATATTTCTATAATCTTAAATATTAATATTCATCAAGTTAATGCTTTATATTGTTTTCCTTTTAACATGACTTGAGTGGGCTCTAAATGGTTATAATTAACAATATTGTTTTAAATTAAGAAGCTGTAGCAGCTGTTTAGTTTGGTGACATTGGGATGGGTTGGTTGGTGTGTGATTTGCATGATTATATCATCAAATCAAGGATGTTTTGTTCCATGATGGGAGGCTTGAATGTGTATAAGTGTATGTTATATTTTAAGCTACATCATCTTAAATCAGTGCATTTACATGTTCTTATGAATGCCTACATGTAATTGTCTCTTATTAAACATCAATGGACTTAATAATCAATTGAGGGGGAGTAGCTTAAACAAATATTTAAAACTGCATAAAGCTCATATAATTTTCTTACAAAAAACACATTTGTTATCTGAAGATGTAGACAGACTGATGTTAAACGATTATTCAACTCTTGTGAGCTCTCATTTTAAATCACACAGGAGAGGCACTCTTATTCTTTGGAGAAATTCATTACCAATGCCTAAAATATTAAATACCTATTCAGATAAAAATGGCATCTTGGATTTAGCAGTAGTAGAATTGACAAAAAAACTTATATGTTTGTGAATTCTTGCTGGATACCTGGATTTGGAGCCAAAGTTGCTAAGAAATATTTGGATATTTGGACCTTATATACAAAAGGTGAATTGATTAGTGCAAGAGATGTTAACTTTATTATTTCTAGTAAAGACACAACTACTATTAAGGTTCCTAAGCTATCCTCCATAGTTAAACACTGAGATCATTTTATTAATTCTCAACATTTGAGAGACAACTATGACATTAAATCAACTAACTCTCTTAACTTTACACATTATTCTTATAGATTTGGTAACCAGACACAAATTTATAAAGTTTTTACTTCTAGTAGTCCATTTACTAAAACTGAAGATGTAATGATAACTTCATGGCCTTTTTCTGACCACAATGCCATTATATTTAAGTTAATTTTAAAGCCAAGTAATTTGATTTGCTATCAGAGAATCCCTGCTTATATACTAAAATTAAGACTTTAAAACAAATTCTGTCTAAAAATAGATTAATATACTGAAATTAATAATGGAAAAGTTTCAGAAGTAATTCTCTGGGATTCTTTAAAAGCTTATCCATATGGAAGAATTAAAAATTTGTACATATGTGAAAAAAGAGTGGGCAAGGAGCTGATGTCGTTACAATCTTATAGAGATAAATTGAAATCCATTTTAAAGCATTATGACAAGTCAGCAAATGCTGAGTTGAAAATATTAAATCAGAAATATCTTGATGTACTTCACCACATAATAATAAACATGGAAACATTAAAATGACAAACTTACTCAGTAAACCCAAAAAGCTTACACAGGTTTGCTGTTATGTCTAAAAAAATAAATAGTAATCATATTAAATAAATAATTTCCAAACAAGGTGATTAAAATAAAAAGTGACTGATTTAAAAGACATACTAGAATGCTTTAGGAAATATTATAATGAAATTAATTACAAAGAGACAGACTTAGAAATCTATAACATAACCAATGACTTTTTGAAAGACAATATAAGGTTTAAATTAACCAAAGAACAAAGATCCAAAATTGATAAGTCATTCTGTTTTGATGAGTTAAAAGATCAAATTAATAATCTTAAACCAAATAACGCCCCTTTTCTTGATGGTATAATCCCAGAATTATACAAATTATTACCAGAGAATATTTTAAATATTCTATTAAAAGTTTTTGAACAAGATAAACACGTCAACCCTCCAGAAATATTCTCTGACATATCCTAACTTGAAACCAAATAAAGATGATAACTTATGTTCTTCTTACCATCTTATTACATTATTAAATGTTGATTATAAAATATTTATGTGAATTCTTGCAAAAAGATTGAACCTCATTATGCCAGGATTAATAAATGATGATCAGACTGGTTTTATACTACATAGAAAGGTTGAAGATAACATAATTACGCTTAACACTTTAATAGATCTGGCTAATTTTATTTTTTTATTTTATTTTTATTTTATTTTTATTTTACATTTGTTGACCGGGATAGTCCAACTGGATACATGTCCATTTTCAGTGGAGGCCTGGGCTCCAAAGTAAAACACAATTGTATCACATATATCTAAATAAGGACAATTTTACAGGTTCAGCTGGTAATACAAAAACATAGTCATACAAATGCTTCAGTTTACACAAGGTTTAAGGAATAGAAAATACAACTGTGTTAAGTTGTGAAAAGAATTAGTTCATTACATAGTGAGAGGATTAGTCGGGTCTGGCACAGGGACATAGCCAGTGTGCTTTAAAATAAAGTTTAAGACTTTTTTGAATTGACTTAGGGTAGGCTCTAAGGAGATATTGACAGGGAGCGAGTTCCAGATTTTCCCGACATGGTTGGCAAACAATGAGTCCACCAGCTGAATTGTTAGATTTGACAGTTTGCACTAGTAACCTATTAGAGGAGAGAAGTGGTCCTAGGTTACTGCAGGGTTTGATAACAGTTTTAAGTGAAGGTGTACTGTCAGGCTGGTTTAGTACTTTATGTGCCACTAAAAGTTGGTTATACTGAAACAGGCGTGGCAATTCTAACCATCCAAGGAGGTGCAGATTTTTACAGTGGTGTGTCTTGTATGGCATTCCGGTGGCAAATCTGGCAATATGGTTATAACAGTTAATGCGTTTATTCAGTTCTGTTTTTCCTAGGTTGGTGAATAGTGGAGAAGCATAGAGGAGAGTTGAAAGAACGTGAGAGCATGCAATGGCTATTTTAGTGGCTGGAGTTAGGAAGGGTTTAATCTTGTAGAGTGTGCCGAGGTTTTTGTTGATGGTTTTAACAGTCAGATTAACATACATATCAAATTTGAGATTGTTGCCTACTGTAATGCCTAGAAGCTTTGTGTGGGTATCTGGGGAGATTATAGTACCATCATTATATTTAATGAAGAAGGATGGCATACTGGATCATCGCATAGGGTAGAATAGCAGTAACTTAGTTTTATTTGGATTAAGGATGAGGTGATGGTCATTTAGCCAATTTTCTGCTGTATTGAAGGTGGTTTGAGATCGTCTTTGTAAGTCGGACTGGGTGGTAGCAGAGCAGATAAGGGTAGAGTCATCTGCATATTGAATGCATTTTGCCTCTGGAATGACTTTATAGAGATCATTGATAAATATGGAAAATAGGAGAGGTCCAAGTATAGAACCCTGGGGAATATCCAAAGTATTGGGTATTAGGTTAGAAATTCTGTTTTGCCATAGGACGGCTTGTTGTCTGTTGTTTACATAGGAATGGAACCATTGCAGAGCTTGAGTGTCTAAGCACATAGCCTTTAGAGTGTGAATTAGTATTTGGTGATCTACTATATCAAAAGCTTTGGAGAGATAAAAACATAGGGCAGAGGATAGTGTGTTTCAATTGTGATTGTTGTTTATGACATCAGAGAAGACAAAGACGGCAGTAGTGGTACTATGGTGTGGCCTGAAACCATGCTGTGAGCTGGCCAGGAGGTTATGTGTCAGGTATTGTAGTAGTTGACTATGGATGCATTTTTCCATGATTTTAGCTAGTGGTGACAAAATGGCTATGGAGTGGAAATTAGACAGTTCAGTAGAGCTCCCACCTTTATGGAGTGGTATGACATGGGCAATTTTCCTGATAGTGGGGATAGAAGCTTCTGCTATTGTTCGATTGATTAGAATGGAGATGGGATATGCTATTGCATCTGCGGCTTTTTGCAGATACTTGGCAGTCAGAAGGTCAGCAGCTAGGGTGGTTGGTTTTAGTTTTTTGATTAGACTTCGAATATATGATGTAGGAACTGGTTGAAAGCTAAAGGAGGTTTGGCTACTAGGAGTGGTATTATTAGGACTGCAATGGCTTGGAGGTAGCTGATTGGTGAGGGACTGAATAGTCTCAGTAAAGAAGCTATTAAAGGTATTTGCTACATCACCTGGTTGTTAATCCGTACAGGCTGTCAGGGTTGGAGTGGAGGTACTTCCTGGGTGCAGAAGTTTGTTTATGCCTGCCCAAAACCTTTGCGGGTTAGCCTGTTTTTTCTGCTGCAGTTGATAATAGTAGTTCTTTTTATCTAGTAGAATGGAATGTTTAGTCATATTCCTTAATTGTTGGTACTTGGTATGATCTAGGGGAGCTTTTGTGGTATGCCATAGGGCCCACACTTTGTTTCTGACTTTCATTTTTGCTTTGGTATCTTTAGATAGCCATGGTGCTATTTTTGTTTTAGTTCGAGTGGAGCGGGCAGAGGCATGAGAATTAAGGATAGTTAGAAATTTGTGATTGAAGTGAGCAACCGCATCATCTAGGGGGTAAGTACTTTAGGACTGACCAATTGCATGGTGCAAGTTCAGACTGGAATTTTGAAGGGATAAAGTCCTTCTTGTTTCTCACTGTTTTTGTGGTAGGGTGTTGGGGGTTAGTGCCCTTGTGTCTTAGTATAAAGGTGAGAGAGTGGTCACTTAGGTCATCAGGCATGGTTCCTGTTTGATACAGTTGGGGAGTACTATTTATAACTATCCAGTCCAATATACTTTCTTTGTGATGGGGTTTACCTATTCTGGTGGGGGAGGATTTGACCTGATCGAACCCATATAGGTTTATATGGGTGGCTGGAGATTGAATGGAACAGGTATTCCAGTCTATGTTAAAATCCCCAAGTACCATGGTTTCTTGGGGGTAGGTACTAGATAGCCAGTGGAGTACATTTTTCAGGATCGGTACATTATTTCCAGGGGGAATGTATAGACAGACAATATTTATACTTTTGTTTTTATTAATTTTCAGTTTAGTGGAAAGAATTTCCACATTATTGATTTGAGGTGGTTGTGAGGGATGGATAGATACATTCAGTGTCTTTTTAAATAGTATCGCTACCCCACCCCCTTTCCTACTGGTACGATCTAGCCTGTGTATGTTGTAACCAGGTGGTAGTATTTTGTTGTCATGGGTGGAGGGTTTTAGCCAGGTTTCAGTTAGGCAGAGTATGTCAGGTGTGTGAAGAGCCATGAGAGCATGCAGATTATGTATTTTATTATTTATGCTTTTAATATTTAGGTGAAATGTCAGAAGGGAATTGGGGGTCCTATTCAATGATAGAGTTTTGGTTGGATTAGTAGTGCAGGTTATGGGACTAACAGGAGTGGGTGGTCCTGGGTTTGAGTGGATGTCACCATCTGTTGTGTGACTGTAGTTGCATCTTATAATAAGCTTTAAGAATTTACTAACTAGCTTTTGGTATTGTCTGGATTTGTGACTTAGGTATATGGAAGTAATGGGTGACGGTATAGGTAGGATATGGGACTAGATTTTGTGCAGTATATTACGTGTACTGCAATGCTAGTTGCTGAGGTGGGAGACGTTTGGGAGTTAGCATAGTGAAATCCTGAGTAATACAGATTTTCATAGTAGGTGAGGAGATATGGAATAAGCATTAGGGGTAGTAACGAGTAGTGCAACATTGTATATACTAACTAATGTTATTGGTGGTAGAGACTATGTAGATGGCTGATAATATTAGTAAAATCTTAGGAATAGGAAGAGATAGTGGTGGGAGGTAATGAGCAGTACTCTCTTATGGAAGTTATTGTTGATTGGTTATAACCAGAGGGTGTGTGGTTATCTTATTATAAATTTAGCACTACTGGGGGTGGGTGGGAATAGGGGGCAAGGCGGGGTGCGGAGCAAGCCCGAGCGGAGCAAGGGTGAGCAGAGTGGGGCTACAGCAGTTCAAGCACTTCTTCCAGCCTACAATATCAAATTTAAGTACTGGAAAAGGTACTATAGGCACACCAGAGGTTTTACTAATGTCCCTAAGGTCTAACAATATGGAGTTTTGAAATGGGGTTTTACTGATCCTTGTATCTGGATACTACTCTTTACTCTTTAGTTTCCAATTAGATATGTAACTAGAACACCTAGCAGTGCACCAGACCCAGGAGTCGGCTTCTATATTTGGCGTTAGGCAGAAAATTAGTATTAACCTTGGCAGTGGATTTTTTTGAGAGCTAGTAGCAGGACTGAGCAGTTTGATTCTCGTCTGGGTGGTTTCCTTCTGCCATTGCTTTCCTTTCAGGGAGGGTACAGTATTTAGAGGGTATCGCCTGGTAAAGAATGTTAGATGAAAACATTAGAAGGCTACAGCATTGTTATTATGTCTAAGATTCAGGAAATATGGTGTTATAAACTTACAGAATTCAACTTTGCCATTTTCAACAATTAATATTAACCCAGTAATGTTAGTGATACCATACAAAAAACACTATCCACTTAGTAAACAGTAAGAGCAGCTAGACCAATTCTGAAGCCGTATCGACATCCAAAAGTACCAACCAGCTGTTAGTTATCTAAGAGCAGTTAAGAAATAGTTTTGTATCAGAAACAGTAGCTACATGCATACAATGCTAAATGCTAGAAGCATAATCGCAAATGTGGTGACTCTAGTTATGGAATTCAGTAGGCAGAATACAGGTTAAGGAATTAAAACATTACTTCTTAACAGTAGCATCTTTTAGTCAGTCAGCACCTATGCACATACAGCGCTACACACAGAATTGCATAAAAGTAAAGATTCTCGCTAAGTATGCACTTCAGTTAACAGAAACAAATTAGAGAATTCAGTCTTAACGCATTACAGCTTAAAACAAGCATCTGTTACACAGTTTTTCTTGTAACAGTTATTTGCAGTACATACCACGCCACAAGCAGGCTACTGGGTCCAGATACACTTAGATGTTTTAAAAGATGGCAGGTTCTGAGGGGATATGTAACCTCACTTACGCAGGTTAAGGGTGGGCAGGAATGCACTACAGCAGTTCAAGCACTTCTCCCAGCCTACAAGATCAAATGTAAGTACTGGAAAAAGCTACTATAGGCACACCAGAGATTTTACTAATGTCCCTAAAGTCTAACAATGTGGAGTGTTGAAATGGGGGGTTTTACTGATCATTGTATCTGGGTACTGCTCTTTACTCTTTAGTTTCCAATAATAAAAACTATCAAAATGATAAAAACAAAAAATAACTAACTATAATGTCTAGATATAAGTAAGGCTTTTGATTCTATTAGTTGGAATTATTTGTTCAAAACACTTAATATGAATTTTCCCTAGATTTTATAAATCTTATAACTTATCTATATAGTAACTCAATCTCTTTTATTAAAATTGGCTCTTTTCTTTCTAGCTCTTTCAAAATATTAAAAGGAACAAAATAGGGTTGTCCCTTGTCACCTTTCTGATTTTCTATAACAATTGAACCTTTCACAAACTTTATTGGATCTAACAGCAAAATCCAGGGATTCTTGATAGATGAATGTTATTCCTCTAAAATTCAGTGATTTGCAGATGACATTTTAATAAAAAGTGGTGATGCTGAAGCTTCAATAGAAAATTTAAATAAGTCTATTAATTAGTTTGAGAAGGTGTCAAGGTTTAATATTCAACCCTGATAAAACAGAAACTTTACTTATTAATAAAAAAGTTAATAATTATTTAAGAAATGATAAGAATTTTATTTGGGGCAATTCACAAATTAATTATCTTGGAATTATAATTAAATCTACTGTAAAAGACACAAGAGCAGTAAATTATACTAATTTAATAGATACTATTACTAAAATAATTATTAATTGGAGCAATTTTTACAATGGAAGATACACTTGCTTTAATAAAAATGATAATCCTACCAAAAACACTTTTCTATCTACAATAACTAATTATTCTCCCTCCTAAAAAAATCTTTAAGACATTAAATTCTACTCTTCATAATTTTCTCTGGTTGCTCAATAAACCAAGAATATCCTTTGACTGGCATGTTAAGAGTTGACAAGAAGGTGGATTAAGTTTTCTAAATGATAAATTATATGCCAAACCCATAATTCTCAATTTAATATCTCTATGGTTAAATTCCTCTTACCAATCCACTTGGAAATCCATTCTTGAAAGATTAATAAATAATAACAGCTATGTCACAGAATCTTTCTCTAAATTTGGAATTCATAAATTTACTGGATCTTCAAAGATTTATGTTTAAATGAAAAGAAAAAAATACTATTCCTCTCCCTTCACTGATTATATCCTTATAAAATTTAAAATATTCAGGAATGCTAATTACATAGTTAAAGATTTATTGTTTTTATCATTCCCTATATCAAATACCACTGGCTGTTTTGGAACATTTAATATAAACAAAATGTTAGACCTTAGATATGTAAATGTAATCTTTTGGCAACAATTCTTAATCAGAAATAAATCACATAATACAGACTATCTTCTTGCAAGACATTGTTTAGAAAATAATGATTAGTTGACTATAAAAGCTTGTAAAATATGTTAGTGATAAAATCAAAATCTCCATGGATTTTCAAATGAAACATCTTTCAAAGATTCTTGTGTTTTTATTCAGAATCAATATAAACTCAAGTCAGAATAAGTCATGCATATCAATAATTTATAAAATAATAAGAGAAGAGTTTGGTTCCACAGATTCATTATTTTGGAATTATTCAACTAAGATTAACGAGAAGGCCTTTTCTGATAAAGATAAAAGCTTAATTCTTAAATCTGTGGGAAAAGGTACTTCTCATTATCAGAAAATATATATGTGGAGATTTCTTCACAGAGCTTTTTTAACTCAACATAAAGTGGCTTAAACATATGGGAAACTATGGGAAAATGAATTACTGGAGGCGTAATGAAGTCTCTAATGCAGACTGGTTTCATATGATATTGGATTGTAAAACAGTAACTTGTTTTGGGGTTAAATTTAGAAATTTTGCTCAAGCTTTGTGGACAGATAATTGTATAATTTCTAACTCCTTGATCTTATGTAATGCTCCAGTTCTGGATTCCATTCTTAGGTTGCAGGTGCCTCTCCTTTGGTCTGTTTTAGCTATAGAAAGAAAAATAGTCACAAAGAATTGGAAACATAAAACTACTCTTTCTTTCACTTAATTCATTAAGTTAGCAAAAAAAAATCTGTAAAAAGGAATAGTCAACTGCCAAAATGAGAACTTGGAATATTACTCACCAGTTTAGATTTTGGTCAAAATTAAGTGATTTACTTGATATGTTATAATTATTTAGTTCTCTATGTTTGATTTTGTTGTGGACATCTGTAAATAGTTATGTTTTTATTCTATTTATCTTTAAATCATTTTGTACAATCTTTGTTTTAAAATTAATAAAAAGATGTTTAAAAAAGTAATAGCAAAAACACTACATGCATTTTTATGATTAGAAAGCCACCATATCCCCAGGAGTTAGACTGCTGAACATTATTATTTTAACTCCCAGACTGTGTATCCTGAGGAAGGTGAAATCGCTGATTGCAACAATAGAAAAAAAAAAGTTTTTGATGGAAGGTTTTGATTGGATTAATTGTCAAAGATCTCATCTTTGACAATTACACATGCAATGCAAATGCTGACCTTAAGATGTTAACCAATCTAAAGTAATAGGAGCCAGTTTTGGAAAGGTTTTATTTTACAGTATTTATTTATTTGTTAAGGTGAGTGAACGCATCGTCACATACCATTTTCAGCTACAACCCCAACCACAAGGGCAAGGGTGAAGACAATGTAAATGGCCAGTTTAGATTAGCTAAACAACATGTGTGTTTTGAGAAGGTGAAATGAAATCAAAATACCCGCAGACAACTTACAGAGACAGTGGGAGAACATGCAGACTCTGTGCAGAGCTCAGGCTGGAACTCTACACTCTATAGCTGGAAATGCAGCTATCTTGACTAATGCACAATTCTGCTGCCTGTGATCCAAGATGTGGTCATTTAAATGAATGTAGTGTTCATTAAAGGGTGTATAATTATAGTTACTTATCTGGTGACAGATGCTACATATTAGGTGGGGATGGATGGTGTTTTTGAAGGATTATTGTTAGGTTTTGCCCAGATGTTTTGGTTTGATTAGCAGGTAATTTCTATGTATAAAGGCATAAGGTAATGCTGTTCTCTCACATATTTCTCAGTGCATTGGTACTAAAAGATAAAAAGAAAAAGGTAATATCCATTTACGCCTTCCTCGTTAGGTGCCACACATTTTCCTAAAAGTTTATGTTTTACTGATTATTACACCATGCTAGTTCATGCTTTAACTAGTTAGGTGCCACACTTTTCCCTAAATATTTATGCTTTACTTATCATTACACCATTTTACTTTATGCTATAACTAGTGGGGTGCCACACTTTTTCCCTAAACGTTTATGCTTTACTGATTATTTCAACATGCTAGTTCATGCTGTAACTAGTTAGGTGTCACATTTTTTCTAAAAGTTTGTTTTACTGATTATTACACCATGCTAATTCATGCTATATCTAATTAGGTGCCACATTTTTTCCTAAAGATTTATGTTTTACTGATTACTACACCATGCTAGTTCATGTTGTAACTAGTTAGATGCCACACTTTTTCCTAAAAGTTTATGATTTATCAATTATTATGCCATGATAGTTCATGCTATAACTATTTAGTTGCCACACTTTTCCCCTAAAAGTTTATGTTTTACTGATTATTACACCATGCTAGTTCATATTATAACTAGATAGTTGGCACTGGTTTATCAATAATTAATGGACTCTCCAGAACATCTTGAGTGATGCCAAATGTAAGTAAACTGGACATTTTTTCTGGGATGGGGCTAGCCTTGTTTTTTTTTTAACAACTTTATTAAATTCTCATATTTTAAACAAAATGATATAGGTACACATGCATTAATAAAAATATTTTCCTTATTTTCATGCATTAAGCATATGTGTTTTCTTTTTAACAACTATCATCCACTCCAGCATTACATAAACTGTCTTACCTTAAACCTTACCCTCTCTCCTGATCATTGTTCTGCATGCATTGTTCCCACAAATTTCATTAATTTCTATGTAATTTGCTCCTTCCCTTTTCTAAAGATGCCACCTCCAGTTTTTTTTACTTAAATTACAGTTGATTTACATTCTAATTTTGATTTCCATTTCCCAATAATTGCTGGGGTTTTTTTTGGCAGGCAATAGCATTTAACTTATTGAAGCCTTACTATGTCTGATCAGTTCTGATCGTATATCCCAGTTCAAAAGGATCATTTCCTTAGTTGTAAACATTAATTTCTCCTGATCCACTTCAATAAACACACGACACCAAATTACATTTGATGACCTTTATTACACTTTCATAAACATGATTGTTAATCAAGTTATTCATTTCCACCAAAACATGACACAGGTGATAATGTCCATGAAAGAAAAAGTACAGTTTTGTACCTACCATAAATGTAGATGTCTGATAGGTATGCATCTGCAGTCATCACATATGGGTTGTCCTGCCTCAGGCAGCCCTTCGGTCGGCCGGATTCCAAAGTCTGGGTCCGGCGTTGGCTGATGTCACCCTTTCCCCGACGTCACAGCGCCTGGGGTATAAAAGCATCAGCCGACGCCATCTTCCTCAGTTTTTCTTGCCCCAGATGCTAGGTGCCCTCTAGGAAGGCTAAATTTGGAAAATAAGCAATAAACAATCCAAACATTTGCAAAAATATATATATATATATATGTAAAAACAAATACACCATAATAGATTCCCCCAGCTAGCTAAAAGAGGGGTAAGCACCCTAGGAATACCACAGAGGGGAAGGAGGAAGGGTAAACCTGACTGCAGATGCATACCTATCGGACATCTACATTTATGGTAGGTACAAAAAGTACAGTTTTGTACCTACCATAAATGTAGATGTCCAAACAGGATAGCATCTGCAGTCCTTACAAATGGGTTGTCCTGTCGTCAGGCAGCCCTTCGGTCGGCCGGATTCCAAAGTCTGGGTCTGGCCTCGGCTGGTGTCGCACTTCACCCGACGTCATAGCTGCAGTTCTTCGGGTATAAAGGCATCAGCCGACGCCATTTTCCTCAGTGTTTCTTGCCCCAGATGCCAGGAGCCCTCTAGGAAGGCTAAATTTGGATAAATGCAAATGGTTCCAAATAGTAGAGAGCAAACAAAAAATAAGCATGTATGTACATATATACAAACAAATACACCATAATAGATTCCCCCAGCTAGCTACAAGATGGGCAAATACCCTAGGAGTACCACAGAGGGAAGGAGGGTGGGTAATCCTGACTGCAGATGCATGCCTATCGGACATCTACATTTATGGTAGGTACAAAACTGTACTATGTCCTTCAAGGATGCATCTGCAGTCCTTACAAATGGGTAGAATACCATAGCCAAACTGGGGGAGGAGGAGAAATAAGATTATGATGTAGTTAAGATCCCTTGCAAAACAGCAGTGGCAAAACCTGCTCGGGATCTGGAGTATAAAGGTAAATTATAATGCTTGGCAAATGTATGCACGGAGCTCCAAGTAGCAGCCTCTAAAATGTCTTTGGTAGCCACTCCTCGTAGAAAAGCTGTGGTAGTGGCTGTTGCCCTTGTAGAGTGAGGCCTGATGTTTTCTGGAGTTTTCTTCCCATGGTAGGAGTAACAAAATCTAATGCAATTTCCTATCCACTTAGAGATTGTCTGTTTTGAAATTGCTTTTCCTTCCATTCCTGTTGCATATGCTACCAGTAGTTGGTCAGTTTTTCTATTGCCCTTGGTCCTGTCCAGGTAGTAGCGTAGTTGTCTATGTACATCCAAGGTATGCAACAGTCTTTCCCCCCTGTTCTATGGGTTGGGGAAGAATGTAGGTAGATGAATAGCTTGATTTAAAGATACCCTGGAGACCACCTTTGGCATAAAAGTAGGATTTGTTCTCATGGACACTCTATCTTGATGGAAGATCAGGAAGGGCTGTACTGCCATTAATGCCTGTAGCTCAGATACCCTTCTTGCTGAAGTGATTGCAAGCAGGAAAGCAGTTTTCCATGATAAGTATTGTAAGTCTGCTGTTGCTGCTGGTTCGAAGGAGGAGTGTCAACTTTTCTAGCACAAAGTTCAAGTCCCACGCTGGCAATGGTGGCTTCCTAGGTGGTTTTACATTTTTAATTCCTCTTAGAAACTGCCTGAGCAGAGGATGTGAGAAGACTGGAGGATCCAAGTTGTATTCTGCTGAAATAGCTGATGCATGAATCTTAATGGAAGAATAGGACAGGCCGTTGTGGAAGAGCTCTGCCAAGTATTCCAGGATGTTGGCTATGTTTATCAGTGACACATTTTCTCCCTTTGCAGTACTCCAAATGTGATATCTTTTCCATTTTGCTGAATAATTTTTTTCTTGTTGAGGGTCTGCGAGCCTCCAAGATAATGTCTTTAACCCTTTGGGATAAATTTGGGTTATTTGGTCTTATGCAATGTTCCAGGCAGTCAGCTGCAGTGTTTTCAGGTTTGGATGCAGGGTGTTGTAGTTGTTCTGTGTTAAGAGTAAGGGAACTAGAGGTAGAGTCCATATTTGTTCCCGAGACATGCTCCTCAGTAATGGGTACCAATGTTGCCTTGGCCAGTCTGGAGCTATCAGGATGATCCTTGGACGGTCCTCTTTGATTTTCAATAGCACCTTGTGCATCAAAGGAAGTGGTGGGAATGCATATGCTGTCAGGTTCTTCCAACTGAAAGACAGGGATTCCACTTTCCAAGCAAGTGGGTGGTACGTCCTTGTGCAGAATTTCTTCAGTTGGTGATTGCGTGGGGATGCAAATAAGTCTATTTCTGGTAGTCCCCACTTTCTTGTAATGGTTTTGACGATGTCCGGATGCAGCATCCATTCGTGGGCATCCGTGGTAGTTCTGCTTAGTATGTCTGCTAGAATGTTTTCTTTTCCTGGCACAAAAATTGCTTGCAACTGAATGTTGAAGCTCAGGGCCACATTCCAGAGGTCCATTGCCATCCGGCATAGAGGGTACTAATGTGTGCCTCCCTGTTTGTTGATGTACCACATAACTGTGGTGTTGTCTGTCCTTATCAACAGTTGACCTTGTCGAAGAAATGGTCTGAATGTCTGAATTGCCAGTTTTACTGCCAGCATTTCCTTTTGATTTATGTGTAGGTGCAGCTGGTCTTGAGTCCATAAGCCTTGTATGCACTTGTCCAGCATGTGCGCCCCCCAACCGAGGTCTGAGGCGTCTGTTGTGATTGTCTGGCTTGGTTGAGTGCTGTGGAAGGGCAGTCCTTTGTTTGATTGACAGGCCTGAGCCCACCATTGGAATTCTTGTTTCAGGCATGGGATTATTGGAATTTGGGTTTCTAGGCTGTGCTTGTGCTGAGACCATAAATTCCTTAGGTACCACTGTAACTTTCTCATATGCAGTCTGGCATGTGGAACCAATATTATGCAGGATGCCATGAAACCCAAGGCTTGCAGGACTTTTCTTGCTGTTAGCTGGTTCTGCTTTGTTAATGCCAAGAAGTAGAGAGGGAGTTTCTCGTGTTTTTCTACTGTTAGGAATGCCATTTGTTTTGATGTGTCCAGCTCTGCACCCAAAAAGGTTATCCTTTGGGATGGTATCAGCCTTGACTTTTTTATATTGACTGTGTATCCCAGGGCTTGCAGTAGATAAATGACCCTTTTCAAGTCTTCTGTTAGCTTGTTTTTGTTGTCCGCTTGTAACAGGCAGTCGTCCAGGTAAGGGTAGATTTGGATTCCTGAAGCCTGCAATGAGCAATTACTGATGCCAGGCATTTCGTGAACACTCTGGGCAGTAGATAAGCCAAAGGGCAATGCTGAGAATTGATAATGCTCTGATCCTGCAAGAAATCTGAGGTATCTTCTGCAATTTGGTCATATGGGGACGTGCAGGTATGCCTCCTTGAGATCTAGAGTTACCAGCCAAGACTCCTTGCCCAACATGGGAAGAAGCTGCTGTAGGGTCAGCATTTTGAATTTTGGGACAATGAGGAATGTGTTTAAAGCGGACAGGTCGAGAATAGGTCTCCATTGGTTTTCTTTTCTTGGTACCAGGAAGAGTCTGGAGCAAAATCCCTGTCCTTGCTCCATAGATGGTACCTTTTCTACAGCTCTCATCCTTAGTAAGTGAGTTATTTGTTTTAGAGCTTCTGCCTTTTGATTTGGAGGTAGGTTTGGCATTCCTCTCTTCCTTGGTAGAGTATGGAAGTGAAACCTGTAACCTTGGTTTATTGTCTGCAAAATCCACTTGTCTCCTGTGATGTAATGCCAGTTTACTGAAAATAAGGCTAGCTTCCCGCCTAAGGGTGCTTCTAGTTGTTCCCTGGTAGGCGGTGCCAGAGCCAAGTCACTGTGATTGTCCTGTAGTAGGGGTGGTGGCTGTATCTGTGGCTGTACCTCGCTGGTTGTTAGCCTGCCACTGACGTCCCCTGTAGGCACCTCTGGATTGACCTCTGCTTCTTGAGTGCCTATTCCTGCCTCTCTGAGCTCTGGAGGTGTCTGGAAAGGACCAATTCTTGGAGGGCCAATTCCTGCTAAACCTTGGAGGTTGGACCTGTAAGAAATCTTTCACTGTCTGGACAGATTTTGCCTTCTCTTCCATCTTCTTCAGCACCTGTTGTGCAGGAGAGCCAAACAAATTGATCTTGTCCATGGGAGCATCTAGTAGCTTTGATTTGACATGGTCTGGTAAGGCCTGCTCTTTTAACCATGCATGTCTTCTGATCACTGTGCCAGTCATGGCTGATCTAAAGGAAGCTTCCAGTGCATCATAGCCGCATTTTAAGGAATGATTACTGACCTGCTGAATGTTATGTACCATTTCCTGAATAGATTTTTTGTCTAATGGTTCATCCGTGGACAGCTTTTTAGTTAACTGGTCTAACATAAATTCTTGATACTGGATCATGTGGAATTGACAGTTCAAGGCCCTAGCTGAAAGAGTAGCAGAAGTGTAAACTTTTTTACCCCATCTCTCTAAGGACCTGGATTCCCTTTCAGATGGGGGTTTTTGGCAGAGGTAGCTGCTACAGCCTTAGGTCCCTGGGAGATAGTTTCGGGATCTGCAAAAGGAGCCTTATACAAATGATAATGTGTGCCCGGGACCCTGTAGTACCTATCAGGCTTAGCAGGGGCCGGAGGTAGTGAATCAGGAGCAGTACAAGCATCATTAAATGCATCATCCACAACAGAGAGAACTGGAGGGATGGCTAAAGGCCTATGCTGTGGTAAATGCAGAAAGGTTCTAAGCCTTTTTCTAGAGTCTGAAAAATCCTGGCCCAGCCACTGAAATTGTTCCCTCATAGCATGCAAGGTTTCCCCAAAGGAAAATTCCTCAGGCGGAGAGGCAGAAGGAATGGACTCTTCAGCATCAGAGTCTTCATAAGGGGAGAAAGGGCCCTCTGGAGGGTTTGAATTATCTGAATCATCAGAGGAGTCATCTGTAGAAACTGGCTCAGGGGGCTCTGCTCTAGGCCTCTTCTCTGGAGGTGGGTGAGAGGCCCTGTCTGGGTGAGGTTGGGATCCCCGGATCAAAGAAATGAGATCCTCTGCTAGACTAAGCATTTGTGAACTAGAGCTAGGCCTGAGAGAGGGGGTCTTAGCAGGCACAGATTTGGTAGATTTAGCTGCTTTAGCCCTGGCAAAGGTCTTAATCGACATGGTTGCAGGTGGCCTAGCAGCTCCACGTGCAGGGGTTGAAATATCCAAGGGTATAGTATCAGATAATTCCTGGGAACCTGCAAGAGCAGGTGGGATTTCAGAAGCCGATTCCACCAGGTTGGATGAGGCCTCGGTAGGAGGTAAGTTTTCGGCTGAAGGAAGAACCGCTAGCTCGGTTTCAGCCGAAACCGAGACACTCGCAGTTGGCTTAACCGCGGTTGCGGCCAAAACCGCGGACCGCGAGTGTCGGTCCTTTTCCTTGCGCTTTTTAGATATTTGCGTAGTCGGAGGATCCGACGGCATAATGTAAGCAAAATCTGAGCCGAAAAACTCCTCAGCAAATTCCGACTGACGTCTAAGCGTCCGTCGGTTAAAAGAAGCACAGGCTAGACAAGCTGCTACGTCGTGGTCTGGGCCTAAACAAGGTAAGCAGTAAGAGTGGAAATCTTTATGAGGTATTTGTTTCCCACAAGTTAAACAGTTATTCACTTTTTCTGACATCGGCTGAGGCAAGAAAGAGTCCCCAATGGGGTACTTAGCTTTTTAGAAGTCTTCGGTAGTAGAAGAAGTATTCGGTAGTAGTAATCTCTGGTTCTGACCGACCGGCACTTGCGAACAGCTTCTGCTTCGGGCGCCACGCGGCAAGAAAGACTGAGGAAAATGGTGTCGGCTGATGCCTTTATACCCGAAGAACTGCAGCTATGACGTCGGGTGAAGTGTGACACCAGCCGAGGCCAGACCCAGACTTTGGAATCCGGCCGACCGAAGGGCTGCCTGACGACAGGACAACCCATTTGTAAGGACTGCAGATGCATCCTTGAAGGACATCTGTACTATGTCCTTCAAGGATGCATCTGCAGTCATCACATATGGGTAGAATACCATAGCCAATCTGGGGGAGGAGGTACTAGGAAAAGGATGGTGTAGCTAAGATACCCTGCAGGACAGCCGTAGCAAAGCCTGCTCTGGATCTGGAATATAAAGGTAAATTGTAATGCTTGGCAAATGTATGCACGGAGCTCCATGTGGCAGCTTCTAAAATGTCTTTTGTAGCCACCCCTCTTAAGAAGGCTGTGGAGGTGGCTGTGGCTCTCGTAGAATGAGGTCTAATGTTAGCTGGTACAGTCTTTCCATGAAATGAGTAAGAAAAACGGATGCAATTTCCTATCCATTTTGAAATTGTCTGTTTGGAAATTGCTTTTCCTTGAGTACCAGCTGCATATGCTACCAGCAGCTGGTCAGTTTTCCTGAAACCTTTAGTTCTGTCCAAGTAGTAGTGCAACTGTCTGTGAATGTCCAGGGTGTGCAGCAGTTTCTCCCCTTTGTTTTGTGGATTTGGGAAGAAGGTAGGCAAGTGAATGGCTTGATTCAATGAAACCCTGGATACCATCTTTGGCATAAAAGTAGGATTAGTTCTTAATGAAACTCTGTCCTGGTGAAAAATAATAAATGGCTGAACTGCCATCAGGGCCTGCAATTCCGAAACCCTTCTTGCTGAGGTTATTGCCAGAAGGAAAGCAGTCTTCCATGAAAGGTACTGTAGATCTGCAGATGCTGCTGGTTCAAATGGAGGCAGTGTTAGTTTTTCCAACACGTAGTTAAGGTCCCAAGCAGGTAGAGGTGGTTTCCTAGGAGGTTTGATGTTTTTAATTCCTCTTAGAAACTGTCTTAGGAGAGGATGAGAAAAGACAGGTGGATCAGTATTGTACTCAGCTGAAATTGCTGAAGCATGAATCTTAATAGAAGAGTAAGACAGCCCATTGTGGAACATTTCTGCCAAATATTCCAGGATATGTGCCATGTCCATCATTGTCGCATCTAGGCCCTTTGCGGTGTTCCAGATGAGAAATCTTTTCCATTTTGCTGAATATGCCTTCCTTGTGGAAGGGCGGCGAGCTTCCATAATAATATTCTTCACTCTCTGGGATAGCTTATCCTGAGGAGGAGTCAAGGTATTCTCCACGCTGTTAGTTGCAATGCTTTCATGTTGGAATGTAGAGTTTTGTATCTGTGCTGTGTCAGTAGAAGTGGCCATAGAGGTAGGGGCCATGGTTTCGTATGTGACATGCTCCTTAGCAGTGGATACCAGTGCTGTCTTGGCCAGTCCGGAGCTATCAGAATCACTTTTGGCTGCTCTGCCCTGATCTTCAGTAACACCTTGGTCATTAATGGAATAGGAGGAAATGCATACACTGTCAGATTTCTCCAGCTGAACGAGAGGGCATCCACTTTCCACGCTTGTGGGTGGTATGTCCTTGAGCAGAATTTCTTCAGTTGATGATTGTGGGGGGATGCGAATAGATCTATGTCTGGGCTCCCCAAGATTGTGTTATCTGTTGAAAAATGTCTGGGTGCAGCATCCATTCGTGTGCATCCACGATATTTCTGCTTAAGCTGTCCGCCAGTGTATTGTCCTTTCCTGGCACAAACTGAGCTTGTAGCCGCATATTGAGTTTCAAGGAAAGATCCCATAGAGTCATTGCTAGTCTGCAAAGTGGGTAAGAATGTGTACCTCCTTGCTTGTTTATGTACCACATAACTGTGGTGTTGTCTGTCCTTATTAGTAGATGGCCTTGATGCAGAAAGAGTTTGAAGGCCTCGATTGCATGTATCACTGCTAGCATTTCTTTTTGATTTATGTGCATGCGTAGCTCCTTTTGTGACCACTGTCCTTGGATACCTCTGCCCTCCATGTGTGCTCCCCAACCTAGGTCTGAAGCGTCTGTTGTAATAGTTTGGGAGGTTTTTGGCTTTGTGAAGGGCAATCCTCTGTTGGACTGGCTGGCCTGAGCCCACCACAGAAATTCCTTGTGAAGGCATGGAATGAGTGGGATTAACGCTTCCAAACTGTGACTGTGCTGAGTCCATAAACTCCTTAGGTACCACTGTAGCTTTCTCATATGTAGCCTTGCTTGTGGAATCAAAAAAATACAGGATGCCATGTAACTCAGGGCCTGCAGGATTTTCCTTGCAGTCAGCTGGGTTTGTCTTGTCAGATTCTTGAAGTAATCTGGTAGTTGACTTTGTTTTTCTTCTGTGAGATAAGCCATTTGGGTGGTTGTATCTAGATCCGCACCCAGAAAGGTTATTCTTTGGGATGGAACAAGTCTTGATTTGTGCATGTTGACTGTATATCCCAAGGCCTGTAGAAGATTGATGGCATAATTTAAGTCCTTTATCAAAGTTTGTTGGTTGTCCGCTTGTATGAGGCAGTGTGCTATTACTGATGCCAGGCATTTCGTGAATACTCTGGGCGCAGTAGATAAGCCAAAGGGCAATGCTGAGAATTGATAATGCTCTGACCCTGCAAGAAATCTGAGGTATCTTCTGCAACTTTGTCCGATAGGGACATGCAGGTATGCCTTCTTGAGGTCTAGAGTAACCAGCCAAGACCCCTTGCCCAGCATGGGAAGGAGTTGCTGTAGAGTCAGCATTTTGAATTTTGGCACAATGAGATAAGTATTCAGTGCGGACAAGTCGAGAATTGGTCTCCATTGATGCTCTTTTCTTGGAACAAGGAAAAGCCTGGAATAAAATCCTTGGCCTTGTTCTGAAATAGGAACTTTTTCTATGGCTTTCATTTGTAGTAAGTTTGAGATTTGTTTCAAAGCCTCTGCCCTTTGATTTGGTGGCAGACCTGGCATGCCTTTTCTTTTTGGCAATGTGTGTAAATGGAACCTGTATCCGTTGTCTATTATTTGGAGTGTCCATTTGTCTCTTGTAATGTTGTGCCAATTTCTTGAGAATAAAGAAAGCTTTCTGCCCAAAGGTGCTTCTAATTGAGCCCTGGTTGGCGGAGTCAAAGCAAAGTCATTGAGTTTGTCCTTGTGCAGCAGTTGCAGATCCTGAACTGCCTGTCTGGATTGGAGGTTGCCATTGATGGCCTCTGTAGGAGCCCCTAGCTTGCCCTCTACCTCTGGCACGCCTGTTCCTGCCCCTTTGAAATCTTTCTGTGTCCGGAAAGGACCAATTCTTGGAAGGGCAGTTTCTGCTGAATCTAGGCGGTTGGACTTGAAGAAAATCCTTAACTGTTTGTACAGATTTTGCCTTTTCCTCAAATTTCTTTAGGACGTCTTGAGCAGTGGAACCAAATAACTTTTGCTTTTCCAGTGGAGCATCCAAAAGCTTAGCTTTAACATGTTCTGGCAGAGATTGTTCCTTCAGCCAAGCATGCCTGCGTATGACAACACCTGTCATTGCTGACCTACATGAAGCTTCCAATGCATCATAACCACACTGCAAGAAGTGGTTGCTAACCTG
The DNA here is from genome assembly GCF_019279795.1 of Protopterus annectens. Taxonomy (NCBI): domain Eukaryota; kingdom Metazoa; phylum Chordata; order Ceratodontiformes; family Protopteridae; genus Protopterus; species Protopterus annectens. The sequence continues at coordinate 187,634,313 of NC_056738.1, forward strand.
CTAGTAGTTATGTACCAGATCCTGAAGGGATTTACGGTCAAGGGGTTCAGAAGAAGACAATTTCTTATGCATTTCTTCTAACAAATACTCTTGATATTGTATCATATGAAATTGACAATTTAATGCCCTCATAGCAAGAGTGGCAGAAGTATACACTTTTTTACCCCATCTCTCTAAAGCCCTGGACTCCTTTGCAGAGGGGAGTGGGTTCTTAGTAGTAACAGCTGCAACCCCTTTAGGGCCCTGTGAAATAGATTCAGGGTCAGCAGAGTGGGCCTTATAAAGAAAAATATGTGTGTCCGGGACTCTGTAATACCTATCGGGCTTAACAGGGGTCGGAGGCAGAGTGTTAGGGGTCATACTAGAGTCAGAGTATACATCATCAATCACATTTAAAACAGGAGGAATAGCCAAAGGTCTATGCTGAGGTAAATGGAGAAAAGTTCTTAGTCTTTTCCTGGAATCAGAATATTCCTGGCCCTGCCATTTGAAATGATCTCTCTAGAGTGAAGGGTCTCCCCAAAGGAAAGCTCTTCAGGAGGGGAGGCCGAGGGAATAGATTCCTCTGCATCCAAATCCTCGTAGGCCGAATAAGCCTCCTCCTGGTAGTCTGAGTGATCCGAGCCAACAGAGGCCTCCTCTGAGGAAAGGGGATCAGGAGGATCCATCCTGGGCCTTTTGTCTAGAGGGGGTTGGGAGCCCCTGTCCGGATGAGGCTGAGAGCCCCTAATTAAGGAGATAAGGTCCTCTGCTAGAGCTAGAATCTGTGAACTAGAAGAAGGTCCCTGAGGAATAACTCTGGGAGGCATGGCTTTAGAGTGTTTTGCAGCTTTAGCCCTGGTGAAGGCCATAATAGACATGGATGCAGGAGGCCTGGCTGCACCATGTGCTGGTGTAGTTTTGTCTAAAGGTATGGTGTCGGAAGATTCCAATACCCCAGTTTCGGGAGGCAATTCTGTAACCGACTCGGTAGGAGCCTCCGGGGCCGAGGCTGTCGGTTGTAATATTTCAGGGTTTGGAAGTTCCAAGGACTCGGTATCAGCCGAGACCGAGACACTCGCGGTAGGCCTAGCCGCGGTTTCAGCCGAAACCGCGGCCCACGTGTGTTGGTCCTTGTCTTTCTGTTTCTTAATTAAATGTGATGTCGGGGTTTCCGACGGCATTTTGTAAGCAAAACTATCCCCAAAAAACTCTTCTGCGAACTCCGACCAACGTCTAAGAGTGCGTCGGTTGAAGGAAGCGCAGGCAGAACAGGCCGAGACGTCGTGGTCTGGGCCTAAGCAAGGAAGACAATAAGAGTGGAAAAACTTATGAGGTATTTGTTTCCCACAAGTTAAACAATTATTAACTTTTTCTGACATCGGCTGAGGCAAGAAAGAGTCCCTAACGGGGTACTTAGCTTTTGAAGTCTTCGGATAGCGAATTTACAGGAGCTGGCCGACTGGCACTTGCGAACTGCTTCTGCTTCAGGCACCACGCGGCAAGAAAGACTGTGGAAGATGGCATCGGCTGACACTTTTATACCCCAGGTGCTGTGACGTCGGGGAAAGGGCGACATCAGCTGACGCCGGACCCAGACTTTGGAATCCGGCTGACCGAAGGGCTGCCTGAGGCAGGACAACCCATATGTGATGACTGCAGATGCATCCTTGAAGGACATCATAAAATAAATAACCATAAGGGCATTGTAACCACTCAACCTTGAGTAAGTAGTGTCCCCCATTTGCTCACTTATACTTGCACTAACAAGGCAGCATACCACTCCCCTTCAATTTATTGAATTACACCCACCAAATAAGCAGCGCTGCTTGTTTATTAACTTATCCAACAGAGCAATTGCTCACTTTCCTTCCCAAATTATTGAACTGCACATCCAACACCAGAGGGTGAACAGAAGAGGGCAAGCCTGCCCCTCTTCTCTGCCTTACCCAAAGTGAAGTAACCACAATCCCCACTAATAAAAAGCGGGAGGGAGGGTAGCAAGTTCATGCCAAAATGTGACTCCTACTGCCGTTACACTTGACAAAACCCAATAAGCCTCTTCCTACCCTTACCTCATTTCCACCTAAACATCCATCCAATCCCATTTCAACCTACCCCTCTTATTCACTTAATTCCTTCTACTCTGTACCTACCCCACTTGAAGATGTCCCAGGACAAAATGGTCTGTTCCAAACTTCTTTTGTCCTGACCCACTTCAATAAAGACACAACACCGAATGACATTTGACGACCTTTATTACACTTCCATAAACATGATTGTTAATCAATAGTTATTCATTTTCACCAAAACATGACACAGGTGATAACATCCATGAAAGAAAGCATAAAATAAATAACCATAAGGGCAGAATAACTGCTCACCCTTGAATAAGCAGCGTCCCCCACTTGCTCACTTATCCTTGCACTAACAAATCAGCATACCACTCACCTTCAATTTATTGAATTACACCAACTGAATAAGCAGCTCTGCTTGCTTATTAACTTATCCAACAGACCAATTGCTCACTTTCCTTCCTACCTTATTTGAATTGCACATCCAACACCAGAAGGGGAACAGAAGAGGGCAAGCCTGCCCCTCTTCTCTGCCCACCAGGCTGTACCCCCTCTCTCCAACCAAACTTCCAGCCATCAAGGCAGTAAGTCAAACATCATTCAGTGTACCCATCCTCCCTTACCAAGCTGTATCAAAGTCATTACCTCCTAACCCTATACAACTTTATTTTTTTAACCAATGAATGTAATACCCCTCTTAGATCTCTTTTACATTCCATGTAATAAAATGCTTTTATCACACCAAAAATCCCCCATCTAGCTCACAAGCCTAATGTATGCAATGCAACCCATTAACCCCCACCCCTGATGTTTGCAATAATATCTGACCCATCACAAAGTAGACCCCCACTATCGATAAAAGAGTGTAACAGTCATCCTTGATGCTCCCAGTACAAGATCAAACCAAGACAAGACATTACCTTGCGACTGCAGGAAGAAAACACAGCAAACCATCAACACCATATTCAGCCACAACGCTGGCAACCTATGGCCTCCTTTCATCCTGCCCCATCTGCCAAAAACCTTCCTCAGCCTCTTCTCTTGCCTGTCAAGGCTGCATTCTTCAGTCCCCAATATACCATCTCTGCATATCCCAATCAGCACTCCGAGTGATCTGTAAAAGAAAAGACTGTAAATACTCCACACAAGCATAAACCAATTTCTTAATGACCAATACACACCACCAAGGGCATATCTCATTTATCAACTGCATAAAATGCAGACACTAGCCAATGCAAAACACCCCTGAAAATTAAATGTCTTACCAACGATCCCATAAATTTATCTCTAACTCCTCTTGCAGCAGTATAAAAGATACCCTTGCAAAACAAAACAAGGTCTTATTTTATAGCTAAATTATCACTCTTCTAGCAACACAGAAGGTCTCAATGAATTAATCACTAGACAAAGAAAATTTAAACCATCCACAAACCTGCTGTATCCTTCGGTGTACCCATCCACTGTAGACCAGACCAAAATGGATCTCTGTCAACCAAACAACCCTGTCCTTTAATTAACAAAGACACCAGTTGACTAAATGGTTAAAATAATCCAATGATCCTACCTGCCATCCAACCACCAAACCAACCCCACAACTTATACCCCCCAACCCAACACCTCCAGCCACAGTTGAAGCAAATGCAAATCCCAATGAACCCTCCTTACAATGCACTATCCAACCCTTCCCTTAACCCTAAAGGGAAACCCGATCATATACATCCCTTTGACCACCAGCCCCCCAGATGCCACATCCAATCAAATTAACACTAGCCACTGAGCAACCCCTCTGCTTAACCTTTCCACAAAAAGATCAAGTTAACTGTCATGCCCCCAACATCCAACCCATAAACCATATTGTTACTCCACTCCCCTTGTGGACAATTCCAAACTCCCCTAATCAACCTCATCTATCCCCTCTATTCTACCCTTAACTCACCTCAGCCTCACTTGCCTCCATACTACTCCCTACCACAACAAGCCTAACATATTTTAATGAGCACCTATCAGTAATTCACTTGTGCCCTTCTTGTAAAAACCACAATTCAAACATCCTGGAAAAAAGTGTACAGTGAAAGTATACTCCTTTTACCCAAGTCCCCCATAAAGTAGGTCCTGAAAACACAACTATGATGTGTGGCCAAGAACTCCAACATATTATCCCTAAAGGTTAAAACTGGATGGGTAACTGTAAATGCACCCCAAGAATTCCACCCAATTCTGAGAAGCCTAACTGTGTACTTACCAAAGTAGCCCAGCATAAAACCACCATCTGCAAAGACAAATAAAATGTAAATCATCTGAAATACAAACATTTGAAGACAACCTGCACCCCCAAGTGCCCACAGTATAAAACATAGGAACAGGTAATGTAAAATCACTTCACATACTCTCAAAACCTTCACCAATAAAACTATGGCCCTTCCCCGTCAAAATGCACCCATGTATTTTTTTTATTTTATTTTAATACTCAATTCCTCCCCACTCGGCAGCAATATTCCAATCACTTTCTAAGAATATGGTTCAGTGAGCTGCCACGAGCAATGATAATGACTTGAGAACACTGTAGAACGAAGTGAAATACCATCAAAGGGGGTGCATATTACACCAACCGCCTTCGTGACCATAATACTCCTAAACCATTCCCTCTTGTGACCGAAACTCTGCACATTGTGTTTGTTAAGGAAGGCACCTCAATCAATATGCCAATCCCCTGAAATATGCCCTCCCCTTACCACCTGCATTAAACTAGCTGACTGATCTGAGGACCCTGTAACCAACTTCAAACCATAACATCACTCAAACTGCTGTCAATATAAACCCCAAATATTTGTATATCACTATTGCTGCCACTAAATGAACCTAGCATGTACCACCTCTGATCGTACCAAAATAACGACAGTACAGGATTCCAATTTGCTTTCACAAATGCACATTAGTCCTGTAAAACTATGCTAATGGCTTTTAAACGTTATCATCTCAAAAGGATAAATCACGTTTCCCAGACACCCCATCCTACTCAAGTGTCAAAACTTAATAGTAATAATAAAGCCCAAAGTGACAAATTAAAATGATTTCACACAAACAAACATCAGCCAGAGTATTCCTGCTTAATACACACACCTGCACACATTCCTCCACCCTAGTCCTGAAAAACTTATTACACTGTTAAAGATCATCATTTAAAGGCTTAAGGTACTTTTTTCACCTACATATAGCCTTCCCCCCATGCCCACCAGCAATTATACCTCCACTGTTGATGAACACCCCTTATTGATATGAAGAAGTAAGTTGCATGTACTTCGCTGGCAGATTTGGATGAAGCACATTAAATATAAAGATCAGTAGTGTCATATCATATGATCCAGCCAGTTGCAGCATGCTTTTAAACAGAAAATATTTATGAGAGCACCAGAAATATGAACAAACTAATAACCTTTGCTAAGTCAATATGCACAGTCTTTGCAGCAGTAAAGCCATCTGAATAAATCCGCAATAAGGACAATAAGCATGATCACTAATGCAAAAAAATCCTGCTGGCAAACAACTTTGCATTTCAGTGCTTAGAGGGACACATTCATGTCATGTTTGAATTCCTTAAGTTTCTCTGTCATCAAGTTTGACAGTCTCTTCTGCTATCAGTAAACACGGGTCTGACCCAGCTGAATGGTTAATACTGCTGTGCTGTTACAGCATACCCCTCCAATATCATCACAGCTGGAGAATGGACAAATGAAGCCCTATGCAGGGTAATGAATCAGGTCTTCCACCAGCCATACCATTATCCCCTCACTTGGCTGTATTTCCCCAATTCCCATAACACCATTTTAACCTGTCGGTGTCCAAACTATTTTCTGCTTTAGTTGTACGAAAGTGACATTGCAGCCATTCTGTTAAACAAAACACACAGACATACCCAATGTGCACCCTTGAGAAGAATAGAAATTCTGGACACATCCTAGATTCATGACGTCCACCATAAGGGACAATACTGGCTAACATCAATGGCTGACAGATTGACCAAATACTAAATTCATGAGCTCTGGCAGCCTTTACTTCAACCGATGAACAGTTCCTTGCTGCAGAACCCATCAACTTCACAATTAGCACCACACTGCACATGCCCAGCCCAACCAATGATAGACGTGCCCCCATGAAAACTACCTTTTCCTCAGAATGGAATGTAGTAATACTTGCTACCTTGCTCTCAGTCCCTCTCACTAGAGCAAGCACCTTCAACTTCCCTTTCAGTGATTAATCCCCATGCCACCCTTTATCCTACAGACACTACAGACACTAGTCTGACTGGATACAGCTTAATGTTGGTCAGGCGCACCTCCCACAGCAACCCCACGCATGCGCGGACTACACACTCACCTCAGGGAAGCCTTCCACCAGCCTAAAGCCAGCAAAATAAATTTACCACCAATGCATGCATTTCATGAGAAGACAGACCAAACACAAGTACAAAATCAGAAATCCCTGCAAAGCTCCACACAGCAGAGAAGCATGCAGCTCAATCCCGCACACGCTGCAACTAAATCCCCCTGTAACAGGCAAACAGGATCTCCTGATAAACCACTGTCCTCTCCACATGAAACAACAGCTCAGAAGTAAAACCCAGAGGGAGCAAATCCCATTGCAGGCCAAAACTCTATCTGCATGAAACAACCACAAAAGCAAAGCCTGGAGGAAGCAAATCCCACTGAGGGTCACAACTGCCACCGCACAACCACTTTTGCGTCCCTACATAGACAATCTAGGCCTCAGCACAACCAGTCCCAGCACGTCAGATTCAGCAAACGCATTCATCACATCTGGCCAATCACTGATTCAAAACAAACAGTCCCAACATGTCTTTTCCATAACCAAAGAAGAATGAGGCAGATGGTACGAGACTTGGTTAGCGCAATAAATAGAATGATTCATGCAAAGAGAATTACCAGTGATTTCCAAAAAACCACAAATATTACTAAGAATGTACCGGAAATAGGGGCAAAAACTCTGGACATTCTACCACACTCTGAACAGCTGGGAGTCACAGAAAAGGGGGCCCCCACTGTCTCTGCCAAACTACTGAATAAAAGACCTGTCAACACAGCAACCACCCACAAACCCCACCGTAACGCCACCATGCAATTACACTACAAAATCCAAGTGTAGCTATTTCCCTTTAAACCTGAGACAGAAAAAAAAAAGAATTGTCCTTCAGTGGTTATACTGCAAAATGGAAATGCAGTCAGCTACCAAATGTCTGCTGAACTCCTCCGAGATGGTTACAGAATGACAAACAAAGGCCTCCATCACATAAGCGTAAGAAACTGCCCACATTCCATATGGAACTGAACCACAACCACTTCACAAACATGACCTTCTGAGGTTGATTTATATTTCATTGGAAACCAAGACCGAAAGTATTGCAAGCCTATTCCACAATTCCACCTCCCCCCAACGAACAAGGATACAAGTGCACATGCGCCACAAGTCTCGCAGCCCAAAAGAACCCCCCAGAGACTAACTGATTGGCTGAAAACAGAGCCAACCAAGTCCCACAGCCCGTGAAAACTCACCACCGACTACAGCTCGGCTGAAAACCGAGCACCCTACCAGACCACCAGGATCAAGCAACCATCCCCACCACTAAATCATCCAAAAGAACCCTCCACAATAAACCGTACATGGTTCAACTGTGAACCATCCGGCAAACCAGTAGGACTTGTTATAATGAAAGACAAGGAATTATTACACTGTGGCCTAAATAATCCTAACCAGCCACTACTTTACTGAGAAGAACTGCAAAGCAGAAGGAGGAGGGAGCTACCAAAAATACCGACCACACTGAAATACCACCAAAATCAAAACATCCGCACTGCCCTAACAATACCTTCCGTTCCACCCGTTTTTGTTTTTTTTTTTTTTAGTAACAAACTACCACACTACCCACTCCACCCCCTGCATTGTACTACACTTGCCCCACCAACCATCTAGTGTAACTTTGCAGACCCCCCCCCCCAAAAAAAACCTTTTCTTGCTACTACCTTGTACTCACCTCTTCCACACAGACAGTTATCAAGCCAAGGCCTACCTGACTGCCAGGAGCCCCTACAGGTCATCACCGACATAAACCTGCACTATAACAAGTTCATGCCAAAATGTGACTCTTACCTCCGCTACAACTGACAAAACCCTCTAAGCCCCTGCCTAACCTTATCTCATTTCCTCCTAAACATCCTCCCAATCCCATTTCACCCTACCCCCCCTATTCACTTAATTCCTGCTACTCTATGTATCCACCCCACTTGAAGGTTTCCCAGGACAAAATGGTCTGTTACAAACCTCTTTTCCTTTACATTTCTGACAAAGTACTATGTAGGGCATTTTTAAAATCTACAAACTTTTTACATCCCCCTGCATAAAAAAAAAAAATGCTGCCAATTATATTCTCTCTTTCCCTGCACTGGCATTTGCTATCTACCTAAGGAAAAAATTCTGAACTCTGCTTGGTGTATAAAATACCTATGCAAACCCTTTCAAGTAAAAATCCTAAACCTGCTGGAGGTTGTTGCATTCTTGGGAGCCATACAGATGACCCTCTATTCTTCCTTTGCATATTGCCTTTCCATTCTCCCTGCCAATCCTTTCTAGCCTCTTCTCTGTAATTCTTTTTTAAACCCCTTTATTAAGTAATCAGTAACCAAAACAATAGTGAGTTGAAGGTAGCAACTAATTCATTAAAACCTTGTGGCTCATTCTTTATTTTGTGTTTGATATTTAGGTTCTCTTGGACTACCTTCGACTCCCGCTTTGTTTTGTTTTTTATTAAATTAACACTTAAGACAGCACACTACATTACTAGAAAAGAAAATAAACCATATTAACATGTTTTTATTTACATACATTGCTCATTACATATATGCTCTCTTTCTCCTCTGAGTGATTCTTGTAGTAATGCAATACTATATATGCCCTATTAAGTATCCCTTGTTTTAACAGCAGCCTTGCTAGGTTTTCTTTATATTTTGTCAGGGAGAAACAAAATTATTGGAGTTCCTTTTCTGAGCTTCTTTAATGGAAATGTATATGGTCAGTTAGATATCTCTCTATGGCCATCTCAATGCCTTGACAGAAAGTTGAAGCCTCTTATGTCTTACTTTCCTTCATGCAGAGCACAGCCATTTTCAAAATGGTTCTCAGTCCTCTGGCCAACTGAAGTTTGAATAATTTGCCTCTGCCTTATGGTTGCAAGTGCCAGACATATATCTAGTCACTGGAATGACAGCTTACCATGCTGTGTAAGCATCCTTGATTAAGTAAGGTGGCAATGCACCCACCTGCCAATGGGGAGGTAAGTGGCCTCTGTCAAAGAATTATCAAATAGCTTTTGCTGTACATCACAGCTTGTGGCTACATCACCCTGATCTTCCTCAGGGTTAGTACTAAAGTGAGAACATAAAGGGTATTTATACTAGATCAATAAAATAAGAACATTAATTGATTACTGAAACAGAATTTGTGACGTAATGAAGATGCTTGCTATAAGTCTAGTTTGTGGACTGAAAGTAAAACCACATACAGATAGTTGTGTGAGAACAACGGAATAGAGGTAGCTATGTATAAATAATTTTGTTATACTTGCAACAATATTGGATGACTGAGACCATGACCACAAAAAACATTGGTGTGAAAATCAACAGTTCACGCGCACTTGAGGTCTGAAGCGTTAGTGACTCTTTACTAAGTGCAGGGTAATATATATATATATATATATATATATATATATATATATATATATATATATATATATATCAGAACATACCAGCTATGTAGCCATTATGATACAAATCATATGTAGAAAGTAAAGCAATGAATTAGCATTTACTATTTTTCTTCCTTTATAAAAACTGGTAAGCACAGTAATACAACTCAGTTATTTCTCTAGCGACATTAGTGATCTCAGAGTTAGACCAAGTACATTGAGGGTGTGGGAGTTTTGTCATCCATTCAGAATTGGGACAGTACAATTTCCTTTGCAGATTGTGAACTTTTTTCATGTTCAGAAATCAGTGCAATCATGTAGCTAAAGCTTGCTTGTTGTCTCAACAGACAAACAAAAGACTTCATTCGTTTAGGCTCAGTTATTGCAAAATGCTGACGATCTATCATCTAGGTATCTCCTCAGAATTAAAAATGAAAACATAAACTCTAATGTGACAATACAATCTAGACATAACTAAATAAGCTATTTTTTAATGAAAAAAATGCAATTCAAAAATAATTCCACACTTTCCTAATTTGTTTTGTATACTTATCATTATCTTTAACAATTATTAGAACATCATTAACTGCTAATTTCACAAAAAGGTTCAAAATGAAATTAACAAATTATTGTTTCACTGATTATTGAATTCTCATACTTCCCCACAGGATTCAGAAAAAGTCTCATCTCTCATGGAAACTGCATTCCGTATTCCATGATTTCCAGTGGCAATGGCAATCCCCTACACACACACACACACACACACACACACACACACACACACACACACACACACACACACACACACATACACACACACACACACACACAAATACATATTTACCCCTCAACAAACAAGCCCCATACAATTGATTGTGCTCATGAAAGTATTTGCCCACTCACCCAAAAATACAAACATTGAGCATATATTCTTATCCTTTTCTTATTAATTTCACTTTGATTTTGCATTTTCCCCATAATTTCTTTCAAATGATACTCTTCTGCTATTAACCAAGCCTTGGCAGTAATTATTTTCAATCCTATGGATATAATTTAGTAAGATTGATTAAAAAAAAAAACTCGATACAACCCCATTATAACTGTAGTCCCTTGTATGACCTCTGTGAAATGCTTGGAGACATGACACAGGAGGTATAACTTCGTAGCATGCCTAATTACTTTACAGAGCAACAAGTACAAGTAATACATTTTAGTTGTTCTGGACTGGACTGACATAACAGCATTAAATATGTACAGAATTTACAATATATACAGCAAAGAGACCTATGTAATAACCAACAACATTGCTTACATGGACAGCTGGTAACAAACTTCAATCCCAATCATATTAGTATTTTCAGACTAAGGTGTTAGCTTATAAGTGAGATAAAAATAAGCAATATCAGCAAGCATAAGCAACATTAATCATTTATTCCCAGTTCAGCCTTTCCATTTTTCTTAAATATAAGTAGTTTGTGTTTCTATATCTATTATGTAGGCTTAGGTCCAAACATGCAAGAAGAAAGCAGACCAGGGTAAATTTCAGCCTTGTGGGACACACACAGATCACTATGTAGGAGTCTATAAGACTTTGATAGAACCTTTAGATGCTCTTTATAGCTTAACAAGGTCACACCTGTTTTTTTTTTTTCGTGATAAAGCATTCTGAATTTTCTAATTGACTACATGGTTGGACAGATGCATGCCAAAGGGGGTCTAACATTTTAATAATGACCTAATAAGGGAGGAGCAAAATGGGGCAATAACTTCCATGGATCTGGAGGTAGTAGCTTTAGTAATTAGTTGGGCTAGGCAGAAGGAATTCCAAATGACAGTTTATGAATGGCTGTAGTCAAAGGAAAGCTCATTGTCCATAAACATGCCCAGATCTTTAATAACAGTATCAATTCTTTTTGGAGGGGCGTCATTTATATGATAGGCGTAGTGGCGTACTTGCTTCTCAAATAATACAACACCACATTTTGGCACTAAGATTAAGTTCATTGTCCTAGCACCATGAATTAATATAGGTAAGGCCCTCATGGAGGAGAAGGGTGGCTTCTGAAGTGTTGATAGCCCCAGGTTTGCAGTCATCAGGAAACTTGGTTAGCTAGAGACAGTTAATGTTAGCACTGATGTCAAAAAAATAATATACAAAGAGTAGTCATTCCAGAAAACGGACCTGAAAAACACTACTCATGGCAAGCTATTTTGAGGAAGTGGACCTACAATCCCAATTGAGTAGGTTCTGTCTGTTAGTCAGTTTGTTATTCAAAAAGTTATGAAAAAGGTTACCTTTAACTGGGTCAGTTTATCAATAATGCCTGAATGTAGGATAGTGCTAAAAACCTTAGCTAGGTCCAATGCCTCTGTGACTTTTTTGAAAAAGTCAGCCAGGTTAAGTATGTAGGGTCTGCCATTCACAAATCCATACTAGCATGGGTAAAGGGATTGCAAGTTGCCAGTTGTCTTATTTATGAATTCCATGATGATTTTTTTTTCTTACTTTACAAATGAGTCGATTAAGACTATAATCACTCTATAGTTCTCATGTTCAGTGATTGGCCCATTCTTGTGAGTGAGACCAACATAGCTGTTCTTCAAGCTTCAGGTAAATAACAAGTGGTGAAGCTGATATTAAATAGGTTTACAAGGGAGTCTGTAAGACTGTGTTTCACAGTTACAAAACTGACTCTTTCCGCTGTATTCACCCCTCGCTTCACTCAGGCTCATTTGGCTCCCCTACCATACCCCCATTACCACCCACCCCCTTGACACCTAAACTTTTACTTCACTAGTCACACCACCATTATGCACTAACCAAGCAAGCTAAGGTAATCACATATAGAGATCCTCCTACTAATTGAACAAGTCCTAAGCCCACTGCATGATTACACTAATAATTCATTATATAGGTCCTTTACAAAGCTCACCTACCAATAAACTCCTTAGCTATAAAATTAACCCCTTTAAAACTACAATATGCTACCATTATACATTGCACTAATATTTTGCCTCAATACTAGCTCATATAACCTCCTGTCACATTACACTAACTGACAAACATCATCCTGCTCCAATCCCCCACATACAATATGTCAAGCTTAACATCAAAATATCCCCCTCTATCTTCAACACAACCTGCATATATCAAACCTCATTCACCCTACTCCCTCAACAAAATACCCCCAAACTCTCCATGAATTACCATAAGAACTTAACTAAACTAATAAAATACACAGCTAACTTAGTAGCAAAAACTACCCTTGGTGGTGACATTCATCCAAACCCTGGACCTGTGAAATCTCCTACCAGTATATCCCACCAACAGCAAACCAAACACTCATTTAGTTTAATAAACCATCCCAAAAATTAACCACCACCCTACTCCTGTTAAACATAAATATCAAAAGCATCACAAATAAGATCCAAAACCTCCATGCCACACTTTCTCTCTACACACCACACATAGGTGTAATAACTGAGACCTGGCTTAAAACGGAAACTAGGGATGATGAAATTCTTGCACTGTGATATAATATTCTGAGGGATGACAGAAAGGGCAAAAAAGGGGTGGAACAGCCATAATATTTAGAAACCATCTTACTGTAGAACCCATAAAATCTCACCCCCCTAACTTTGACAACACTGAAATGCTCTACATAAAGCTAAAAATCAATTCTAATAAGTATATAAACATTATCAGATCATACATACCACTTGGAAACAACCTTCACTATGGAAAATATGAGTCTATATTACAACGTTGAACTCAGAGGAGTCCGAACGTTGTAATATCGAACCCATATGTCTGAAATGTAATAATAGCAAAGCCACGGAACACCGATTTTGTTTCCCCAGGGAAAAAAAAATCAGTGGGCCATTTTTGCAGCTTTGCTATTTCCTCCACTGTGGTGCGATCTCGGAGTTGGTATATTTAAGTGGGGGGGGGGGGGTGTAAGTTTCAAGTGTACGTGTTTTTTTTGTACTGGAACAGTGATTTTTTTTTTTCCTTGGGGAAAAAAAAATCTCTGTTCTGTTTGTTCGTAAATTTTGGGTTTCGAACTTCCTGGTTCGATATTACATCATTCAAACTCTTGTGTGTTCGCCGATGTAATATAGACCCAGAAAATATAGTACATTGAGCCTCAAACAACCTGCCCCAGGAAACAATTACCATTGCAGATTTTAACATTGACTGGTCTAGTTGTGACTCTCAAAATCCAATTAATCACATTAACCTGCATAATTTTTCGCATACTTATTCATACACCAACCAGAACTGACAAGTCATCTAACAAACAATCCATCCTTGACTGGATACTAACCAATAGGCCATCATTCTCCTTTCACTCAGGCTACCTCCCAGACAGCCTCAGTGACCACCTTCCAACCTTTCTACTTAGACAATGTATCGACCCAACAAAACTCCCACCCTATAAACAAATAAGGAACAAGAAGAACTTTTACACCCAAAGCTTTACCTCCTCCCTTAAACTTTGCAACTGGTCTCCACTTAAACATCTACCCCTAGATGAAGCTGTGAAATATTTTAACTCCACTTTCATTCATATCTTGAACATCCACGCACCACCCAGAACTATAAGAATTAAATCCAACCATGCTGCATGGCTAACTAAATAAATTAAATCATTACTAACTGCAAGAGAAAACGCCTGGGCACAATACTAAAATAAAAAGAATGAAGTTTCCAAACAGACTTATCAGGAACTTAGAAATAAGGCAAAATGACAAATCAAACTAGACAAAACTGACTACTATCACAATATACAATGTAGGCACCACAAAAACCCAGAGCAGTTCTGATCTGCTATTAATCAGATCCTCCTGCCAAGGAATGCCAACACCCCCCCTCCCACCACTACCTCCAACACTGACAACATAGCCACCCAATGTAATAAATACTTCACGGAAACAATTCTAGCTCTGTCAAATAACTGTAGCTCCACTCACTCTCCAACCCCACCTACTTTGAATAATTATAATAATAATGCCTTTTCCCTCCAACCCATCTCAACAGACATGATGAGAAAATTGCTTAAAAAAACTTAAACCTACCACCCTAGCAGTCGATAAACTATCTGAAAAGTACCTTAGACTTGCTGCAGACATTACCACCTACCCTGTATCCATACTTATTAACAGATCAATATATGAAAACCGAGTCCTGCTATATGGAAAACTTCCCACATTATCCCCTTACACAAACTGAATTGTCTAATTATCACTCATTAGACATACTCTCTCTCTCTCCCCTGTCAAAAATTCTTGAAAGATGTGTACATATCCAAATCATGCACTATTTACTAACTAACAAACTACTAACTAACACTCACCATGGTTTCTGACCATGCCATAGCACCACCACAGCTCTGTTATCCTTCACTAATACTGTTAATGTTCATAGAAACAATGGAAAATGTGTCTGATCTTTCTAAAGCTTTTGACATGGCCTTACATAACAAACTGATTAATGCAATAACTGAACTAAATCTAAGTCCAGCTACCATTGCATGGTTCCAAGACTACCTAATTAACTCTCAACAAGCCATGCAATGGCAGCAAGACCTCTCTTCTCTTCTGCCTGTCACAATTGGAGTACCTGAAGGATCAATCCTGAGTCCTCTACTGTTTTCTACATTTACTCATATGTCATAAGCACACTGATGATTCTACATTAATATGTGCAGCATCATCACCCCAACAGTTGCAAATTATAGCACAGGATGCTTTTTCAAAGGTGGAGACATGGCTAACACCCAACTAATCCTAAACCCTAAAAAACCCAACTTATGATTTTTCAACCTACAAGACACACTTAGCCGCTTCCAAATTTCAATATTCTATCATTAAACAATACTATCATCTCACCCATACCCCACACTAAATTACTGGGAGTAGTCATTGATAGTAACTTAAGATTTGATATACATATTGCACAAACAATAAAACAGTACAAAAAATGTTGGGTACACGCTACAGAAACCAACAATATCTCACTAAATCTACTAAAGTAACTATCACCCAAACATACCTCACCTCAACTCTGCTCTACACCTCACCAATTTTCACCAACTTAAAGAAATCTGACTTAGCCAAATTACAATCATGCTGTAACAAAATTGCTACAGACTCACCACATAGGTGTCACCACTGCTCAGCACTCAAGAAACTTAAATGGCTAGAACTTCCCCAACTTCTACTTTACAGCCAACTCTCCACAGCCAATACTATTCTAAGCTGCACAGATAAGACCCCTCCCCTCCAAAATCTCCTACTACCTTACTCTCCTGACTTGAGATCTACATTCTACAAATAAAACCCTATTGACTACAGTTAAATCCAGTAATTCTTCTGGTGACTCCCTCTAGTCTAACTATATAGCCAAAATCTGGAACAAACTCCATTCTGGCATAACTAATACTACCAACCCTCTCCATTTTAAAAAGATACTCAAAGCACATCTATTTAAATCGTGGCTATGCTCATACAATACCTCTGGAACAACCACTTTCCTCAATACAGCTATAAAATATTTTTCCATCTTTGTTTCATGGGCTACAAAAACTGAAAATCAACATCTATAGCTCTCACTAATGATTGAACTCTACTATTTGTCAACAGAAGTATAACTCCACTATTTGTAATCTAAATCGAACCTAGTGTACTGAAACTGTATGCTCTAATGTTAGCTATGCTTACACTGCTCAGTAATTGTGAACATTTCCATCTCTACTTTTTATGTAAACATTTTACTTTTTTGGCACTGCCTGTATAGAAGTAATTTGCTTGTATGAGTTTTCTATTTCTATGTAATTTTTTTTTTTTTACTTTTTATTTTATTTTTATCTCAATGTTTGTTACATGGAGCTTTTCAACCCAGGCTTCCCTGAAAAAGGACTTGTGTCCAGTCGGACTTTCACGGTTAACAAATGTAAAATAATTAAAATAAAAATAAATAAATAATAACACATAGGTTGGCATATTGCCTTGACCCATAGAGTTAGTGTTTTGGTTTTGGTGAGGACATTTAGTGCTTTTCTCAGGTAATAACATGAGGAGGTCCTGACTGGATGCTTTTGGAGAACCATGGGTACGGGCGTGGGAGGTGAAGTTTGAGCTAAGTTTGTCTGCTTGCATGTTAAAGGATTTCCTGAGGTCACAGTTAGTAGCTTCGTTTGAAATCAGCTCAGTGTAGTGCTGAATATTGTTTCCGTGGTACCTGACATAGTAAAAAAAGGTGTCATGGTTATCTTTGGATGTGGTAGCAATATTTAATTCATATCTAGCTTTGCATCTCTAATATTTTTCCGTTGGCTTTTTATTTACTCTCTTTAGGAAATGTTTTGTGGTGAGAGGATGTGGGTTTATTTCATAGAGCTACAATTTTTTTTTCATTTGTTGTAGAGTTTGTGGATCCTGGTTTTCATTAAAGGGGTTTGTTTATCAACTTGGCATTGTATTTTTGATGAATGGGTATAAAAGCTTCAGTGCAGGAGTTTAGGTGGGATAGAAATTGGTTGTATAAGTTGTCACGTTAGGTGTGGGTTCCTCACTGGGTGGGGAACTTTTACAACTACTTAGGTCAGAAGCTAGTGTTAGCAAGTTAGTCTTGGAGAAGTCTTGGAAGGCAGTAGGTTATGAGCTTATCCTAGGCTCAGTGGTCAGATTTGAATAAAGAAGGCAGAACTATTGGTGTGGTTCTTAATGGTGCCATATTTGTGAGAACTTGATTTCATAGGTTTAAACCCCTAATAAGGGAGGGTGCTGTTTGAGCGAGTTGGCATTAATGAAGTCCATTTAGTGAATTGTCATTAAAGAACAACAATGGGATTCTATTATTAAATGCTCAACTTCTCAGTCATTTTTCTCCCTATTTACAGTCCCTGCTATGAACAAACAATACAGCATTTAAAATATTTTAAATAAACTGTTTCTCTCCACTAGAACAGTACCTTACTGTACAGTGGGGGTTTCACTTTCAAAACATTTTTATCCCACCTTGGAAAAGCTTACTGCAGTCTCCAGTTCACTGATGTCATCAAGGCCAATGACCAGGTAGTTTTCTGGACAATTCCCTCCCCAAATTGACAACACCACAACCATCCTAAAAACCCACCCATGCTGCGATGTCACAGCTCCCTGATCCTTCCCCTAACCATACAGAAAGTAAAGGCTAGAACAAGGAAACAGTACATGAATCAAGTCTCCTGCTGTGAGCTGTCAATCACAGGAGGAAACAGCTCAAATTACCCTTAGCACTTTTACAGCTAGGGAAGTTAGATGTGAAGGGGGTTGGGAGATGAGTCAAAGTAGCACAAGTGACACTTTACAAAAGACTGCAATTTAGCCATTCTAAAAAGAAGCAGCAGTATAAAGCACTTTGAAAGTCTGTCCTGTGGCATTTCCAATGTTTGTGTTTTAAGTAGTCATCGAACAGCATGAAATGTTACTTAAAACTAACTGACTGAAAGACAGCAGTGTATGCATGTAAAATCAATGCAGATGCAGGAACTTTAGGAAGAAAGAGGCCTGTGTGATGTAATTTTTTACAGGCAAGCACTGCATTGTGGGATACCTAGAGGCAGACTAAACAATTAGAATTACTTCAAGATCCCAAACCCCAAGTGGTCAGACGGAAACTGTGTATAAAAATAATTAAAAGACCTGTATATAGTCCCAGAGTGGTGTTAAACTGTAGGAAACACCAAACCATGATGAAATAAACATACTTTTTTGAGTCTGTGGGTGCAGTTCTACTTTAACAAAGTCCAGAAACCACTGTGTGCATCTATTATTTGTGGACTATGTTAAGCAATTTAGAGACAGATTGTTGAAATCACCTTGGATTATGATATTAGGCACAAAAGCTAATTTTCAAGGGCTGAACATGCCATGGAGGGGGTTCTGTAACTAGCCATGAGGTGGAAAGATGGATTGCTTGTAGTTAACAGAATCTGAAGGCATTCTAAGTCGCTATCTTTCTTGATTAAACGTAAGGAAATGGGTTTTCAAATAAATATTGATACATTCCCACCAGAGATAGCACCAACCTCAGCAGACAGTCTAACCTAGTGGTAGATAGTAAAATGAAATAGAGAAGAGATGTTGTTACTACATCAAATGTAGATTTTTGTAGTTATACAAATGTCTATGTTTTCAAGCATTATGAACACTTAAGGTGGTCAACTTTATGTTTAGCTCTGATTTAAAACTGCTGTGTTGATATGTGTAGGAGGCAGCGTTTGCCATAAAAATGCCTTATGGAGGGAGAAACATATCTGATAATATATGGAAGGTGAAGGTTGAGAGATACAGGCCATCTTTAGTGAAGTAAGTAAGACTGTCAATCATCTCCCTCCAAGCTGATACACATTTAACCTCTTCTCCCTGGAACAGCACCAACTACAGAGCCAATTGTTGAAGATTACTTTTGTTTATCTTGTGGCACCATTTGTAGTGATGGTAAGACACTGCTCAAAGCTAGTTGCTTATCAGCATTGGAGACATGCATAGAAAGCTTGCCTATATCTCTCTTCATATCATCCAAACTACAGCATCAAATATCATTCCCTTCCACATGTGCAATGGCCAGGTTGTTCACTTATTTGGGATGAAGGAATCTAACAGCCTTGATAGGTTTGCCAGTTCTTAGAGCTGAGAAACATCCCCCATCAGTCTGTTGAGTGGTGTGTCAATATTTTCTAACTAATGAGTCATCTATAACAAGGATGTTTATACATGCGTCAGTATGCTTTGTCTGCCTTAAAGGCTTCTGTATATTGCTTTAGTAACCCTTAACTGTGTTGGCAACATTAGTGTGTTTGGTGTGATTTTTGTCATTGTAGTCTTGGATGCCTAAGAGACTTTAGTGAGTATTTTTAGGTACCTCAGCATTAGTAGGGTTTGTGAGGGTTATGATGTGGTAGAGTGTAGTGAGCACTGACAACCTGGGTACATGTGGGATATGAGAAGTCTGCCAGTAGTTAAGGTATGCCTTTACACCTCTCACAAGTAGATTCAGTGTCCAGTAACAATAGGGGGGCTGTCAGTGGCCATGTGACAGTTCCTATAGTGCCTCATATGTGCCTAACACAAGTAGGCTGGCAGCACATGACATACAGGTGTACTGTTGTTCCATGGTCCCAGGAATTCTGATGGGGTATAAGTACAGCAGGTTCTGGACAGTTTGATGGCTACAGTACAGTAACAGTAGAGTAGATGGTTATCTCTCAGTTACCAGATCAGGTAATGGTAGTTCACTGCAATGCAAAAGTATAGCACAGTCGAAGCAAAATGGATGACCAGTAACAATGTTTTCAGTGCTATATGGTGAGGAAACACAAGTTAGAGGCATGGGTATGACTAAACAGCAAGTATTATATGGCAGTCATGACACAAGTAAGAGTGGTACAAAAACTTATCAACTTAGTATAACAAATGTAGAAAGTACTAAGTAGCAAATATGACTTAGGTTTCAAGCACTGTTGACGCAGAAAAGCTAGTAACTCAGTAGAACTATTTAAAGTGGTGTTGATGCCACAAAAACACACACATAGTCACAGCTCCCACAGGTGTTGAATGGAGCTGCATACTGCTGCTGTAAGTGCAGCAAGAAGTTAACTTGTACACAGCATAGCAGTAAACATGCCACACATGGGTATATGCATGGGTGCCTCAGTTGTTTGAGTAGGGTTGCAAGTTGATACTCTAAGTGCAGCTGGTTGAAGGCTAAATTTTAGACCTACTGAATTAGCGTGAGGGGAACATGCACTCAGTGGCTGACCCATAGCCTGGATGTGCAAGCTGCTCCTGCATTAAGCACATTGTCCAAACAAGTGCAAAGCAGTCTAATGTAGCAGAAAATAATGGAAGCAGAAATCAATGTGCAGCTTAGCAAAAGTTGGAGTGCCAATAGAACCAGAGCAAACAAAAGCACAAAGCACTGAAAATATGTCTACTCTCGTAAAAGTGCAAAAACTATTCCAAATGTAATAATAAAGCTAAGCAAACATCATTAGTCTCAAACTAATGTTAAATTGCTCTAAAGGCTATGAAATGTACATCCTGGTGTTGGAAGAATCACAAAGCAGTCAAATCCAGTAAATTCATCAACTCAGCTGAGCAGCTCTCCTCAAATAGCGCAATACTGCACAGTTGTTGTTTGTCTTTCGGCTTTTCCCGGTTAGGGGTCGCCACAGCGGAACTCTGGTCCGCTAATGATTGGCAGTTGTTTTTTTTTTATGGTGTCGAGTTGCCAGCCCAACGCCCAACCTTTAATGAAGGCACGCCCATTCAACGCATGTCTTTCGAACGCCCACTCGACTGCGGGGAGGACATGCAGACTCCACACAGTAGAGAAGAAAATACAACAAGAAAATGCAACAAGCAGCCAACTAAAGCTTGGAGTGCTACCAAGGAGACAGCAAGTAAACACTCTGCACACTGAAAAACTCTTCCAAATGTCCAAATGTAAAAAGGAAAAAAACAACATAACAACAACACTAGTCTCAAAATCCATTTAAATTGCTCTTAAATTATTTAAAAAGATCACTTCCCTGATTTTGGAGGGATCACAAAGTAGTCAAATTAAGCAAATTTATCAATTCAGCTTACCTGTGTGGTGCAGCTTTGCTCAGTCACAAATGTCTAAGAGCATACTATCAAAGCACAGTGTATGAAAAGGTTTTACTAATTCATAATAAGATAGTGTAGATGTGTTCCTGTAGTTCTTTAAAATAAAAACTACATATATTACCTGAGCATAACATTGCTGTTAAAGTTGAGCTGAGTCCAGAAATCCAGATAGAAATGAGACGATATGCAGAATCTGAGGAAAAATGCAACACAAAAAGGAGGAAAGATACCCTCTTTTTACATTTGCGTGAAACAACTACCATACAGCTGGTCACTGGGCAAGCATATATCACAACAAATCAGTCAGTAAGTGAAGTTATAGAACCATAACCCTCAATCTCTTAGCACAATATTTTTTAGACAAAGTCAAAAGATGAGTTGACACAGGTCCAAAATAATGGCTACATTTTAGATATTGTTTTTCTAAATTTAGAAAGTTGCTACAAAACATCTTCAACAAGCTAGGTATTTCCTGAAAAACTGGGCAAAACTGAAAACAACTGGCCAATGAAACATATAATTTACAGGAGCCACGAAAACTGACACTGGGCTGAGGCATGTATAAAGATTAAAAGGCGCTGTAACAAACTTATTGCTTAGAAAGAATCCTCCAGCCCAGTATTTTAAATTAAATTAAATTGTCTGGGCTAATTCCAGATCAGTATAGAATATAAAGAGAAACAAAACTCTTTCCTACTCTTCATAGCTCCCAACCTCTTAACACAAGACATTTGGACAAAGCCTAAAATAATGGCGGGAGAAAGGCCCATAAAGGCCCAGAAATAGGGATGGACTTTAAATATTGTTCTTATAAACTTAGAAAGTTGCTATAATAACAAGATTTGTGTTAGTATGTATTTTCTGAAGGATATAAAAATTGAAACTCAAGTGTATGTCATTATTTAGTGACTAATCCTCCATGATTTGCCAGAAACTAGACATTTTATGGAACATACTAAAAATATGAGGCAAAAATATGGAAATTCTGTGAAAATCTGGGCAGTTGAGAGGTATGCTACTCTTTATGATTCTCAGCCAAAGTACAAAAACTTACTCATCTGGTCTGTAGCTGGGGAAATAGGAATTGTGAAAAGGCTTGATGAGGTTAGTCAGATGTGTAGCGAGTGTGGTATACTAAAGACAAGAGCTAGTCACTCCCCTACCATAATGCTGAAAGGCAAGGAAAAGCTGCAAAGAATGGAAGAGAGTTAACTTACTGAAAAGTGATGCAGACAATACATTGGTGGGCACCTGCAGCACCAGTCCTAAAGAAGGGTGAGCATTTATGAACTCATATTGACCTGAAGAAACCAAATGAAACAGTAAAACAGTGAAAAGGGAAATGTTTATTTTACCCATCCCAGAGGTGATCATGGGAAAACTAAGCAGAGCTGCCCATGGTCTATTTATTGATTTTTCAAGTCAATTCTGGCAGATACCTCTGCATGTTGATAGCAGTAAACTCACCATATTTATTATTCCATTTGCTAGGCATTGCTTCAGGATGTTGCCATTTGAAATTATTAGCCTTCTTGTGATCTCTCTGAAGAATATGACAAAGACAGTACAGGGCCTTGTGAGAGCTGCTGTGTTTGCAGATGACATTATGTTGTATGTGAGTATCATGTAGGAACACAAAATATGCCTTAAATGTGCAAAATATTGAGTCTGCAGGATTAAAGTTAAATGAAGCAAAGTTTGCTCCTATCTGAAGCACTACCACTCCCTGGGCTACTTGATTGATTAATCTGGGATCATGTCATATGAACATAAAGTGGAAGTGAACAATTAGTTTTCCACACCAGAGGACCTTCAGGAGCTGATGAGAGTTCAAGGTTTGGTAAACTACTTGAGTAACAGCATGGCAGACTTTTTATGGTGGGGCAGAAATTGTATAAGCTCCTAAAGTACAACAAAGTATGAACTTGTTATCACAACTAGCAGACCAAATTTCTGTACTTAAAAGAGCTATTGGTGAGAGCAACAGTTCTCACCAGCTATGGCATTATGATGATACCAACATACATTACCAATTACGGAGCAGGAAATGTGCTTCTGAAACTCCTTGGAGGAAAGTGGAAGATCATGGCATGCTGCTACAGGTGAAACTATGACGTGCAGACTGAAAAAGAGTGTCTAGTGACTTGCAGAACTGTGAGATATTTGAAAAATACCTATGTAGACTGGACAGTTTCAAGCTGGTAATGGGCCATGAGATACTGGTTCCCTTAATCACTAACAAGGCTTTGACAATACCCCATCACATTAATAAGACTTAATGCAGTTTGAGGCATTCTGTGAAAGAAACAGACACACATACGTGCACAAGTATTATTACACAGCAGGTGTCATGGGAGATGTACCCAGATCTCCATGCATGATGGACTGTATCAATGTAGCTACAGAAGATGGCAATTAATTCCAGATCCTGACTAAATTCATAAGAGTTAGATGGAAAGATCCTGTGAGCAAAACCGCATTTATACTTAGGAAGGGTTTTTCTCCTTCAAAATCAATTTATCAGAATATGATTGTTTGATTTTAAGGTGGGCCAGATTTATGGTATTACATACCATGAAAACACACATTTTGAGCTGATAACATGGAAGACTTTGGCCTAAATAAGTGTGGTGAGATGACCTGTGCCTCAATGTGGTCAGCAAGAATCTCATCAGACATACAGGTCAAAGTTAAAGTATGCTTGTCCTGTTGTGAACTGAGGAAGACACAGATGAAGGATCCCTTAATTTCTATACCACTTCCTGAATGGGTCTGGAAGAAAACTGCTGGGGATCTTTGTCAGTATAATTAGAATTAGCCAGTTGTGCTGAACTATTAGTCATGATTTACTGAAGTATTTACCTTGCTTCCTACTACAAGTGTTGAAGTTGCCCTGCAATTAGGAGCACTTTATGCCAGGTCTGGAATTCCAGACAAGGCTGTGAGAAGCAACAGACCTCAATTTACCAGGACAGCTTTTCAAGAGTTAGTAAATTAATTAGATTTTAGCGCATTACCTTTAGCCCCTAAAAATCCTCCACAAAGCAAAAACAAAATAAAAAAAGTCAAGCAGCATGGACAGTGTAAACTAGAAAGTAACAATCCTTAAGTAAGATGATCATCTACATGTGGGGTCATGTAATATATGTAATGTCTGTGCAATATTACTGGGACCAGCCTGGATGATCTTCTTATGGGGAATAAAATCTGAAAAACTTTTTCACACTGGAATGATGCAAGAAGATCCAAGCCTGTAACTACAGTACAGTAATCCCCATCTATGATTTCTGCCAAAGCTGCATCCTGAGGAAATTTCTTGCCACAGTTCAAGGACAAAATGATTGACTTCAACAATTGGCTAAGCTTCTGGTGTCATTCTTAGGGGATCCAGTATTTGTCTGCCTGGGACAACATGATCAACAGACCACGATGCTTTGCCAGAGATAGCCTGCACCTGTCGCCCCTGGGATTCTGGATAATGGCTAAGGCTCTTACCACCCCTACAGTGCCTTTTTTAGGCAAGGTTCAAACGACAAACTCACCACTGTAGCAGGTACAAGCAAGCAAAATCTGAGGGTAATGCTACTCAATGCTAGAAGTCTAAACCTCCAAATGCACTCACTTGAGGCACTCCTGAAAATGGAGAACATCGACATCTGTGCCGTAACAGAGACCTGGTTCAAGGCTCCAGAGAGCACCCCTGCATTACCAGGCTATAATTCATACCACACCTTTCGGCCACCTAACCTGGACCGAAACACTAAATGAGGAAGCATGTCCATATTCATTAAGGATATCCACACCTCCAGGCAAGTTGCTCAACATAATGCATCCAAAATTATCCAAGTGCAGTTAACGCTGGGCAAGACTGCAATCCAGGTTGTTGCTTGTTACAGACCCCCACCATGCCTCAGGATGCCCACTCCACATTTCTTGATATACTGGATAATATTAAGGTACAGTCCAATACCCTAATAATGAGCGATTTCAACTACCCCACCATCAACTGGGAAAACTACTCATGTACTAACTCATTTGCTCAACACTTTCTGGAATTCATAAATTCCAATGCCCTGGATCAACTTGTCCATACCCCCACCAGGGGCAGCAATATCCTGGACCTGGTCATTGCAAATAGATGTAACTGATGTTCCATGTCAGAGGTCAACTCCTTGCTGGTCAGATCTGACAACAAGCTAATCCCCCTAGACATCAATATTCCACCCCCACCCCCATTAAGGAAACCACCGTAAAAAATTTCTCCAAAGCAAACTTCATGCTTCTCAAGACAGAAGTGGCAAACTTCACTACACCCATGCAGATGGAAAATAGAGGTATGACTGCTAAATCCTACACAAATGCACTGTATAAACACATAAATGAGTGCATGGATCGTTCCATCCCCAACAGAACCAAGACACTATTCCCAAAAAAAGGAAGTCAATCTGGTGGACCCCTGCCTTAAACAAACTCTACAACAGAAGGAAGAAACTGTTGCAAAAAAGAGTAAAATCCCCTGATTGCAGGAACTTCCTGGTCAGCCTCAGTAAGAAGCTGAGATCCCTCATAAAATCCTCCAAAGCTAGTTACGAAAATAAAATCACCACTGATTCCAAAGACAACCACAAAGCATTCTACAGCTATGTCAAGAATCTCAATGGCAACACTCAGATCTGCCCTGAGCTACAGCACAATGGCACTAGATATATAGAACCAATACAGATATTGCCAACATCCTGGCAGATAGGTTCAGTGCAAACTTTACCCCCCCTCACCCCCCCAAAGGGCCCATCTCTATACCAGAAGAATGCAAAGCCCAAGTAATCACGGATGCACAAGTTAAGACCACACTATCCAAAGCCAAGAACACAGCATCCATGGGACCAGACAACATCCCAGGCTGCGTTCTGCATGAACTACAGAATGAACTGGCACCCCACCTAAGTACCATGTTCAATCATAGCCTCACTTCAGGCTTTGTGCCTACTGAATGGCGCACAGCGACAGTGATCACACTCCACAAAGGGGGTGCCACCACAGACCCCGGGAACTACCACCTCATTAGCCTGATGAGCTTGGTCTGCAAGGCCATGGAACATATCATCTTGGAGCTTATAAACAAAGACATAGGTAACCTCCAAACTCTGGACCTCACTCAGTTTGGGTTTGTAAAAGGTAGATAATTTCTCCTAAACCTGGTAGACTTATTTGAAGCAGTCACCAGAGCCGTGGACAAGGGTAAGGTGGTGCACACAACCTATCTTGACCTCGCTAAGGATTTTGACGCCTTCCCCGACTCTGGAATTATAGATAAACTCACTAGACTGGGCATAAATCCCTGTGTCACAAGTTGGGTGGCCAACTGGCTCACTGGCAGAGCCCACACAATGAAATTAGCTGACTCCAAATCTGACTTCAGACCAGTGACAAGTGGAGTACCACAGGGTTCAGTCCTGGGTCCTCTCCTGTTTGGCATCTATTTCTCAGAAGTCTAGGGTAATACAGCAGGTTTTTGGCTAACAAAGTTCACAGACAACTGCAAACTAGAAGCCATAACAGAATCGCCTAATGATGTGGACATTCTACAAAGGGGCCTCAATGCGACTGATGCTTGGTGTCAAAGTCATGGACTCAAGCTCAATGACAAAAAGTGCATTGTCATCCTCTTTGGGAAAAACACTGTACCCATGAACTACCACATAGGCGGTAGCCTACTAAACACCAAAAGTGTGATAAGAGACCTTGGGACACAGTTGGACAGTAGTCCCTCTCCTCTGATAATCACATCGCCACAGTAGTCAGGAAATCCTTCTGAGGCACACATCATCACAAAGGGATTCTGCTCCAGAAAAAAAGAGGTCATTGTTCCCCTCTACTCATCCCTCATCAGACCTGTCATAGAGTACAACACCCTGTTTGGCATGTACCTCACAAGACATATACAACAACTAGAAAGGCCACAGAAATACCTCACTAGGAGGATAATCGGCCTTGAACAGATGCCATACACAGACCATCTCAAAAAACTCCAGCTCTACTCTGTCGCTTATCACCTGCTCAGAGGCTACCTCTGCCTAACATACAAAGCCATGTCAAACCCAGATCTGTTGGACATGCTACACTTAAAGAAGCCCCAATCTCTCAGAGCCACACACTCCAGGGACCTAAACCTTGTCACCACAATAAACAGAACATGCTGGAGGGATAGATTCCTGTCCCAGAGACTTCCCATACTCTGGAACAGACTACCCATTCACATCAAGCAGAGCTCCTCATTAGCCCTCTTCAAGAAGAATCTTGACAACTGGATGGGAAATAGGGAATTCATCCCAGGAATCACTTCTGTGGCTCTGCTCGACATGAGCGTAGGAAAATACTTTTCTTGGGTGGTGAAAGCTAGGGAACTTTTTTGGCTAGGCTTATATAGGCCCCATGGCCGATGGCCTAGTACCTACCTTTGAGCCATGTTGGGCCATATGAAGGCCTGTGATGTCTTTAGCATTAAAAGTAACTTCAAAGCTCTGCTGTGTACTGAAAATATGTTAAGCAGCTACTGAAAACATCTAATTAGTTATATGGAGTAAAATTATAACAGCAACAGAAAACATTTGTTACATAACTAATGATTCTACAATCATGATTAGTCATAATAATAATAATACATGCATTATTGCAGTTCTGCAGTGATTACTGGAGAAATTTATTACATGAACTAAAGACACACTTTCAACAGTAGACATTCAAACTGTAGTGATTTATTGTCCACTAGATGGCAGGAAGGTGGATGGGAATCTCTCTCTCTCGCTTTTTTTTTTCACTTGTTGCAGTTGAAATTTTTATTGCTGTCTGTTTTGTAATTATAGAAGAAATTACATGTTTCAGTTCTACCACTGGCATTTTGACTTTTCAATGTCTGGTCAAACAGCAGTTACCCAAGTGGTTCTTTCAGGTGATGTGATGTGGTGTTGTTACCCATCAGATACCTACATTGTTCCTGTTTTTACAGTACAACCAGTGCCTCAGGGACTTGTCTATTCTTTTTTTTTTCATTTTTTGTAAAATAATTTGCTTTAAAATGTTGCATCGCACAAAACGAGTGATGCTATGCAACCGTATCACCTCAAATAAGAAATGATATGTAGCATTCAAATACTGGAACAGAGTTTTCTGAGATATCCATCTCCCAGAATCCACCTGTATTCAAGGAGCAGAAGCATATAATTTAAGAAACCAGTGAACTGCATAACATAATCAATTTATGATCATTTTTTGAGGTAACTTCCAGTTAGTTCACATAAATACAATAGCAGAACTTTGTAAGGTTTCTAATCATGAAACGGTTTTGCTACCCAGCAGAATTCCAAAGCTCTGTGATGCAGTGTGAAGGCTCCCAGTTGTGGACTTTAAAAGTTTGCCTACTGTCTATGTAAAAGCACTGTAGTTGCCTGCAGCCAGGATGAATAGCTTTGTGAATATCATTAGCACTGATACATTGCTCAACAGTTTTAGGCAAGCTAAACAGAGCACAAACATTATAATGGGAATGTAAGCATTTTCTGAAGGAAATGAGACCTTCTCCACAATACACATTTGAAATAACTGCCACGTATGCTGACACAGGAACAGTCCCATGAAAGTCTATGCAAACAATTTAATGTGGCATTTCCACTTGTTCAGGTATTCACAAATACTTGCACTTTGTCACATAAGTGACCTATTATGTTATGCAATTTCAGACCATGGCTTCCGCTCTCCGGTACATGGTCAACAACCATGCTTTTTCACACAGACATTTATTTGTTTCTGTTATCACTTGATATGCTCCATATGCCAGTGACAATGCCCTTTGTCAGAGTGTAAGAGGTGTGACTATTCTGTATCCTGGAAGGTTTATGTCATTTCTTAATAATGCAATGAGATCACTGCAGGTATGCCTGGGGGGTTCCTGCTCATTTGGAGAACAGTATGCTCTACTAACGGTCTGTTTTTCTCAAGCTATGTTAGCTGTAACTACTTGGAAAAATTAGGTACTCTGGGTCTAAGCTGTCACTTTTTTGACTGGCAATGTACTAGATACAGCATGCTGAATTTCAAAATGAATGCAAACTAAGCAGTTAGGAAACAGTAGAGAGACTTAATGACAATATATATATATATATATATATATATATATATATATATATATATATATATATGTGTGTGTGTGTGTGTGTGCATTATTAGGGAGATTGTTGTGTTTTTCCCTCCACTGAACTCAGAAGTTGCTAAGCTGTAACCACATTTCACAATATAAATCTGCTTGTGCCTTGAGTAACGCCACATCAGTTTCAGAGGTGCCAGATCAGTAAACAGATAGTACACAATGTCACATGCATAACAATTAAACTGTTTTCATTGCTGTTCTAAAGCAAAGTTCACTGATAAGTGTGCTGGTATATGCTATGTCTTGTCCCTTGACAGACCTGCTGGTATATGCCACTGTGTGTCCACTGATAGACCTAGTGGTATATGCCATGCTGTGCCCCATGACAGACTTGGTGGTACATGCCATGGCGTGTTCACTGATAGACCTGGTGGTATGTGCCATGTTGTGTTTCTTAGAATGCCCAGGTAGGAAGATGGCATCTAGCTTTGTCAAGCTTGTATCAGCAGGCTGTATTATTCCTGGTGTACTGTTATAAGGCAGACATATGGCACTTATAGTATTTTCTTTTAGTGCTTTACAGCAGCTTGTGCTAACAGGTGACTAGCAGTGGTTTTGCCCTGATGCTCAGGAATGCTTACATTTTTTCAGTGGGCTGATTTGCATGCATAATGCTAACATACTGTACTGACTCAGGTAACACCTGCCATATTATTCATGGTAAGTGCATGTAGCTACTGTCAAGTATAAGAGCCACATCAGCTCTTCTAGGAACTCCCACCAGCTGCACTTCAAGAGGAAGTTACCCTTCTGGTGCTCTCTTCTGATTGACATAACTGGCATTCTCGCATATGGGTTCAGCTGCCAAACCAATTGACAGACATCACAGTCAGGGCCTCTGGCACTGTATCGATAGGTTAAACCTTTGTCACCTTTATTATGTGCAGTCACTGCAGAGGTTGAAATGAAGCCAAAGCAAATACCTGGTCCAAGAAGCCATAACTCCACTAACATTTTGAAACAATGGGAAGAAATGGATTTGGATGCTAGGTTATTCACAAAGGGTTGCACCTAAATTATGGGGAAGGAAGATTTTTATGAGCAAAGTTAAATCTTTAGTAATTTTTTTTTTTATGACAAGCAAAGCAAGTATTCCAAGATATTCTAAGCTTAGATGATCGGATCACCCTCAGAAAGTTTATTTTGCTGATCCTAGGAGTATTGGAAAAAAGTGTGATGACACTGAAGATGTTATTGTCTGGGAAAACTATAATACTGGCAACATTACAGAGGATTGGAATGCCACTACTATGCATCTTGTAACTTTTCAAAGTATATTTACCAACAATCAGCATCTAGAGGTGGAGGTATATGTAAATTTCTACAGTCTTCTATCAAGGTAAATCTTGCAAAAGTAGTCATTCAGAATAAAGTAAACGTTAAATCCTAGCAAAGATTATAGCAATAACCCACGCCTGGGTGTGAGTAATGCTGGATTTACCCACGGTTGGCGTGGTTTGGTCCCGAGGGCGAACCCCAAGGGACCAAACAAAGCCAACTGTGGGTAAATACAGCATTACCCACACCCAGAAGTGGGTTATTGCTATTATACCATGACATTATTTAAGAAAAGAAACTATTACTTTTCTTAAATAATGGCATAGTATAATGCCTGTTTACTGCCCTTCCACAGATGTCTGGCATCCGCGGCAGTTCTGACTGTGGGCAAAAGCAACGGAGAATGCAAGATCTCCGTTGCTTTTTTTTTTACTGTTTCGCTATGTTAAATGGGTTTAACATAGCGAGACAGCTTTAAAATAAGCAACGGAGATGTCCGTTGCTTATTTTAAAACTGTCTCGCTATGTTAAACCCATTTAACATAGCGAAACAGTAAAAAAAGCAACGGAGATCTTGCTTTCTCAATTGCTTTTTTTTTTAAAACCTGTCTCGCTATGTTAAATGGGTTTAGCATAGTGAGACAGCTTTAAAATAAGCAACGGAGATCTCCGTTGCTTATTTTAAAGCAGTCTCGCTATGTTAAACCCATTTAACATAGTGTTAAACCCATTTAACATAGCGAGACAGTGTTTTAAAAGTAGAGTTATACTAATGGAAAAAAGTCCGGGCGACCGGACCTTTTTCCATTAGTATAACTCGATTTACAATGTGCACGCTGGCCAATCAGCGTGCACGTTTTGGGGGGGTCATGGTATAATAACAGAATGCTACCGTTCCTCAGGGATAAATTTGTGAACCACCAATTTATTTCCTGCAGACATTTTCTAATCATTTTGACCTTTGTTTCATCTACAGTAGTCCAAAACTTTAGTCTACTATTAACTGTAGTGCTAAACATAAGGTTACATTTTATGGTTCTGAATTTACTGATCACACTACTATAAAAAGTTTTGATCAGTTTATTGATTTGATATTGAGAAAGGAATATCTTAGATTTTGTACAAGTAAACAGAAGTGGTATTATGAGCAAAAGTGAATCTGAAGAGTTCATATCATGTTGGTTTCGCGTTTGAGCCCCTTTTAAATAAAGTTGTATCTATAAGAATCCAACTATATGATTGCAGTAAAGATTACTTTGATCGTACAGTAACACTACTTAATTGACAGAATGAGACTTACTATGTGAGATGCTCAAGGAAAGAACACTGGACTACTTTGTATAACCTCTGTGTTGAGCAATTTTTGCTGTGAAGAATATACAAAATTAGTATTTAATGTAAATAGAGGTTGCCCTGTTGGAATAAATCACTAGAGAAACAAAAAGAAAAATAAATGTACTTTCAATTACTGCAAGCAAAATTCAACCAATATTAATATAAGGTGGTTGAATTTCATACCTAAAATGGTTACTGTGCTATGTATAAATAAAAAGTATCTAAGCATCCAAACAATTTAAGTATGCAAACTCGATGGAACAGAATAATTCTGTGACCTGCAAAAGTAAAGTAATATTATCTTACAGAATCCTTTTGCCATAGGTAAGATTTTTAACAATTATTTCATCTCTTACATGACCCAAGACTCTAAAGACTCTTATTTGCAACTAGAAGAAGGTAATAGCGACTGTCCACTGATTATGCTTAACATAGTTAATTTGACTGTAGCATGGGGCCACATAATCTTCTCGGGGAAATAATTAATAAATGGAGAAATGCTTATTAAATACAAAACTGAAATATTTAACAGCTTACTGGGATCAGAAGACATTAGAGAAGACTGGATGCAGGCTTATGTTGTTCTGGTTTGCAAAACTGTGTCAGGGGAACTGTCACAAAATTATAGGACAGTAAACTTGACAAGTGTAATAGTGAAACCCAAAGTAGAAAGAACTACAAACAATGCAGGACAAATAGGTTTCTACACGATACTTTAATGAACAATCGAAGTATAATAGTGAAGTGATATTAATACTGTCTTACTTAAAGCATTATGAGTCATATAATCTGGTTGTAGATTTTGTACAACATAACTTCTTAGCTCATTATGCTACATTAACGACTTTAACAGATTTGTATAAAATAGTCAGTATGCCAATGTAGTGTGCTCTTTCTGTGTTAACGTTTTACCTACATTTAACCAAGTTATTTACTTTATTAAGGAACCTTGTATAGTTTGAATAATCATGCAGTAAAACCCATCATATCAGATGGATAAAAAAAATGATTAAAGAGTTAAAAAGCAGAGAGTGACAATTTTGGGCAAATGCTGTCTCAGGTAACTGTTACATCTGCCATGCCCTGGGGCTCAGCTTTGGATCTCGTCCTTTTTAATTATATATTTTTTGTCATCCATTCCTATAGATTTGATATGAAACTGGTTTCAGAATATGCTGTTGATTGCAAACTGGTACTTTGTTAATATACGACGGTGATGTGAATAGAACTAATATTTATCTGAATTCTGTAAACAGCTGGGTCAGAGGTCTAGGGGTGAAATTTAATGTTGATAAATGTATAATTATGTAATTTACATCTGCAAATAATGTTAGACCATTATCCCTTGATGGTCAGAATATGTTAGTGGTCAATGACATAAAAGATCTTGGAATAACTATTAATATTAAACAGCATTTTCAAAATCACATTTCACTAGTAAGAAATAAATTTATGCAGATGTTAGTTGTGATATTCAGAACTATGGCTACTAGAGATGTAGTCATATTATGCAAATTACAGAAGTTTTTAATTTGACCAATATTGGAGTACAATGTAATAATTTGTATTTATACATGTTTTGAAACAAAAATGCATGGCATACTTCAAAAACAATTCATTACGCATATTACTTGTCTCATGGAATACTCATGCTCAGACTGACTCATAAAGCTGTTCCTGTACAGTTTAGTTTAGTTTGTCAGAAGTAAATTCTGTTTAAATTGATTCCATGTGGCAGGTGCTTCTCGGACTTGAGGTTCCGAATCGTTATATGAATACTAAGCACTCTAGTTTTAATCACAATATTGCATCAACCAACACATGCATGCGGCAGATTTATAATTCAGGCTGCTGTTAGACAGTGGGATTGTCTTTCTCTTAGTGCTAGACAGTCTAATAATATGTTTGATATAAAATACAGTTTTTGAACAAACAATAGGAGATATGTGCCATGCTAAAAGAAGTCTGCATTCCTTAAAGGCCTTGTGCCTGGAATACAGGTGTACACATAATTTATGAACTATTGAAATTCTTTATTTTTCAGTTATTACAGGATGATGATCAGGATTTGGGAGGTTGTAGGCTGGTAACTCCTAGGAAAATTAACAATTCTCTTTCTGGGTTTAGTATTGTTAAAGGAACCAGTATTTGGGAAGTGGGGTTACAAGCTAGGTAAGACTTTTTAACCAATGCTAGTTTTATGCTGCAGGTTAATTCTGAGGGTCACACAGAATGTTGGTTATGGACAAGAAGTTATTCACATATTATCATTTCTGACCTCCTGCAGTAAGGGGTCTTAAAATATGGGGTACTTATGTATTATCGCAACCAGATTTTCGCGGTTTCGAAAATAGCATACTTCAACTGAAACAAAGCCATGCAACACTGTAAAGTGTTACTGAAAGTCCTTACTGCTGATGGAAAAGTGTGGGTTACCTTCAAGAAGAGCAGAAAGTTTATAAATCCTATTCCTGATTTGTGTGCTGTACAGATGCACGCTTTAATTGTCAGGGCTGGCATAGTACGTGCTGAATTCTGCAGGACTGCAAAACAGGTGTAACAGCAAGTTTAACAAAGTGCCCCTATTATATTGTGCCGGTTACATTTAACAAATGTGATGTATTACTAAATAAACGCAGACCACAAGGTATGCCAGACTTCACAAAAAGTAACGGTTCTGACTCATGGACGACTACTGCTGTCAGTAACAGAAAAAAAAACAAAAAAAAAGGCCGGTAAATACTAACTCCACGAAACAACAGAAGGTCATTGTAACATCTTTCATCCCTTAGGCTCTACATTTTGCTATTAATAAATCAGGTTTGTAAAATTTTAACCACATAATATAGGGATGGATTTTAACACTGGCTCTTACACCCTTTTTTACAACCTGGAGCAATCTGTACTTACACATTCCATTTCTCAGTATGCAGCCATGACTTTTCAAGCGTACGTCTGTAATGCACATAAATCAGGCAGAGAGGATTGTATAAATTGTTTGTCCTGAAGGTAATCCAAACTTTCTCATCAGTAATAAGGACTTTGAAGAACATGTTACACTGTTTCATGCTCTCGTTTCACTTGAATTTTCCGAATTTCGCAACCACGAAAATCTGGTTGCGATAATACGTAAGTACCAAATCTGGTGTAACAGTTTAATTCTGTACGAATACAAATTTCTGTTTGGCATACTTAAACACTTATTTGATTTTATAACTGTTCTGTAAATGGATTTTCGTTGCTGTATATGTTTGTTGGAGCATTGTTTTGATTTTATCTTTTGATTATTACTGTTTATTAAATACCCTTGCTGTTCCTTACAGTGGTGCATCAGATAATACTGTTTCTTGTGGATGGCAGTATATCTAGTGAAAGAAGGCATATTCTGAGATCAAGGAAGACAAGCATTTACCTTTTGAAAAGGAGACTGTCTTGAATGTAGTGATGGATATTTGTAATTTGTAGAGGGAAATGTTGAACTACCCCCCAACACACGCAAAGTCTTACTCATGCCTGCTAAGTAACCCTACCCATAGGCCTGCCTCTGTTCCTAACCCAACCCTACAGATTACCATAAGAAAAAAATACTTTCCCTAACAGTACCACACAAGACTCTCCGGCACACACCCCAAGTATTAAACATACGCACAGCACTAAAGCTATCTCCTTATCTAGCTCTTATTTAACACACACACACACACACACACACACACACACACACACACACACACACACACACACGTACCCACTAATTACAACACACTGTATAGCTCTTTAACTTTAGGTGACTAACTTAGATCAAACAAATGTTCAGCTTACTGTGGTTAGAACTATAAAGTACAACATACTTCATCCCCTGAATGCTCTCTTTATGACCATCAATTATAGCTACTTGTATGATTGTGTCCGTACACTTTAGAAGTTTGATTTTAATCAAGTGAATAAATGAATGAATGAATGAATGAATGAATGAATGAATGAATGAATGAATGCATACATAATTGCCACAGAGGAATACATTTTCTTAGCTCATTCCTGTCAGAATACAGTGTGCGTAACCCATTGCAACCCTTTACACACACTTCTCAAGTTCTTAGTTCAAGAATCAAGGAAAAAGCTAAAAATTAATGTGGGTAAAAGGAACAAAATCATGGGCAGATATAGTCATGTTCTACTTTAGAAAGTTACTAAAATTACTGGTTTTGCATTAGAATGTTTCTGCTGAAGGCTGTTAAGCCTGAAACTCAAACATCTATTATTATTTAGAGTCTGCAATCCTCAATGATTTGCCATCAAAATGAGGCACAGTCAGGGACACTGAGTGCTTCTACATTCACCACAAGTATCTGCATACATACACACACACACACACACACACACACACACACACACACACACACACACACACACACACACTCTCTCTCTCTCTCTCTC
The DNA here is from genome assembly GCF_019279795.1 of Protopterus annectens. NCBI lineage: Eukaryota > Metazoa > Chordata > Ceratodontiformes > Protopteridae > Protopterus > Protopterus annectens. The sequence goes on from NC_056738.1 coordinate 187,671,028, forward strand.
TCTCTCTCTTTTCAGACTTAAAAAAACAATACTTACTACATATTGGCTGGTGCTGGGAATGTGCTCAAGTAGAAAAGTCTCCTTGCTGCTTCACTTAGCAACTCAGTGAGCAATGTTTGGAGCAACAATTCTACCATAAACATAATGCCAGGCTGTTCTGAAAACAGTTTAGTGAATGAAGAAAGCGGAGGTTTTTTTTCCTTAACGCAATCAGATCTGCTTAGAAATCTATGTATGTGCAGTTGTGCTTATGCTGAGTTCTGAGCTCTGAGCACCAGGAAAAAATATAAAGTCAGAAAGTAGTTTTTATTTAACAATAATAGTCAAGTTTTCAACTTTAAGTAAGATAAAACATTTTTTTATTTTTTTTCCATTGGCAGGAGAAGCAGCCCTGCAGCAAATGCCACAAGCCATTATCGACATTCATGCAGCACACTGTAGTAGCCATGTGATGACCATCACTGAAGCCCAGCCCAGCAAAGAAGGTTAATCTTGTAGCCTTGTGTTCATTTCTCTCCATGTCCATTTACATAGTGTTGTGCATGTAGAGCTGTGCTTGTGCAGAGTTCTAAGCTATGAGCCCCAGAAAGAAAACAAAATCAGAAAGCTGACTCTTAGTTTTTATTTAAAATAATAGTCAAGTTTCTGACTTTAAATACAATAAAAAAATAAGTATATTTCTTATTTTAATTGGCCAGGGCTGCAAACCAGCAGTGAGTACCACTTGTGACTCCTGACATGCATGCAACACAATATAGTAGCCATTTCATAATCACTATTACATCACAAGAAAGGTTACTCTTATAGTCCTATGTTCAGTTCTCTTAATCTCCACTTAAACTGTGTTTGACCCTGAAGAAAACATTTAAATCATACCGGTGCTTCCAAGTTGCCCTTTAAGATATTGTTGTATGTGGAAAACTTAAGCAGCTTACAAGGGCACTAATGCAAATAAAATATTTGCTTTCACTGCAGGAGCATCCAGTGGATGGACGATTTGTATATGTAACCAAAGAAATTTCGTGTTATTTTTTTCCAAGTTGCAACATTTTCAGTTTCAGTATTGCTGGGGCAGAAGTGAATGTAATCTGCTTCATGGAACAGAAATCAATAAAATGCTTTACAGAAATCTTTTTGAAATATAAGTGTCGCTCGTCTAGTCCGGATAAAATAAATGAGTCTTCCTGGGTTCGGTTCAAGCAGTATTATTATGTACAAACACATCAGGATTGAGGCTTAATAACTTTAACTTAGATAAACTTATAAACAAACTAGCTATTACACTCATATATGCTTACTCTCTGGCTGCACTCTTAAAATGGCACTGAAGTTAGCATGTGCTAGCTATTTATATGCATGTGCTGACCTTGAAATGCTTCTTAAAGGTACAACACACACACTGTTCTACATCCTCCCTCATTGAGAAATAAGTCATGCAATATTGACGACGTTAATTGACATGCAATTGATACAAATAGTTCTTTGTCATGCAATTATACAGAGCTAAATACATATAGACAATTAGGTCTAGGTTGTTGTGTATTTCACACTAGGTCTGGAAATACGACCAAATCGTGTGACATAGAAATTAGAGTTAGGTCTAGCAAGTGGGACTATCTCTGCTTTCTGAATAGTTGAGCTCCAATTGTCCTTTTGTTGCTCTTAGCTTTAAGTCTCGACAAACTGGAACTAATAGGCAGTGCTGTTCTGGTTTGCCTAGATAGAAGTCTCTGAGCAGGCGAGCCAAGTATATCATCATGGGGTATGTTTATGAGATTAAGTAAGTTCAAAAAGACATTGGTATTATCATGCTTTGACCTCTCAAGTAATTGCTTTGCAATATGTACTGCATGTTCAGTTATTCCATTTCACTGTGGATATTCTGGACTACTAGCAGTACTGCAATAGTGCAGTGGTCAGAGCGTTTGCTTTGAAAGCAGTCATTCCTGGTTCGATCCTCACTGTAGTAAATTCAATTTTTTCCTCACCAAAAGGATAAAGGGTCTCAAACATCTGTCCTATGCTGCCCGACTGAAAGAACTCCAGCTCTATTCAGTCGCTTACCGCTTGCTCAGAGGTGACCTTTGCCTAACATACAAGGCCATGTCAAACCCAGATTTGATGAATATGCTTCACCTCAAAAAATCTAGATCCGTCAGAGCCACAAGGGCGGGAGACTTAAACCTCGACACGGCTATTAATAGGACGTGCTGGAGGGATAGATTCATCACCCAAAGACTCCCTATGCTGTGGAATAAAATCCCGGTATATGTGAGGCAGAGCACCTCGCTGGCCTTGTTCAAGAGAAATCTTGACCAATGGATGGGAGATCACAGATATACCCCAGGGATTACCTCAGTGTCACTGCTCAACAGAGGCACAGCAAAATAATGGGTATAGTTCCCCATACTAAAGGGGTGGCGTAAGCCACAAAACTATGGGCTAGGCTTGTAAATGCCCTCGGGCAGATAGCCTAGTATGAACCTATGAACCTATGAACCTATAACATGTACAAATTCCCATTCTTTTGCAAATTTCTGAAACAACTGACTGGTAAAAAGAGTACTATTGTCAAAAATAACTTTGTGTGGACTACCATGGACTGAGAAATGACGTTTCAATTTGGTAATAACAGCAGTGGATGTTAGATTAGGTAGTAAATCGATCTCAAACCTGTTCAAATAAGAGTCTATCAACACTAAGTGATGCTGATTCTTCCACTCGAATATATCAGTGCCTACTGCTGAACAAGGTAGTTCAGGAACTTAACTTAGATGAAGTGGTTCTTTTTGCAAATGTAATTTAGTACTACTGCATACTGAACAAGAAAAAGTACTTTATCAAAGCTAGTAAAAAAACAATCCACCTTGGATTGGATATTATTAAATAACTCCTCTCATTCATTTCAATCAGATTGCCTTCCTGATGGTCTGAGCGACCACCTACCCACATTTCTTATACGACAACATATATTCCCACCAAAACCTACTATACTTAAACAACTCAGAAAAAAATATAACTTTAATCTTGACAAATTCCTAACTGACCTACAAAGGTGCAATTGGACTCCAGTCAAATACCTTGACCTAGATGATGCAATGAACCACTTTAATAAAACTTTCTTAGATATTTTAAATGCACATGCCCCTGTTAGAAACATCAGAGTAAAATCAAACTATGCCCCCTGGCTAAGCACAGACACTAGGGCCCTTCTGAAAACTAGAGATAAAGCCTGGGAACTATGGCGTAAGACTAACACAGTAGTTTCTAAACAACAGTATCAAGAACTTAGAAATAAGGCAAAAAAACAAATAAAACAGGATAAAATAAATTTCTATCATAACATTCAAAATACACATAAAAAAACCCTCAAAAATTCGGGCCAGCTATAAACTCAGTCCTTCATCCAGGAAAATGTACTATACCAACGCCAAACATCCACAATTCCGATAGCATAGCTACCATTTTTAACAAAGATTTTACTGAATCTATAATTGCCCTTTCCAAACAGCAAACTCCTACTCGTGATACCAAACCAGCCAAGTTTACAACTAGCAATGCCTCATTCTCTTTCTCCCCAGTTCCTACAGACACTATAAAAAAATACTATGGAAACTAAAACCTACTACACTTGCCACAGACAACTTATCCAGTGAATACCTCAAAATTGTAGCTGAATCTATAGCCTTCCCAGTATCAGTCCTTATAAATAGATCCATTCCCGAAAACAAGGTCCCTCAACTGTGGAAAATTTCCCATGTAATCCCACTTCATAAAGGAGGACCTTCCACAGAACTGACAAACTATCGGCAAATTGCCATTCTTTCACCTCTTTCTAAGCTACTCGAAAGGTGTATTCATCTCCAGGTCATGAAATTCTTACTAACAAATAACCTTCTCGCAAACACTCAGCATGGGTTTCGCCCATCACATAGTACCACTACAGCTCTCTTATCCATCACTAATACCATAAACCATCACAAGAATAACAACAACTTTGTATATGCCATTTTTCTAGACCTATCAAATGATTTTGATATGGTCTCCCATTCCAAACTAATACATGTACTAACTGAACTATCCTTCTCACCATCTGCCACAGCATGGTTTCATAACTATTTATCTGGCCATTAACAATCTGTTCTATGGCAGAGTGACCTATCTCCATGCCTTCCTTTATCCACTGGTGTCCCCCAAGGATCTATCTTGGACCCTCTCCTTTTCTCCCTCTTTACTACTAATCTACACACAGCTACTCCACATGGTTCTATACTACAGTATACAGATGATTCAATACTTATATGTGCTGTCACTTCTCTATCAACTCTTCATTCTCAAACACAAGAATCTTTCACTTCTGTTGAAACATGGTTAGCCAATGTCCACCTAATCCTGAACCCCAAAAAAACTAAATTATGTATTACTCTTCCAACCTAACAAGACATCTATCTCATGCCCAACATTTAACATAATAGTCAAGGACAATACTGTGATTTCCCCGACAACCCATACAAAGCTTCTTGGAGTGGAAATAGACAATACCCTAAAATTTGACTTGCATGTCTCCCTAACTATAAAAAAAGTCCATAAGAAACTTGGAAGTCTATATAGGCACAAAAGGTTCCTGACCATATAGAACACAACATTGTACAGCTTTAAGGATACTAGACTGGCGTGAGCTTCCCAACATTATTCTTTACAACCAACTCTCTCTAACTCAAAAAATTGTAACACAACCAACTAGAACCTCTGCACTACAAAATCTCATCCTTCTTTACAGTTTCAGCAGACCACTTCGCTCTAACAACAAGAACTTACTCACCGTCTCCAAGACCAACAACACTGCAGGAGAATCTTTATTTTCCAACTATACATCTCGTATATGGAACTCCCTTCCTAACTCCATTCTCTCAATCTCATCCCCTAACCACTTTAAGCCATCACTTAAAGCTTATCTAAATAATAAGTGGCTATGTTTCTGTACTAACCCCTCATGAGTGCTCTGATACATTGCAGTATACCCAAAACATATCCAACTTCTCTCCCGGTGTTTAATCCTTTGTTCCTACCGACCTGTCTTTACCTTATATCTTGACATAAGTCATACCTACAAATAGTACTAGCTATGTTCAAAGCCTAGGTTTTGTTGTCAAGATATAACAAATTTGTATGTTGTTATGTATACTAAATTTTGTTTACTTTATACTTTTTTGATTATTGTAATGTGTGCATGAAAATTTACTGTTACTCATGGTGCCTTTCTCCCTGAGCCTCTGCTGAAAAAGTCAGACTTTCCCGGTAAACAAATGTTAAATAAATAAATAAGTAAATACATTTTAATAGAGAAGGCCAAAATACTAGTTCTGTCACCCTTCTTTTGGTAGATTTGAAACCTGGGTGACCACAATGCAAAATCTGTATATATTCATGTTGTAAGGAAGCAGGAACAACAATTTTAGAACCTTTGAAAATAATGCCATCTTCCATCAACATCTTATCTCTGTAAGGAAAATAAGTTTGCATTTCAGGTGGTACACTAGATTGCTTTGATGGCCATCCAACATTAATGTAATGTTTGAACTTTTGCAAAAACTGGATCAGTCTTTGTATGATCTCTCAGCTCATCAAGTCTCGCGGCAGAAAAATGATGCAGTTCCATGATGTCAAAGTCAAAATTCTCTGCTTGAAGCTGTTCCATTGTATTCCTGGGCGATCTGGAGAAGGTTTCACCCAGATAAAGAAGTCTGGCTTTTATATAGACAATTTTGAAGTTGCACTTTTGAAATTTGAGTATCATTCTTTGTAATCTCGCTGGAGCTGAATGCATAGGCTTCTTCAGAGTAGTAACTAGAGGTTGGTTATCAGTTTCAGTATGAATAGCTCGACCATACATATAATCATGAAACTTTGAACATGCAAATACTATTGCCAAAAGTTCTTTCTCAATTTGAGCATATTGCATTTCAGTTTGGGTAAGAGTTCTAGATGCATAGACTACTGGTCTGCCTTCTTGAAGAATAACTGCACCAAGACCAAATTTTGAAGCATCTCAGGAAAGAGTTACTGGTTTATTGACATCATAGTATCTTAATGTAGCTGGGGTAGCAATTTTTTGCTTAAGGTCTTCAAATGCTCTCTGGTGCTGTTCCAGCCAAGACCATGTAACATTTTTGCACATCAGCTCTCTCAAAAGTGCTGTTAACTCACTGAAGTCTGCTATAAACTTGCCTAGTTGACCATACCAAGAAAACATTGTAGCGCTTGAACATTATCTGCTGTTGGCATCTCAAGACTGGCTTCTTGCTTGGATGGGTCTGGTCGCAAACCAGTGCTAGTAAATAAATGACCTACATATGTAACTTCTGGTAGTCTGAATTTGAACTTCCGAGAATTGAGCTTTAAGTTCACTTCACATGCTCTGTCTAGAACTTTCTTACGGTTCCTGCCATGCTCAGCTTCACCAATAAATGATCTACTATTATGGCAGAAGGATAACCTGAAAAAATTTGCTCCATTACACACTGAAAGACTTCACTTGCAGATTTTATTCCAAACAGCATCCTGAGGAATCTATATCTGCCAAATGGGGTACTGAAAGTTGTCAGTAATAAGGATTTGCGAACAAGCATCACTTGCCAAAATTAACTTTTTGCATCTAAGACAGAAAAAACAGTGCATTTAGTATTAGGGCTGAGACTTCCTCAACAGTACGCATAAGATGATGTGGTATCTTTAATGCTTTGTTCAAATCTCTTGGGTCAATGCATATTCTGATTTTGTCTGAGTCTTTTTTCTGGGCTGCTACCATGGACGACACCCATTCAATCAGTTCTGTAACAGGACAAATTACACTTTGCTGCACCATTTTATTCAAATGAGCTTTAACTTTATCCTGCATAGCTATCAGAACTATTTTTGCTGGTCTGACTACGGGACTGACCTCTGGATCTAACTTCATGGAATACACAACTGGAAGCTTGCCTAACTTGTCATAGAAAACATCAGCATACTTTGAGAAAACAGCTTCAGTAAAATTAGAACTAGGACACGTGCTTATGTGATGAACTTCTTTGGTAAAAGAAAGCAAATTCATTCTCAGACTGTCTCTTAGACCCAATAATGACTGCACAGGTCTTCAGACGACATAGAATAGCCAAATAGCATGAAAGCACTACTGAGCCTTTGGTTTGAATTTCCTCACCTCCATAAGCAACAAGTTTCACACAACTAGCCACACTGAGTTGTTCACCAGTTCTCACCTTAGCAAATGTGTCTGCTGACATAGCACTGCACTTTGAGTCAGTGTCCACTCTAAGCTCTGTGGATTTACCATTGATCTGGACAGTACAGAACACTTCATTCTTGTCCAACAAATTTACTGCATCAACCTTTTCACCGATTACTGATACACCATCTACATAGAGAGTAAGGTTGCAGCTCTTTATATGATCAACGTGTTTTTTCCAGTGACCCTTTTTTATAATTCTGTGAGGTTTACATGATTTGCAAAACTTTTGAAAATAGTTCCATTTTTTACACTTGTGGCAATGCTGACCAAATGCTAAGCATTGTTTTTCTTTTAGACTCATGATTGGCACAGTTGTGACAGCTATCAATAAATCTGGATTTGGGTTTTGCTGACTCATCCTTGTACTGCACTGCACATGTCCTTTTCTTAGAACTTGCTGGAAAACTATGGGACCTCCTAGGAAAACCTGTAGGGGCTGCAGCTGCTATATGCTTAGGCCTGCTTCTGCTAGCCACGTGTTGCATGCTGTCTACATTTGCTTCTCAGCCTGCTGAAATCATGCTCTTATCACTTGCAAATGTACTTGTGTGCCTTTCTGTAACTTCATGGATTTGAAAAATGTGAATAGTTTTCTCAGCATTAAATCACTGTCACAAAGCAAAATCTTTCTTACTGCAGCACTATTAACACCACACACAAACCTGTCCTTTATTAACTCATCTTTAAAGTCATCAAACCAAGACGTTTTAGCTTTGTTTCTCAGGTCAGTTATATAACAAGCCAAAGTTTCCCCTGGTTTTTGATCTCTTGTGGAAAGCAAATGCCTCTGTAATGTAATATTTATCTGGGGGTTACATATTTCCCTGAATCTGTATTTCAAACACGTGGGTCTTCCCTTGATTCAGCCTGTACAATAATATGATGGTTTTCATCTTCTCCCTCATATACTGCTGATGCATACACAAATAAACAGTCCCTTTCAATGGCCTCTGACCCAGCTAAGTTTAGCAAAATTAATGCCCTGGTGCATGCATCTTTGTCAAAATAAGCTGCTTGTATAAAAATATCATACCGTTGCTCTAATATTCTCTAGTTCTCTGCAATATTCTGAACAAACACAAGTGGTGATGGTTTTCGAAATCTGTCTGCCATATTAACACATACCAGTGAAGGCTTTTACAAGTATGCACAAACACACACATATATACTAGAAATTTATGCCAGTATTTGTAACTATGTTCAATGGCACAACAAGCCTCTGAATAACTGAACTTTGCGAAATAAGTGTCTTGGACAATGTAATATTCTTGAAATCACTGTATTGTAAGAAATCACCTCATCAGTGCAAGAAAGTATGGATTAAACAGACTTGCATTGTGGTAGCTAAGGGTATGTTGTAAAAGAATAAACAAAAGATAATACAAAACTGACAAAATGGAAGCTCTGATTTATGGATATGGATAACAAAATACAAACACTGAAAATGTTTTTAGTCCCTTTAGTTTTATGTATGGGTTAGGCATATTTTTATCAACCAGAGAAGTTGTGGACAATAATTAAGAAAGAGTTGAAGGAATTTATCTGTGAAAACTATCTGCTTTTATGCCATTCAAGCTATCTTGTAACACTGCAAGCTATTCTCCTGCATGTAAATGAAATGACCATGTTATTACCTACACTTGTCAAATGTTTACTTTGTAATTCTCAAATGTAAATGTAAATGAAATGTTTTACTTTGTATTTTTAAGTCAAAATATTTACTGTGTGTTTCTCTAATGTAAATGTAAGTCAAATCACTACTGTACCTATGCTTTGTCAAACGTTTTACCTTATATGTTGTTAACTGTATTAGTTTGTGGAGCTTTTCTCTCCTCCACTGAAAATGGGTTCTTGACCCAGTCGGACTTTCCCGATCAACAAATGCCAAATAAAATAAAATAAGGGTAAGAGGGTAAGAGCTAAGTGGTATAAGTTGGTCCTTCTAACAGAACAAAGAGGTTTGGGATTACCTGATTTGAAGGGATATGTTAGAGCTACACAGTTAAGGCTCATATACATAATGGAAAGGGATAATGATGAAGTGGGGGGGGGGTTCAAGAAATAAAGAAAGAGTGAGATTTTTAGATGCAGATCCTTAATAAGAATAAGAAGCAGACAATTCATGGATTCTTTATACCTGGCCTTGCACTGTCAGCATATCAATGGATTACTGCGGTACAGCAGTTTGACATATTGCATATTAGAGAAGTCCGGCATAGCACGATAGAAAATGAGAGAAGGAATAAAATGGGGGGGTCTCTAGACAGGCAGCAGTACATTTTACAATACAGGAGGTAAATAAGGTGCATTTGGATAATAAGTGTTAGGCATTTATAAATGAAGGATGGCCCAGGAATGGAGTCTTGATAATGAGCATGATACAGTTTTTCTTTATCACTCAAGTGGCAGAAATGGTCACCCTTATAAAATAAGCATTGCGCTGTACAGTTTTGGTAGAATAGGAAAATGAAGACACAAATAGGAGACTGACTGCATCACATCATAGGTTACGCATTAATTTTTTGTGCAACATTATTCCATGCAAACCTCACTATAGATATGGACTGGTGGGGTCTTGAATAAACATATTGCAAAGACTGTCAGTATGTATGGTCCTATTGAATTTTGTTAGAGTTTTTTTTTCAAGTTTTGGCTTTTGGTATTTAGGCCCTGCATCTGAACAGGTTTCGGCTTGTTTGTATACAGCTGAACTGAGGTGGGCTACCAGCCACAACTCTGAGCTGGGATACCAGATGACTGGAGGCTTCTGAGCTTCCAAAAATCCATAAGTTGCCTGTTTTTTTTGCTTATTTATACTATTTACTGCACTTTTATTATCTGACATCTACGTTTACACTGTATTTACTTAATGTGTACTAAACACTGTTTTACTGCAATTGCCTGCTATACTGTGCCTGTAAAATCAAATTTTATTGCTGTCTTCGCTATTTAGCAAGCTGTTTTGTTGTTTCCCCTGTTTGTTAACTATTTACTTGTATTTATTTCACAATTTATTTCACCATTTAAAGCTATCTGTTCTGCCTGCTCTGTTTTTCCTACCAAGCAGTACTTAATTAACTGTTTACATCATTCTTTAGAGCCTCCTGGCTGATTTTATGCTGTTTTAAACATTTTTTCAGTGTCTCACTGCTATTTTTCTGCTGTGTTAAATATTCACTAGTGTTTCCCATTGAAACTAGGGTAGCTAGTAGCTGTAGCATGGTCCACATCCAGGCCTGCTGCTTCTGGAACTGTTTGTAGTGGTTTGTTTATTCTGAGCACGTTTTCCAGGCCATCTTGGGTTGGAAGGGGCAAATCTGTATTTTTGTGAGAGAATTGTGTTTGACTGGTACCTGACTGGTAAAGGGAGGCCACTCTAGGGCTTGGAATAAGCATTCTCATTAGTCCTTTTGAATTTTTTTAGTTTTTTTCAAGTTTTAGCTTCTGGTATTTAGGCCCTGTATCTGAGCAGGTTTCTGCCTGTTTGCACATCGCAGAGCAATGTAGGCATTTAGGCCCTGCATCTGAGCAGGTTTCTACTTGTTTGTGCATCATGTAGCACTTGTGCGCCAAAGCTAGACAGTTAAATTCAACATATTTTCCCTTAAAACTCAGCCATAAATATCCATTCACCGAGGTCCTCCGTGATTGTTTCTGAAAATCCACCCCTAGTGATAACAGTCTTCAGCCTAGCATTATGGACAGTTGGACTACCCATGTTTCTCCTGCCAACCTTGTTGACTTGGGTCTGTTGAGGCAGTGTAGCAATTGCCTCAGGTACATAGACAACCCTCTACTAATAACACAGTCTAGAACAGAGTGCAAACGATGTATTTACACCAGGAATCTAAAATCCATGCTCTGTCTCACTCAAAACAGTAACACGGAGAAGGTCGTCAATTCACCCACCACTACATATTTACATAGTAACACTACTCATACACATACCACTATTCATACACATAGTAAGCATCAAACACATAAATCCACATACGCAGAGGTTCTCTTGAAAAACTTACTGAAACACCAGAGACCTCCAAAACACAAGTCTGCTACAGCTAACACAGTCTCCACAGCACCCATGACACATAGCAACACCAGTGTCTCACCCACCAAGCCTGTAAGGCGTAACACTCAAAAAACAAGTTTTCTTGTCATTGCAAACTCAGTAGTGAGACAAATGGATGTCACACTCACCAGGTTGGACAAGGAGAAAATCATGGTCAGCCGCTTGTCTGGTGCCAGGATTCATCAAATCACGCATGCACTCAGGTCTCTCAGCAACAAGTACCGTTATAGGTGTGTCATAGATCATGTTTGTGTGAATAACCTGAGACATACCTCAGTGGACTATATGAAGAGAGACATGGTTGAGCTCTATGAGTATGTGTCCCAGGCAGGTATGTCCCTAGACTTTAGCAGAATACTATCCTCATCTAGAATGATGCTACAATATAAACAAAAATGATTGATTTCAATAATTTGTTTAGTTTTTGGTGTCATTCTAAGGGGATCCAGTTCCTGTCTGCCTGGGCAGCCATGGTCGATAAACCTCGCTGCTTTGTCAGAGATGGTTTGCACCTGGCACCCCTATGCTTTCGACTGTGGCCAAAGGCTCTTGCCTCCCCCCATAGTGCCTATTTTAAGCAAGGTTTCAAAAACATTACAGATGTGAAATTAACCAGTCAGAACAAAAGAAGGGTTATGCTGCTAAATGTTAGGAGCTTAAACCAAAAACTGCACTCCCCATAACACTTCTATCATTAGAAGATGTAGATGTCTGTGCAGTCACAGAAACCTGGTTTAAGGCCTCAGACAGTACCCTGGCTCTGCAACGGTACAATGTCTTCCACTACTTTAAACCACAAAATGAACATGTGACAACCAAAGGAGGTGGTGTTTCAATCTATATTAGAGATTTATTTATTTATTTATTGCATTTGTTTACCGGGAAAGTCCACTGGGCCTAGGTGAGCCCATTTTCAGTGGACGCCCGGGGAGAAAAGCTCCACATAAATTTCACATTACAGAATACAAATATCAAATAGCATTTTCTTTACAATCTTTTAGCATTTCCGTTGCAGTTTTATGGTAGTACATAATGGTATAAACATGTAATTTCAGTCATATAGATGCCTTTACAATTTACTGGTTGGGAGGCAGCAAACAGTTACATCGTATACAATTATTTACACTCATTTAAAAGCTGTGTAGGCAGTCTAGTAACAGTCATAGCTATGGCTGCAGACCTGCTAAAAGTGCATACATGTAGTTCCCAGAGAGTGGGAGTAGTATGAAGACTAGTATGAAGAGTACTATGAAGAGTAGTATGAAGAGTTATATGAAGAGTAGTATGAAGAGTACTATGAAGAGTAGTATGAAGAGTACTGTGAAGAGTAGTATGAAGAGTACTATGAAGAGTAGTATGAAGAGTAGTATGAAGAGTAGTACGAAGAGTACTATGAAGAGTAGTATGAAGAGTAGTATGAAGAGTACTATAAAGAGTAGTACGAAGAGTACTATGAAGAGTAGTATGAAGAGTAGTATGAAGAGTACTATGAAGAGAAGAAGAGTTATTGTTGGCATGGGCATAACCAGCAGGTACAGAGATGTTGTCTAAGGGATTTTTTAAAGAGAACAGGGTATGAGATGGAGGTTATTGAGGTTGGGAGGTTATTCCAAATTTTGGATGTAGTAAAGGAATAGAGCATTTGGCCAGCTGAGAGTTGAGGTTTGTTAACTTAAGTAGAATTTTGTTTTCTGATCTAACGTGTCTGCTTGGATGGTACAGCGTTAGTATAGAGGAGAGAGATGGACAAGCTGTTGGTTTATATATTATTTTGTGTGCAGTACTTAAATGGCGGTAGTTGAGATAGAGTGGTAGTTCTAGCCAGTTTAGTTGTTGCAGTGAGGAACAGTGATGTGATAAGGACTTAGCTTTTGTTGCAAATCTGGCAACTTTATTGTAGCATATATTAAGTTTGTTTTTAGTGAAGAGTGTATGTTAGTGAGGATCGAGGCACCATATAGGAGAGATGGAAGTAAGAAGGCTGATGCTAGTTTTTCTCTGGCATTGTTATTTAGGTAATAGCGATGTCTATAGAGGGTACTTCGTTTCTGATGTGTCTTTTTGATGCTACTGAGTATGTGAGGTTCAAATGTTAGGGTTTCATCAATAATGGCTACTAACAGTTTAGTACTGGGGACAACTTCTATGGAGGTATTCTTTTGGGAGTGGATAAAGAATACAGCCCTGTTTAGGGGTGTCGTTATTTTGGGAGTGAATAAAATCAGCTTGGTCTTGTTTGAGTTGAGAGCGAGGTGATTATTTGACATCCATTTTTCGGTGGATGTGAAGGCATTTTGGGTTAGTAGTTGAAGCTCAGAAGGGGTTTTTGCAGTGCAGATAAATGTTGAGTCATCTGCATATTGTATAATGTCAGCATGTATCAGTGACTCATGAAAATTGTTGGTGAATAAGTTGAATAGTAGGGGGCCCAATACTGAGCCTTGGGGGACACCAGTGGAGATTTTTAGGAAGGTGGAAGAGGATTGTTGCCATTTGGTTGATTGGTACCTGTTGGAAAGTTAGCTTGAGAACCATTTAAGGGTTGGAGTGAGACACCTAGATTATTAAGTTTAGAGAGTAAAATGGGCTGAGAAATTGTATCAAATGCATTTGAAAGGTCGAGGAAGAGTGAAGAGATGATCAGACCGGAATCACGTGCCCGATTTACTGTATCCGTAAAGGAGATGAGGGCTGTATTTGTGCTATGGCCTGGTCTAAAGCCATGTTGGGTTGGGGTGAGTAGTTGGTTGTTGATTAAGTGGTTGAGAAGTTGGGTATGGACACATTTTTCTAGTATTTTAGAGATGGAGGAGAGAATGGCTATGGGCCAGAAGTCTGAGATATCAGAATTTTTTCCACCTTTGTGCAGAGGAAGAATGTAAGCTTTTTTCCAGATATTAGGTACGTAGGATTCTTGGATCGATCTATTGATTAGTATGCTAATGGGGTAAGCAATGGAATCAGCAGTTATTTTTAGGAATTCAGCAGGTAGGTTGTCAGGAGCACAGGAGCAGGTTTTGTGTTTATGAAGCAGTTTCTTTATGGTGCTTATGAGTATGGGACAGAAAGAAAAATATGGTAGTGAGATTGGTTTAGAATGAGTAGTATGTTGGTCTGGTGAGTTTAGGTTTGAAGAGGGGAAAGTAGTGGTCAGCTTGGCAATGGTGTCAATAAAATATGAGTTAAAAGAGAGAGGCTATATTAGAGCGGGTTTTATCAGGGTATGGGCAGGGATTGGTGTTAGAACCTGGGTGAATATGGGAATTTATTGTTCCCCAGGATTTTTGAGGGTTTAGTCTATGCTGGTTTTGTAGTTTATGGTGATAGTCTTTTTTATCTTAATAACCTGTCTTTTGGCTTGATTACGTAGTTGTTTGTATTGTACCAGGTCAGCTGGGTTTTTGTGTTTTAGCCATGTTCTCCAAGCTTTGTCTCTAGAGGACATGATTTGCTTTGTGGGTTTTGTGAGCCAAGTTGCATGGTTTGTCTTGACTCTTTTTATTCTGGGTGGTGCTACCTCATCTAGGATTTTGAGAAATGTTGAACTGAATAATTCAACTGCATCATCTAGGAGAATGGAATTTAATGGAGCCCAGTTAGTATGATAAAAGATTTCATTTAGAGGTTCAGGTTAGAAATTGGATAGGTCTCTTATTAGTTTTAAGTGGTGATTATTGGCCGTTGTAGTAGTTTTACAGATGGTGAAGGCTGGTAGGTGGTTGCTGATACCATTTGGTAAAGTCACAGAGGTGGAGATTTTGATCCGCGGTGGTGCAGCGGTAGCGTTATTACCTCACAGCAAGAGGTTCTCCCATTCGATTCTCAGCTGGAGTGCGGGGTGCCTTCTGTGTGGAGTCTGCATGTCCTCCCTGCAGTTGGGTAGGTGTTCGAAAGACATGCGTAAAATGGGCGTGCCTTCGTTGAAGGCTGAACATTGAACTGGCACCTCGGCGTTCGTGAAAATCTACTGCTAATCATTAGTGGATCAGAGTTCCACTGTGGCGACCCCTAACCGGGAAAAGCCGAAAGACAAACAACAACAACAAAGGTGGAGATTTTATTTGGGTCAGACACAAGGATCCAGTCTAAGGTTGAGCCTTGTTGTATTTTATTGCTGGGTCTGGTTATATCGGAAATTATTTGGGTGTAGTTGAATAGGTTATCGGTCTGGGGGTTTGTCCTGTTTATGGACAGAGTGCTCTATCCAAGCTTTTCTGTGCATTTTTGATTTTTTGAGGTTTCTGTGTTCTACAGCTAGGAACTGTAATAGTGTGCATTACTATAATTGTCTGTTTACAGTTAAAAGCATTCTCTAGAGTCTGCCTGCTTCTTGATCTGTTTAAAACTTTCATTTAGTGGCTACAGCTAGTAATAGTGTGCATTAGGTGCTGCGGTAGTGTTGTCGCCTCACAGTAGGACGTTGTCCTGTTCAATCCTCAGCTAGAAAGTCTTCTGTGTGGAGACATACGTGAATGGGCGTACCTTCGTTGAAGGTTGTGCATCAGGGCCATCAACTCAGCATGTAAAAATCTACTGCCAATCATTAGCGGACTGGAGTTCCGCTGTGGCGAACCCTAACCGGGAAAAGCCGAAAGACACAACAACAACTATAATTGCATTTTTATTTAATTACTAAATTGCAAACTGCTTTTTCATACTGAGACTTGTATCTTCTCTTTGTGAGTGTTCTTTCTATGCTTTTAAAGTGAGGTTTCTGTGTTCTGCTAAGGTGGCATAATCTTGATAGAGGCCTGTTGTCTAGGCCTGGTAGTTTTGTTGGAGTTTCCTGTGTTTCTGGCAGCCATTTTATGCTGATAGTCTGTCTTCATTTTTACGGAGAGTAACAAGGCCTCCTGACCTTCTGTAGTACGAGTGATTGGATAATAGCACGGGCTGAGTAGTAATTTGATCTTCTAACTCTTCCATCCTTACTGGTATATAAACCCTGTGTCTTGAAAAGGTTGTGCTTGTATTTATCAGGCTGTGGATTTATTTCATTACTGAAACTAAGTGGAAATTCCTTAAGATTCCAAGAGCAGGATAAGTTATTTCTTACACTTATTTCACTGAACTGCACTTCTGAAATGCTTAACATTGTGCTATGCAGTTGATCTACTACATTTTGCACCGTTATAAAGCTTTTTTTTTATTGTTTCACTGCATTTATGTACTGTTTTATACTGTTTTAACTGTATTTTTCATTGCTAGATACTGTTTTATTACTCTAATTGCATGTTTACTGAATTATTTAACTGTAAACTGCTTTTTCATACTGAGAGTTGTATTTTCAGTTTGTGAGTGCTCTAGCCGAGCTTTTCTGTGCATTTTTGATTTTTTGGGGTTTCTGTGTTCTACAGCTAGGAACTGTAATAGTGTGCATTACTATAATTGTCTGTTTACAGTTAAAAGCATTCTCTAGAGTCTGCTTGCTCCTTGATCTGTTTAAAACTTTCATTTGGTGGCTACAGCTAGGAAATGTAATTTTTCCTATCCACCCTCTCTAGTGTTGTGTGTTGTTATACTTGGTGGCTTTGCAGTTGCCTGCCCATACTGTATATTTGATCTGTGACACTCCTCCCAGTCTAGTGTTATTAGTTCACTCAATCTAACAGAGAACACTTGTGAAGGCTGACCCACTCAGATTCTTAACGTTGAATTAACTTCTGTTCCAGCTTTCTCCATTTCCACTTTACTGAAAAAAAAAATTTTACTGAAAAAAAAAAATTCTAAGCTTGCTTCCCCCCTTTCCTGTGGCAGGTCTTTACCAGATATGGATTTGCTGTGTCCAGGACTGTTTGTGAGCTCTTGAGCCCCCCCCCTCCCCACTTAACTAGGGTTAAACTATTCCTGGCACCATAAAGTCTGCTCTTCAAATTTTCCCTTGCAACTAGCCAGCTTTTTAGTTTTAGCACTCAAATCTGTTTTTTGAGCTCAGCACTTGTTCAGAACTCATTGTAAGCACTAAATAAGCTGCAAATTACTATAGCACTCAACTTTCCTCACTTGTCTAGAGAAAAACAATTTTTAGTACTTAATAAAAAAGCACCTATCCAGGCATGTCTAAAGGTCAGCTCCCAATGTTTTTTCCTGTCTACCTGATGAATCTGGGCATCTTGGGACAATGCAGCAATTGCCTCATGTACACAGACAACCCTCTCCTCCTATCACCCAACACTATGACCTGTGAGAGATGCACTTACATAGCCAAACTGGAAGCAAAGCTCTCTTCACCGAAGACTGGACTAGACAGTCAAGAGGAGAAGGTAAACACTTGCACTGCACCATACTCATCACATAGTCCCTCAAAACCTACACCACCAAAACACTCACACAGAAGCACAAAACACACACCTACATTCACGGAGGATCTCAGTAAAAATCTGCCAAAACAACCGAGACCTCCAAAGCAGAAATGCAAGCAACCTCCACCCCCCCCCCCCAACACAACCCAAATGACACATAGCCCACATACTCAGTGTGCCACTCAACTACAGCCCATAAGGCATAACGTACCCAACAATCTAGTCATAAGTGACTCTATAGTCAGGCACACTGATGTTCCACTCACCAGGCTAAACAAGGAGAAAGTTACTGTCAGCTGCCTGTTGGGTACCAGGATCCACCACATAACACACGCACTCAGATCACTCCACAACAAGTACAAATATGACTCTGTCATTGTCCATGTTGGTGTGAATGACCTGAGACGTACCTCCCTGGACTACATGAAAAGAGACATAGAGGAGCTCTCCGATCTTGTAGCCCAGGTAGGTACGACCCTAGCCCTGAGTAGCATCCTGCCATCACCCAGAATGATACCACAGTACAAGGACAAAATTATTGACTTTAACAATTGGCTAAGCTTCTGGTGTTATTCTAAGGGAATCCAGTATCTGTCTGCCTGGGATGACATGATCGACAGACCACGCTGGTTTGCCAGAGATGGCCTGCACCTGTTGCCCTTGGGATTCCAGATACTGGCAAAGGCTCTTGCCACCCCTATAGTGCCTTTTTTAGGCAAGGTTCAAATGACAACTTCACCACTGTAACAGGTACAAGCAAGCAAAATCTGAGGGTTATGCTACTTAATGCTAGAAGTCTAAACCTCAAAATGCACTCACTTGAGGCACTCCTTAAAATGGAGAACATCGACATCTGTGCAGTGACAGAGACCTGGTTCAAACTCCAGAGAGCACCCCTGCATTACCAGGCTATAATTCATACCACACCTTTCGGCCACCAATCCCAGACCAAAACACTAAAGGTGGAGGCGTGTCCATATTCATTAAGGATAGCCACACCTCCAAGCTAGTTGCTCAGCATAATGCATCCGAGATTATCCAAGTTCAACTAACTCTGGGCAAAACCGCAATCCAGATTGTAGCTTGCTACAGACCCCCCACCATGCCCCAGGATTCCCACTCCTCTTTTCTTGATGCACTGGAAAATATTAAGGTACAACCCAACACCCTAATAATGGGTGATTTCAACTACCCCACCATTAACTGGGAAAACTAATCGTGTACCAGCTCTTTTGCTCAACGTTTTCTGGAAATCATCAATTCCAATGCCTTGGATTAACTTATCCACACCCCCACCAGGGGCAGCAATATCCTGGACCTGGTCATCACCAACATGGGTGACCTGTGTTCCACACCAGAGGTCAGCTCCTTATTGTCAGATCAGACCACAAGCTAATCACCCTAGACATCCACATCCCACTACCACCCCCCATTAGAAAAGCAGCCATAAAAAATTTCTCCAAAGCCAACTTCACGCTTCTTAAGACAGAAGTGGCAAACTTCACGACACCCATGCAGATGGACAATAGAGGTACGACTGCTGACTCCTACACAAATGCACTTTATAAGCACTGACACGAGTGCATCGATCGTGTTATCCCTAACAGAACCAAGATGCTTTCCTCCAAAAAAATAAGCCAATTGGGTGGTCTTCTGCCATAAACAAACTCTACATTAGAAGAAAGAAACTGTTGCAAAAAAGAGTAAAATCCCATGACTGGAGGAACTCCCTGGTCAGCCTCAGTAAGAAGCTGAGATCCCTCATAAAACCCTCCAAAGCTAGTTATGAAAACAAAATCGCCACTGATTCTAAAGACAACCACAAAGCATTCTATAGCTATATCAACAATCTCAATGGCAACACTCAGATCTGCTCTGAGTTATAGCACAATAACACTAAATATACAGAACCAACTGATATTGCCAACATCCTGGCAGATAGGTTCAGTGCTAACTTTACCCCATCTCACCCCCTAAAGGTCCCATCTTTATACCGGAAGAATGCAAAGTTCCTGTAATCATAGCTGCACAGGTAAAAACCTCACTCCCCAAAGCCAAGAACACAGCATCCATGGGACCTGACAACATCCCAGGCTGCCTTCTACACAAACTACAGAATGAACTGGCACCCCACCTAAGTACCATGTTCAATCATAGCCTCACCTCAGGCTTTGTGCCCACTGAATGGTGCACCGTGACGATTATCCCACTCCACAAAGGGGGTCCACAACAGAACCTGGGAACTACTGTCCCATTAGCCTGATGAGCCTGGTCTGCAAGGCCATGGAACGTATCATCATGGAACTCATAAACAAAGACATTGGAGATCTCCAAACTCTGGACCCCACACAGTTCGGGTTTGTAAAAGGCAGATCATGTCTCCCAAACCTGATAGACTTCTTTGAAGCAGTCACCAAAGCCATAGATGAGGATAAGGTGGCTCACACAGCTTATCTAGATCTTGCCAAGGCGTTTGACATTATCCCCTCTCTGGAATTATAGATAAACTCACTAAACTAGCTATAAATCCTTATGTCACAAGACAGGTTGCCAACTGGCTTACTGACAGAGCCCACACTGTGAAAGTAGCAGACTTCAAATCAGACTTCAGACCAGTGACAAGTGGAGTACCCCAGGGTTCAATCCTGGGTCCTCTCCTGTTTGGTATTTACTTCTCTGAAGTACAGGCTAACACAGAAGATCTTGGCTAACTAAATTCGCAGATGACTGCAAACTAGGATCCATAATCAAAACTCCTAACGATGTGGTGGACATCCTACAAAAGGGCCTCACTGAGACAGATGCCCAGTGTCAAAGCCATGGTCTCAAGTTGCATGCCAAAAAGTGCATTGTCATCCCCTTTGGTAAAAACTCTGTACCCATGAATTACCACATAGGCAGTAGTCTACCTAACACCATAAGTGTGATAAAAGACCTTAGGGCACAGGTGGACAGTAGTCTCTCCTTTGATAATCACATCGCCACAGTGGTCAGGAAATCCTTCTATGTGGCACACCTCATCACAAAAGGATTCTCATCCAGAAAAAAAAAGAGGTCATTGTTCCCCTCTACTCATCACTCATTAGACCCATTACAGAGTACTACGCCCCTTTTGGTATGGACCTCACAAGACATCTGCAACAACTGGAAAGACCACAAAAATACCTCACAAAGAGGATTACTGGCCTCAAACAGATGCCTTATGCAGACCGACTCAAAAAACTCCAGCTTTACTCCAACGCATATCGCCTACTCAGAGGCGATCTCTGCCTAACATACAAAGCTATGTCAAACCCAGAGCTGTTGGACATGCTCCACTTAAAGAAATCCCAATCCCTCCAAGCTACATGCTCTAGGGACCTAAACTTTGTCACCACAATAAACAGGACATGCTGGAGGGATAGATTCCTGTCCCAGAGACTTCCCATACTCTGGAACAGACTACCTATGTCAAACAGAGCTCCTCATTAGCACTCTTCAAGAAAAATCTTGATGATTGGATGGGTAATAGGAAATTCACCCCGGGGATCACTTCTGTGGTTCTGCTTGAAAGGGGCACAGGAAAATAATTTTCTTGGGTGGCCTAGGCTTGTATAGGCCCTAGGGCCAATAGCCTAGTACCTACCTATGAACCTATGTTTACATCCCCTAGTATTATGGTTTCATTTTGAATATGTTTGTATGACCAAGTGTGAATCTCCTCTAGAATGGGGATGTTATCACCTGGGGGAATGTATAAAACTATGATGCAGAGGGTTTTATGGTTATTTATTTTTAATAGTGTTACTAAAAGTTCAGCAGAGGAGAACTGTGGAATGTGTTTTGAGTAGGGAAATATGTTATAGCTACTTGGATATATTAAGACAACGCCCCCGCCTTTTTTGTGTGGTCTATTGTTTCTGAGGCATGAATAGTTGTGGGGTAGGAATTCTGTATTATTTATGCACGGCTTCAGCCATGTCTCAGTTATAGCAGTAAAGTCAGGTTTGTTTAGGTGTAACCATGCATGGAAGTGAGGAATTTTGTTTCTAATGCTTTGTATATTGATGGTAGTAAAGTTTAAAGATTTTATGGGGTTTGGTTGGTTTTGCATTTTGGAAAGAGGCCCTCGGTTTGGGTGTATGTCACCACATTTTATTAAGTTAGAAAGGGTGTTTTGAGTGGAGGGGTGTGGTTGTCTTTTGATTTTTTTTGGGCAGCAATAATGTTTGAGATAATGATGGTGGACTTTGTGTTGGAAGATTTTTACTTTGGCTAGTAGAAATGTGTCTGGAGAAAATATGGTTGAGCCTATTGAGGAATAACTAGGAAGAGTTTGTATGTAGGTGGAGGTTGAGTGTGTTGGTTTAAGAGGTATGTGAGTTGTGTCATGTGATGTTAGGTGGAAGAGTAGATAGAGATGAAAGGATATAGTTAGAATTATTGTATTAGTGTGGAGAAGTAGAGTGGAAAATAAAGAGATGGGGAGAAAAATTGTAGTAGAGAAAAGAGTAGACAAAGTTTTAGTAGGAGGTATATAGTTGTTTAAAAAGTATATGATTAAAGGAGAGTAGATGTAGGGATTAGACAGAGGTTTAGCAAGGAGGTAAAGGTAGGTGAAAAATTTGTAAGGTGATATGTAGTTATGCAATATGCATATGTTTGGTAGGATAGTAGATGGAAAATGAATATGAGAAGGAAAAATGTGGTGGAGGAGATGTTTGAAATGCTTGGTTGGTGTTGGGCAGAGGCAGGTGAGGAGAAAAATATAGATATGTGTGGAAGGAAATGGAATGAGACAGTACAGGATTGTGGGAGATAGGAGTTGTGGTATGGGGGTTGGGAAAAAGCCTATTGGAGGAGGAGGTGAAGGGAGGAGCTAATAATAGGTATAAATTAAATGATAATGGGGTGGGTGAAAATGGGGCGTAATGCGGCTGCACCGAGAAAGGTAAAAATCCTGTACTACAAAAAAAAATCTAAACTAACAGTAAAATATAGGTAGATTTCTTTAGCAGGTCAGAAAGCAGGGTTATTTGCACATTTGGAGAGCTTGGTAATCTGAAATATTTAAATGAAGAACTAAGTAGAAATTTGAAATTACCTAATGTTATGATTAAGCTGTGAGTTTAGAAACAGGAAGGACTGGTAGGGAGCAATCTGGTAGCTGTGTTTGCCACTAAGTCCACTAAAGCAGCAGTTAAAGTACAGAAATCAGTTGAAGCAACCATTAAATTCTAGGTGAGAAGAGGTTCTTGAGGTACATATACTTTTAATAAATCAGGACGATGGAGCTTGAGCAAAAATTCATGTAGGTGCTCTTTCTTTCTTTTGGGTGTAAGTGAGATTGTGCCTTCTGAGTTGGGACACCCGAAGAGATGAGAGGGAAAATGGCTTGCACAGCTTTATCACTCACCAGGGGGTCCTAACAGTACAGGGGACAGAAGAAACTATTTAAAAAATAATAAATTCACCTTACGTCTAGTTAGACTGGACAACTACATGGAGTTACTCTAGGTCCAGGTTACTGTGGGTAAGACCCACATTCAGATCTTAGCAAGTTATAGAGCCCCCTCCAATGGTCACAACATCCATGAAGCCTACTTAACTAAACTGAAGACAATTTAAATTTTACCGAACACACTGGTTATGGGAGATTTCAATTATCCCATCATCAACAAACCTATTCTAGCTCAAACTCACTATCAGAAAAGTTCCTTGACTTTGTGAATTCAACTGCCCTGAAGCAAATTGTCCATACCCCTGATAAAAGGAACAAATATTCTAGATCTGGTCCTCATCAACATATCAAACAGGTGCACTGCTGCAACTGTTGGACCCTCATTAGTTAAAAATGACCACAAATCAGTCACCTTCAAACTGACACTAACGCCAAAACTCACAAAGGATGAAATCAGACTAAAACACTTCACCAAGGCAAACTATACCCTCCTAGGTGATGGTATAAATGCATTTCAAGCCCACCCCAAGCTGAAAGTGGTAATTACACCAAAGTTTATACTAAAGCCCTGTACAATCACTTGCAAAAGTGTATAAATTGGGCTGTACTAGATAGAGTCAAAGCCAGAGCCCCAAGTAAAATCAAGCTGCCATACTGGACTTGCAGCATCAACAAACTCTACAATAAATGCAAAAACGTGCTGTCCAAGAAAACAAAGACAAGGACCCAACAATAGAAAAGCACCCTCCTCAGCCTTAACAGGCAAATAAGACAACTTGTCAAATCCTCAAAGAGCTCCTTTGAGAGAAACCTAGCAAGTACTGCCAAGGGTAACCATAAGGCCTTTTACAGCTATGTACGTAACCTAAAGGGTAGGACCCAAGCATGTCTAGAACTGGTGGACAACATTATCACACACACTGACCCCACAGAGATAGAAAACCTGCTAGTGGATAGATTTGGAGAAAATTTCACTCCCTTGTCCCCTCCTAACTTACAACAAGCCCTCCCCCAACCCCCCCCCCCCACCTTACATATCTGAAGAGCAGGTCCTCAAAGCCCTGTCCAAGGCAAAGAACACAGCCTCTACAGAACCATATAACATCCTAGGCTGTCTTTTAAACAGGCTAAAACATGAACTAGTATCATCACTAAGTACCCTTTTCAATCATAGCCTAACAACAGGCTTTGTTCCTGCAGAATGGAGAACAGCTACAGTTATTCCCCTCCACAAAGGTGGCCTAGCAACAGATCAGGGAAATTACAGACCCATAAGCCTGACCAGCCTCATCTGTAAGGCCATGGAATGTATCATTATGGAACTCATAAATAAAGACATAGGTGACCCCTAAGCCAGGGATCCTACCCAATATGGTGTTGTGAGGGGCAGATCCTGCTGGCTAAATCTGGTGGATTTCTTTGAAAATGTGACAAAGGCTATTGATGAGGGTAAAGCTGTGCACACAGCATACCTCGACTTGGCAAAGGCTTTCAACACAATCCCACATTCAGGTATTACTGATAAACTTAGCAAACTGAATGTAAACCACTTCATTGTAAGATGGGTTGCCAAGTGGCTCACAAGCTGGACATACACTATCAAAGTGGGTGACTCCATATCAACCAGCAGACCTGTTACCAGTGGGGTGCCACAGGGGTCAGTGCTGGGCCCCCTATTGTTTGGTATACACTTCTCAGAAGTTCAGATCAAAACTAAAGGGTTGTGGCTGACCAAGTTTGCAGACAACTCAAACTAGGTGCAATCACTGAATCCCCAAATGATGTCAGTATACTCCAGGATGGTCTCACACAGAACAACGACTGGAGTATTAGTCACGGTCTCAAACTGAATGCAAAGAAATGCATCATCATTCCCTTCAGTACAACCAATGTCCCTTCACACTATCAAATCAATATCAATACCCGAAGTACCCATGAATTGGTAAGGGACCTGGGATCACAGGTTGACAGCGGCCTTAACTTCAACCACCATTGTAAGGAAAGCTTTCCAAGTAATTGATTTGATTAGTAAAGGCATCGCCTCGACAACAAAAGAAGTTATAACCCCTTATACTCGCCACTTTTCCGCCCCATAATTGAGTATAACGCCCCATTCAGTATGTATCATACTAACCAAATACAGAAATTAGACAGACCTCAGAGGTTTCTAACAAAAAAGATCAAGGGCCTCCAGCATGTGTCTTACACAGACTGACTAAAATCCCTGTCACTGTACTCTGTATAGTATAGACTTCATAGAAGAGACTTATGCCTGGCCTACAGAGCCAACAAAGACCCAAGCCTAATGAACTTACTGCATAGCTGTAACTCAAATGGGTCTAGGGCTAGGGAGCTCCAGAGAGTTAAATATGGCCTGCAACTAAAATAGGACATGATAGAGGATAGATTTATCTTCCAGCGACTGCCACATCTTTGGAACAGGCTGCCAATTCATGTAGAACAGAGCACTGTTCAAGAGGAACCGTGATGAATGGATGGGGCACCATGAATTCTTACTGGGGATAATGCGCACAACCCTCCTGGACATAGGCAGTCATCACTACATGCAGTCTTGGGTATTGACTAGCACCTCTGTGGTACTGCATTGTGTTGAAACAGCTAGGCTTAAAATGACTTCCGAGACAATAGCCTAGTAATCTTCTATGATCCTATGATCCTATGAATGTGACCTAACAAAATGTCCATTGGCAGCCAACATTACACAGTGAGGTCTACTGTGGCTATGTGTCATGTAATGCATACTATGCTCTAGCCAGTCTGATTTCATGAATTCAGTATGTCCTTTTGCATGACATGATAGGGATTTGCCCTGCAACCCAGCTGCTTGCTAAAGAAGCAGATTGTGCATGTGACAACACACACTTCTGGGAAAGAATGAGTAAGTGTGGCTGCATGCAATGACAAGGAGCAAAAGGAAAATACAGACTTTCCTCAGGTCATAGATGAATTGTTTCTTTATCTTCAGACAATCTGCCTGCCTAAAAGATATTAGATCTCTTTTGAAGTTGTATGGTGAATCCAACAAGTACAAAGAAAAGATGCAAAACCAGAATCTTCTAAATTCCGTAAAATGAATGCTATGTTGTTATATAATGTTGGTCCAGCTGACAAGTCTGAATCTAATTATACAGTGCACACATTACAATTACGCTAATATTCTCAGTTTTTTTTTTTAGATTCCTTTGGAAAGTGATTTTTCTGTCAACAGAGACCAAATTGGTAAAAACATCTTGTTGGTTCTTCTACCTGGTGCTTTCATGTAGAGTGTTGTATCTCCTACTTTTTTGCAGAATTTCCTTCATAGTATGTTATGATCAGGCACTCTTAATCAGGAAGCACTGCACAAATCTGCATGATTTCATGCTCATCCTGTCTAAAGGATATTACAATGCAGATAAAAAAACAAAGTACAGCAATAGACCAAAAACTAATATTTCAGGTACAATTTGCTGGAACAGCCAAAAACTTGTAGGAATCCTTCCTGGTACATAAAAAAAAAAATTACCAAGATCTTTCAAAAAGATAATTTAATGTAAAAAAAAAACAAAACAAAACGGTTTGGTGCTTTCTTCTGACAATGACAACAGTCTTTATCAGAACTGTGACAACACAAACGCCTGTATAATAAGATATATGTGTTGACCATGTCACTGCCTGCATACTCCAAAGTCCCAATACCCTACTTATAAAAGCAAACACTGTCATTTAAAAAGTTCAATAATACATTAAATAAATCAAATGAATGTGCATAAATGGAAATTCATTAACTTGAGATGAATTTTAAAAAATTAAAAAATCTTTCTTTAGGAACATGTTCATCTTTGTCAACTTGCTGAAAATAACAATTTAAACCATAAAAACAATTAATTAGCAATTAATATATTTAACCTACCAAGATGTAGCATTAACGTGACCAAATGGATTCTAAACATATGAACAAAATAGTAGTTTGACTGTTCTATTTCAACAATAAAAATCAGAAATCATTTTAATAATTATTTTTCCACTGCCAAAATAATAGGCTAAATTAGAATTCCCTAAAAATGATTGACGTTTAGCCATTAATGCCTGAGAAGTATGTGGCATCCAGTTTTGAATGTGAAATAACTTCCTATCCTCCAACAAAGACACCCAAATACTTCCTCTCAAGTTTCTCTCAACCTTTTCCAAAAATGCAAACTTGACTTTTCTGAAAACATTACACTGTAAGGAATCGCTGTGAAGGGCATTATTACTGTTTTTCTTTTCAATATTATATCAGTGTTTGTAAATTCTCCTTGTTAAAGTTCTGATAGTTTTACCTTCATACAGCATGTGATAAGAAATACAAAAAGCAATGTAAATCAATCCTGCTTTCAAACAGTTGCCCTTTGAAAAATGAATTTTTGATTTAACTTTATTTCCCAAAATAATACAGTTATGTTGAAAAATATCACTACATTGTTTGCAGCTTCCACAAGGTTTTGTACCAATTAAGATACTTTCGCCAACAAATTTAGAAGTTGCCCTTTCAACGTCATCTTTTAGGTTAGAACCTCTTTTAAATACAAACCTCGGACCTTTGCCTTACATATTCATTAAAGTGGGGTTTGCTTTAAAAATATTCCAATTATGGGGAATAATATTTTTAATAGATTTTGAGTCATGATTATACTCAACCACTAGAGCTCTTTCATATTCTTTAATAACCAATCTACTGACACTTGTTTATATTTCCTTGCCCAAAAGTGGTAAAATCGAATGCCCCAGTTGCAAGTAACTTTGTGAGCAACTACATTTAGGAACCCATCAGGATAGCCATATTCCTTTAAACATATTAAGTATCTTATGTCTCTCAGTTAAGAATGTTTCAAATTTTGAAAGCATCTTCTCAATCCTAACAAGCTGCCCCTTCACTAAACTCTTCTTTTGAACCAGGGGATGGCAACTAGTGAAATGTAAATAACTATTCGACAATGTTGATTTCCTATAAATGGTAGATGAAAATCCATCATTCTCCTTCGGGATAGTTATATCTAAGTAGTTCATTCTATTGTAATAAAAATATATATACAAAGTTCAAAAAGGTGGAGGAATCTTGTAAATAGTCTAAAAAGTGCGCCACATTCTCATCTGAATCTTTCCACAGCATAAAAATATCATCCAAGAACCTTAAATATAGGGATAAACTAGTTGTGGAAATTGATGAAAAAACACAATATTTCTCCAGTTCCCATAGAACCAAATTGGCATAATTTGGGGAACATGTTACACCCATTGCCACATCTTTGGCATGTTTGCAAAACTCCTCCTCAAAATAAATGAAGTTATAATTTAAAACCAATTATATAAGATCCAAAGTAACACTGACTTCTTTGGAGTTTAAAATATCACAACTAAAAACAGCCTATTGAACCTTCTTTGTGAGGTATAGTAGGAAAAAAATCTATCACATCTACAGTCAAAAACCACAAGTTGGGGTCCCATATGTCCTTATGTAATCTCCCAAAAGATTCCATTAGTCTTTGAGCATATGGGTTTTCTTTTCAAAAAAGGTTTTAGTTTTTTGTCAGTATAGACAGCCAAAGGATAAGTTTTAAAAAACTGGGCTGCCATAACTGGTATAAAAGGGGGTTCACAAATGTCATTGTGGACATTGGGTATTCCCTAAAATGATGTGTATCTTGGGTTGTGGAACCAACAGAAAAAGGAATTTATCTAGACTAATGGTACCTTGAAGTAAAAGATCTTCCAAAAAATTCAAATTTTCTATAGCAAATATTGATTTAATTCATTGAAACAACATCAATTGTCAGAATAGTGTAAAATGTTAAACACAGAACTACTGTTTGATGTATTGTCCATCAAAACCAATCCACCCCCTTTGTTTGGTTTCATAATTCTAGTAGATTGGTCTTGCACCAGATCCGCAAAGTACCTTCTTTTCATCAGTATTCAAGTTTACCCATACTCTCCTTTTGTTATTGCAAAATAATTTATAGAACTCTCTCATACAAGCTTTTTCAAAAGTAGTGAGAAGTGCATTAGAGGGTGGAATAAAGATGTTTTCTTTTTAAAATCATACGTCCCTTCTGATCCCTTGTTCTTAAAATGAATTGCCAAATTAAGCTTCCTAGTAAACTTTAGATTATTTACTAGTACTCCAATGATAATAGTGATGATGATGATGATGATGATGGTGATGATGATAATAGCATAATGACACCGTTTCCCATAGTTGCAAAAGCCAAAATATCCTTTGCACAGACATTCTGCTCATTATACCTAAATCCAGGTGGTAATGCCTAGTATGTTCTGCAATACCCTTTAGCAGTGCAATCTGTATATATATCAGCAATATCCATTTCATTTTTGAGAAAGTCAAAACACTGATATATACTCAATTGTGTAAAATCCAGAACATCAAGTTGTCCAATAAAATTAGAAATACAGTCCAAATCTAGTTGGTCTTTTATCTCAAAGGTATGATTCCATCTACAATGCTGACAATCAAGTTCTGACTAGCACACGTCAAGCCACATGTTCATAGGCTCATAGGAACATAGGAGGTTACTAGGCTAATGACCCGAGGGCACTTACAAGCCTAGCCAAGTTTTACCTTTACTTCCACAATCAGTACCTATCACCCCTGTCCAAGAGGGACATAGGTAGAACCCCTGGAGTGAACTTATGGTTACCTATCCAGTCATCCAGATGGCATTTGAAGAGGGCCAATGAGGTGCGCTGCTTGACATGAAGTGGGAGTCTGTTTCAAAGGTGTGGTAATCTTTGTGAGGCAAATCTGCCCCTCCAGCAGTTCTATTAATGTCACATACCAGGTTAAGGCCATTAGAGTGAGTAACCCGTGTACCATTTGACTTACAGATATGCAGCATTTCCAATAAAGCAGGGTCAAAGGTTGCCTTATATGCAAGGCAGAAATCACCTCTGAGCAGTCTGTATGAAACAGAGTAAAGTGACAGTGATTTCAGGCAGTCCTTATAGAACATGTGCTGAAGACCTTGAATTTTCCTTGTGAGGAACCTTTGTGGTCTCTCTAATTGCTGCAGGTGCTTGGAAAGGTACATACCAAAAGGGGCATTGTACTCAATTACTGATTGGCCTGATGAGGAAAGAGTACAGGGAGGCTATAACTTCCTTTTTTCTGGAAACAATGTCCTTACTTATGAGATGAGCAATATAGAATACCCTTCTTACCACTGTGGAGACATGGTGATCAAAGCTAAGGTTGCTGGCAACCTGTGTGCCCAGGTCTCTCACCAGTGAGTGCATATTTAGGGTGTTGTTATGGATGTGGTAGTATAGCAGGAACATCACTCTTACCGAAAGGGATGATAATACATTTTTTGCATTATGTTTAAGACCATGACTTTAGCACCAGTCATTTGTTTGTGTAAGACCCTCTTGTAGGATGTTGACATTGTTTGGAGATTCTATGAAAACTCCAAGTATGCAGTCATCAGCACACTTTGTCAGCCACAGACCTTTAGTTTTAGCTTGCATTTCAGAGAAATAGATTCCAAACAGTAGAGGTCCCAGGACTGATCCCTGTGGAACACCACTGGTTACAGGTCTGCTGTTGGAGATGTATTCCCCTATTCTGACTATATGGGTTCTATCAGTGAGCCATTTAGTGGCCCATATAATGATATATTTGTTGATACCTTAGCTGGGTGAGTTTGTCAATTATGCCTGAGTGGGGGGATAGTGTCAAAAGCCTTGGCTAAGTCTAGGTAGGCTCTGTGCACAGATTTTACCTCATCAGGGGCCTTGGTGACTGTCTCAAAGAAGTCCACCAGGTTTAACAGGCATGATCTCCCTATGACAAATCCAAATTGGGTAGCGTCAAGTGTTTGGAGGTTACCAATGTCTTTGTTGATAATGTCCATGATGAGTCTCTCCACGGGCTTGCAGATAAGGCTAGTCAGGCTAATAGGTCTGTAGTTCCTCAGATCAGTGGAAGCACCACCTTTGTGCAAGGAGATAACAGTTGCCTTTTTCCATTCAGCTGGTGCTTAGATTATGATTGAATAGAGTACCCAATGGCATTGCTAATTCTTGTTTGAACCCATGTAGGAGGCAGCCTGGGATGTTATCAGGTCCCATGGATGCTGTGTTTTTGACCTTAGAGAGGGTGTTCATGGCCTGCTCTTTAGAGATACAGGGTAGAGGTCAGGTCATAGGGATGTATTGGGGTAAGTGTAGTGGGGAAGGTGAGTGAAGTTTTCACAGAACCTGTCAGCTAACAGGTTACCGATGTCCACAGGCTTTGTATATCTGGTATCATTAACTACCAGTTTGGCACAAATCTGAGCCTTTCCTTTTAGGTTATGGATTTAACTAAAGAATGCCTTATGATTGTCCTTAGTTGGATTCATAGTTAGCTTTGGAGGACTTCACAAGGAGTCTTATTTGCTTGTTTAAGCTGAGGAGGGAGTGTTTCCAGTTTGGGGCTCACTCCCTCTTACTCTTAGCAAGTTCTTCCTCTTACTGCAAAGCCTGTTAATGGCAGTTGTCCACCACACAGGTTTGCGAGGAGCTTATTTTGGTACTATCAGGTACAGCCACATCAGTGCAGCTGTTCAGGTGTTTGTATAAAGCATTTGTGTAGAACACGGCATAGTTGCAAGTTCCATCTGAGGGAGGAGTTGCAGTGAAGCTATTTATACCATCCTGTAAGAGATTATAATCTGTTTTAGTGAAGTTTTTTTAATTTAGCTTGTGTTAAAGGGGGGGGGGGTCAGGTGTGATAGTAACTTCGACTGAGACTGATTTGTGGTCAGATCTAATCAAGGAAGACCTCACAATGGGGGTGCTACAGTGGCCCCCCCATATTGGTAAGCACCATATCCAGGATGTTGGCACCTCTTGTTGGGGTGTCAACTAGCTGGTCCAGGGCATTAGAGTTAATGAAGTCAAGGAACCTTTGGACAAGTGAGTTTCTGCATGAGTAATTTCCCCAGTCAATGGATGGGTAGTTAAAGTTGCCCAAAACCATGGTGTTCGGATGTATCTTGATAGACTTATGTACATCCAAATAAGCAGAATGGTTGCCCTGATTCATGGAGGAGGGTCCTGTAGCTGGCAATGACTTGAATAGGTGTCCTACCAACAGTTAACTGCACCTGAAGAATCTCCAGGGAATCATGCTAAGTTATCTGGAGGTGTATTTATCTTTAATGAATACTGATACACCGCCTCCTTTAGTTTTCATGCCTTCAGTTTGTAGTCTGAATGTGAAGAAGAAGGTAAAGCTTAATATGGCTGGGGTGCTCTCCACAGTCTTGAACCAGGTCTTCGTGAGTGCACAAGTGTCTATGCCTTCCAAGGTGAGGACTGCTTCCAGTGAATGCAGTTTTGTGTTAAGACTCCTAGCATTTAGCAGCAAAACCTTGAAGTTGTTCTTAGATGGAGTTCTTACATCAGGAATTTTATCCTTGAGACACTGCCTCAAAAAGGTGGCAAGAGCCTTGGCCAGTAGCTGAAGTCCCAGGGGTGACAGATGAAGACCATCTCTGACAAGGCATTGAGGTTTGTCGGTCATGTCAACCCAGACTGACAGATACTGTATCCCCTTGGAATGACACCAGAAACTAAGCCAATTATTGAAGTTAATCATTTTCTGTTTGTATTGAGGCATCATTCTAGGTGAAGATAAAATGCTGCTTAAGGCTAGGGACAAACCAGCCTGAAACATGTAGTCCAAGAGCTCAATCATGTCTCTCTTCATATAGTCCAGAGAGGTACATCTCAAGTCATTCACACCAACATGGACTATGACAGAGTCATAACAGTACCTGTTATTGACAGACTTGAGTGCATGTATGATATGGTAGATCCTGGTACCTGACAGACAGCTGACAGTGGACTTCTCATTATTCAGCCTGGTGAGAGGGATATCTGTGTGTCTCACGATGGAATCACCTATGACTAATATGTTTGGTTTTGTGTTTTACCTTAAGGGCTTGACAGGTGAGGCACTGGTATGTGAGTTATTATGTGTATTGTGTTTTGCGAGGAATGATTATGTGTAGTGTGCTTGTGTTTGTGTTTGGGAGGTCACTGGTGTTTAGGTATGTTTCTGGTGAGGACCTCCAAATATGTAGGTATGTGAGATGTGGGTTTGGGTAGAGAAGGAG
Source organism: Protopterus annectens (assembly GCF_019279795.1). Taxonomy (NCBI): domain Eukaryota; kingdom Metazoa; phylum Chordata; order Ceratodontiformes; family Protopteridae; genus Protopterus; species Protopterus annectens. The sequence continues at coordinate 187,704,287 of NC_056738.1, forward strand.
GTGAGGTGTGTATGCTGATGACCCGCTCATTGTCATATGTTCTGACTGGTGTGTGAGAGAGCATAGATTTGAGGCTCTTAATATGGTTGCATCTCTCACATGTTGAGTTTGTATGGTCTAGGAGCAGAGGGTTGTTAGTGAACATGAGGCAATTACTACACTGTCTTGGGATACCCATGTTGACCAAGCTGACTGGAGAAACTGTGGGAAATTGTACATCCATAGTGTTGGCTAAATTTATATGGTCAAAAAGAAAGGTTGCACTTAGGAGTGGCTAGTGGGTGAGAGGGGTGAGCATAAGAGCAGGAACATGTACTTATAGTTAGTTGGAAGCAACGGATGCCTCAGATCTTTCATTATCTCAGTGAAGAGTTGGTTTTAGTGCTCAAGTGATACAAGGCAGTCTAGATTCCATAAGACTGTTGGGGAATCAACAGATGAAGGCCAGTTCTATCTTGGTGGAGGATAGTGAGAGACTGGTCATTGCTATTTCTACTCTCTGGTGGGCATGACGATGCAAACTACCAATAATTTGGCAAGAGAGCAGTAATTCTTCATGAGCATACATCAGCCATTAATACTGCGGTGCAGGAGGAGACAAAAAACAAACAAAAAAGAAAGCTGCCCAAATCTACATCCCCTGCAACCATGTGTTTTCTGAACCTTGCTTCATTTCCATTTTAGGGTTGATACAGCAGACGGTACAGATCCAGTATGTATACATCCCTTTTAGCTGTTTTAGCATTTGGATTACCTCCCTTCTTTCTCTGCTGCCTACTTTTTCTTATTATGACTCGTTATTGTCTTCATATTCTCTGCTTTCACATTGCAGAAAAGATCCAGTTGTCTTCTCTAGTCTAAATCTGATGCATATTGTAAAACACTCTTACGAGTAACATGACTGCTTAGTGGTAAGATTTCTGCCACATGGGTCTGGGTTTTCCGACTTCAGATCACTATCTATGTGGGATTTGTATGCTCTCTCTGTAACTTCGTTGGTTTTCTGCGGATAGTCCTGTTTTCCTTTAACATCCCAATACGTGAAGACTGACTGGTTACTCTGAACTGCCCGAACATATTACACTTACCTTTGTTCTTGCAGACCCTGGGTCATGCCAGAAAAAGGCCCATGATGACAAGTTGAATTACTCAGTTAACAAATTAATATATTAAGTTAATTATGTTAAATAAATAAAGACCCACACTCTGTACCATAAGCCTTTTATTCAGATATCCCCATTTTCAGGAATATTCTAGTTGTATTTTATAGTTATTCTTATACTCACCATTTATTTGATGTTGATATGTGTTTAAACATTTTTATTGCACTGATACATAATTAGTGTTACGGTAGTGCCTGTATTTTGTGATTTCATTTGAATTTGGTTTTATATAAGGGTTGTTATGCCTATGACTTCTATGTCTTTCTGTGTAATTTTTAATTTTTTTTTTTACTTTTAATATTGTGCAGCTTGTGTTTTGGCGGTTAGGGTTTAGTGCTTTAGTGAGTTTACTTTTCCCCATAGTTCCTACTGACTAATTTCACTGCAGGAAGTCACGCCATCTTGATTTTTGCTTAGAGTTACTGTTCACAGCTGGAATGCAGTGGATACTGTTGCTGCCTTGTTTTTCATGTAATTAGTTAGATGATGGAGGTAGACTGTGATATTATTATGATGAAGGTAGAGCAGTGATAATACTCGTTGACGAAACTAGAAGAGTGATGATAAACTATCAAGATAATGTGTATCAATCACATGCTTTTCTTTATATATGATGTTAAATAAAAAATGAATACATGTATTAATTAATTTATTTGTTTTTCAGCTAGTATGTAGAATGGAATACAGGGACCACCCTCAACTATGACCATATGAGATTATAAAGGTAATTACTATGTGCATTAAGCAAATCTAACATTGGACAAGAATGCTACCTAAGGACTCTTCAAAAGAAAATTTGCAGGTCTGTAATGTAAGATCAAAGGTACACACTGTGCTAGCTGCCCTTATAGGCCATTCTAAGCATAGCAAATTTCCCTTCAAAGATCAGAATCAAACCCTGTGCCTTGTGTGTGTAATGTAAACACCTTAACCATTAAACCAACCTCAAAACCAAGAAACAATATCATCCTGTCACTAATAGTGAGTGCAAAAATTAGCCATTACACAAACTGCCAGTTTGCTCATCTGCACAGTTATTTACAAGTGAGATCAGGCCCCTTTGTCACGTTATTAACAGCCACCCCCATCATGCGAATACATAGATACACTGCATCCTCTGCAGTCGCAGTACAAATTTATTCATTATCTTACACTTACACAGCTAATACCTTTTCTATTACAGGCCTCATGGATTGGAGCTCCGTTCCAAGTTCAATAAATCAGATACCCACACTATCTGCATACTCTAGGCAATTTAAATCATTGTTTCATATACAAGCTGAATGTGCCAACAATGATGTAACTGCTTATGTACCAATACTGTACTATGATGGTGCTGCCTTGTAGTTAGTTAGTCTGACATGGCAATACTATATATATAATGAACTGTGTTCACCATTAAAGTTAGAGCCCATATCACTATGATCACTACGATAATCATAATAATTACAGATATTTAGGTAAAGGCAGTGTCTTTTTAGCCCATATAGTGAGGCATCAATTAATATTTATTTCCATAACAGCTACTTTACAGATGTTAATACTACAACTGTTTTCAATGTCATTAGATAAATTGTTCCAGTTATCCACAACTGTTTGTGAAAAGTAATTAATAACTATATTTTTTTATTCACAGACCTCATAAAACATTTATTTTCATTTACGACAGTTGAACATTAAGGCATCCAAATCACTACTGATCACAAAAGGCTCTTGTATATATGTATACTGAACTGCTTGCAACTTACTGTACCAAGGTTGTAACTGAAGAAAAGCCCCAGTGGTCCACATCACTTACCTACAAAATAGATAAACAAACAAATATGAATAAATAAATAAACAAATAGAGTTGTTTACAATTACAGTAGAGAGTCGATTATCTGAACGTTGATTATCAGAAACATCAATTATCTGAACCAGCCTTCCAAAGTTTTCAGGTCAGAAAAATGATAAAGTCTGAATATGTAAGCATTATACATATTTGCTTGAGCATGTTTTTTGAGCTTGTCACCAGCTCGTGTATGAAAAATATTCTTAATTGTCTATTCGAATCACTGAATGGTTGAAAAGTGTATTCCTGCATGCAGGAAAGAAACAAGATTTTAGAAGTTTTTTATCTGGTTCAATTATATGTTTGATTATCCAAACAAATTGATTATCCAAACTTACGTGGTAGTGGTGCTGTGGTAGTGTTATCGCCTCACAGCAAGACGTACCATTCGATTCTCAGCTAGAGCGTCTTCTGTGTGGAGGCATGCGTGAATGAGCGTGCCTTCATTGAAGGTTGTGCGTCAGGGGCTGGTAACTCGGCACGTAAAATTCCACTACCAAACATTAGCGGACCAGAGTTCTGCTGTGGCGACCCCTAACCGGGATAAGCCGAAAGACACAAAAACAACCCTAGGTCCCAGTTAGTTCAGATAATCAACTCTCTACTGTATTAAGTGTTAATAATGACACATACTAATTATATACAAGTTCTACAACAGCAAGCATCCCAGGGAAACATTAAATCAAATATTACCTTCCTACTTGATAACTACTACATAAGACAAAGACAGTGAATAAATGTAAAATATTATCTTATAAAACCTTGAAGATGTATAAAGACAGTGGTGTGTCCAGAGACCTTGGTGAAGCCACATAATGGCCATATTATACAGAGTATGATCAAGAAAATTGTATCACTGTGGTCCTTACAGATAAGTAAAGATAGAGGATGTTTCCAGAGGACTGTTTCACAAGGAAACTATGCTATCATATGTCCTTATCTGAAGTAAGATATTATTCCAAGGGTGGGCATGACTCCCTGCACTAAAAGTATTCTGTAAGAATGATAAGGACAAATGATTAGATTAATTGTAATGGATGGGTTGAGTTTAAGGCTGGATGAGTTGAGTCTTCATAAGGGAGCATGTGCTGTGAAGGAGTTTGTAAGTGTTATTTGACCTCTGTTCTATGGGAAGCATATTAACTTTGTCTTATATGAGGAAATGCTGCTCCACTTGAGATGTCTGGGTCATCATAAGCCATATTTTATTTAAAACATCTTGGAGTGTTGCAACATTGGTGTCTGACTATGCAAACATTTAGGAACCATACAGATCATCCTTTCCTATGGCTTTGTGAGTTTCACAGATAAGGACTTTTTTTGCCCTATAACAGGTTTATATCATTAATGTGATTCATTCCTTGGTGTCAGTGACCTATACCACGGCATTTGAAATGGTCTGTTTCAAGGTAAGCACTAGATGGATTTCTGATAGCCCAGGCAGTACAAGTAAGGGCTGTTTCAGCAGCAGTACTAAATAACATGGCCTTTGTTTGTTTCAACTATGAATGATCGGGACGTGAACTCTTAAAAGAAACACTCACTAATCACAACTGCAACTGATCAATTAAAAAAAATAAACTGTACCCATTCCTCATAAATGAAAAAAAAGCGTTTTTTTTGCAGGGGTCAGTTTTCTCCTGGGTTCTTGTACCCCTGGGAATATATATACCAACTACACAATCATATACTAGTGTGGGAAGGGAGACACTCCTCCAAAACAATGCATGGTGGTCTAGCATAAATAGGTATCCCAACACTGCACAGAAACCCAGCTGCAATGAGAATGAAATTAAACAGCTGTGATCAGGCAACAAGTGTAGGAAAAACCTGTTTTTTCCATTTTTTATCATCACCTTTTTTTCTCTCTTTTTTTTTTTTATTTTATCTAGTCAAGCAGAGAGCTGGAGAGGTCCTGGCTGCAACACGGATGATGCATTGATCCCACTATGCCATCAGACATGACATGACTGCTACTTATGTTATAATGTTCACTGTTCAGGAAGTCTCCACTAATGTCCTTATTTACCCACAGTTCTTTCCTTTCCTCCCCTTGCTAGTGGAAGCCCTTGATAGTTCCTGATAATCACATAGGACTATGTAGATCTAGTGCCACCTATGGAGTCTCCCATCCCATCATTGTAATCATGTTTTACAGATAAGCCCTGCAGTATCATGCTTTCTCCAATATGACCCCATTTCAAGGGGACAGTAGCTGAAGGCACTCCATAATAAATGTTTCTTTTGGCCGAATAGACATACTGCATTGAAAGATTGAATTTACATTAACTCATACTGTCTCAGTCTCAAGTCTACAGCTTTTGTATTTGCTGCTGACCCCTCCACACATGTCTTCCTGTGCCATGCCGTTACATTTTTTTGTTATTTGATATGTGAGCCTAAGCCTGTTGTTCATCTGGGCACAGGAATGGTAGCCCCCGGCTAATGAAATTTTTGACACAGCTCAGGTCAGCAATATGAGCATCTGGTGTGACACAGCATCCCCTTGTCCCCCTGCAATCTAGCAGTATGTGAGTCTTTCCGCTGAGTTTTTAGTTTGTGATGTAGGTTCATTTCTACCACAGCTTTGTCATAACTTGAACCCTGATGATGTGCCAGTCTCCTTATTCTTTCATCTCTCATGGGTAGATTTTTCATTGAACACTGCTGTATAGTGACTTACAGTAATTGTTCAACCACTCTAGAATTTGCATTGGTTAAGGCAAGTACTGCTTCTACTCTTCCATTGGTGGTAATTTCCCCTAGCTCTCATTGGTTATTTGGGACTAGGGCTGAAGCTTATTGGTTCTTGTGTATTCCATTGTATGTTTCTCAGTACATAGACAATTAAAGCAAGGTCAGGGTATTTGTTTCTACTGAAAGATTTACAATGGCCTCCTGTATGCACATTCCAAACTGACCTATATTAGTTGATTTAAATCTGATGGAGAAATTGTTAGCTTTTGTCATGGTAAAGGAGGCTTATTTTTGTCATTTGGGTTCAAAGTTCTGATAAAGTCTGTGCTATGATCAGAAATACTATCTGAACTTAAAATGTTTCATATTTTTAATAAAAAGGAGTAAGTTTGTTCTCAAATAGTGTATGTTCTTTTTTGGTATTCTACTTTTTATTTCAGCTTAATAGCCATCCTTTCTTGTGAATGTCTTACATCTATTCCCACACTAGGTGACTGAATGATCACATTGCATGGGGGGTGTTGGTCTCCTACATGTGTTTTTCTTCAGATGAGACAGTAAACTGAGATCACATCTGCTTCAGGTGGTAGTAATTCAGGAGGATGTAAAAGATCCCACTGTACCTATCGAAAATAGTAAGGGAATGTCTTTGATGCCGTGGTCAAAATTCCTCTAAAAGTATAAATACCACCTTGGTTTTCCTGATTAACCTGGCAAAAAAGGATAAATAAAATAAAATAATGTCTGTCCCATGCATTTTACATTCCCTGTTTTTTCTGTATAACATTACTATGATATTCCAGGTATCTGCTACTCTTCCTATTAAGAATAATACCATATCATATTACTTCTAATTTACCTCCTTTAAATCTCAGATTATGATAACTTTATTTGTACAATTGATTACTTGCAATATAGTATTCACTAGGAACATGTTCATTCATTTAGGGAACTTTCAAGCCTCCATCACAGTTGTTTCATTTCTCCATTTTTTGCAGTATATGAATTTTTGTTCAGTAGTTAGTCATTACATGATATTGCCAGAGTTTGCATATTTATAGGCAGCCTGGATGCAAAATCACATTTCTACAGTGTTTATTTGTATGTTCTGAAGGACAAAAATGTCTGCTTATTGTAAAAAATGTCCTGAAGGGAGACTGCATGAACTGCTAGTACTGCTCTGCAGAAATGCAGAAAGCAACAAACCCTGTAAGGAGTCCATCATAACATACTCAGGAAAAAAAACAGATCAAAGGGAAAGACTTTAAGGAATAACTGTTGGGATGACATCAGTAGCTGTATTCATTCATTCGTTCATGCTCAGGCAGTCTACTAAATCAAGAAAAATACATTTTTTCAGAGGAGTCATATTGTATTCTCTACACAGCATCATCTTGTAGAATTGAAAGTATGCTGTACAAATTTAGTGCTTTTTGTCATGTACAACACTGTATATGTACTACCAAACTGGATTTTGCTTCACTGTCTGTGTACAACCAAACTGTAGTTTGACTCGCATGGAGCTTTTCTTCCCAGGCCTCTGCTGAAAATGGACTAATTGTCCAGTCAGACCTTCCTGGTAAACAAATGTAAAATAAATAAAAATAAATAAAAATAAAATGTCATAATTACTCACAAGTAGTAATTACTAGTAGCAATTTGTAGGAAGGATGTAATTTTCCTTGCTCACTTAGGAATATAATCATGTCCTAGTAAAAAGCAAGGCATATTCGGTATCTCAGTAGCAAAGTAAGGAGGGAATGTAACATTAAAGAACTTATTTATTTTTTTACAGATAGCATGAAGATGAAAGATTTTCAGAAATTAGTTGTAAATTCAATTAATATAAACTGCAGGGAGACATTTGTCCTGATATTGTTGGTTTGAGAAGTGAACTATTTCATCCTTAAAAAAAACTCAAGAGTTTAAAATTAGTTGTTATAAAGCACAAAAAGTACAGTTTTGTACCTACCATAAATGTAGATGTTCGAAGATCCACATTGCTGCAGTCCTAACACTTGGGTAGTCCGCTGTCCCTCGGTCGGCCCGAATATCAGAGCATAAGGCTGACGTCGGTCAAGGCGCATTTGACTGACATCAGAACGTCAGGGTACAAATGCGCATGACCGACGTCATATCCTCAGTCTTTTCTTGCCCCAGATGTCAGAAGACCCTAAAAAGAAAGGTCAAAACCCATAGACAACAACTAAACAACCAACCAGCCTAACACCAAAAATATGTACAATATATACAATATATACACTATACCTCAGAGGGATAACCCAGGCCACACAACCACCTCAAACTACAGAGGGGAAGGAGGGAGGGTAAATTGGACTGCAGCAATGTGGATCTTCGAACATCTACATTTATGGTAGGTACAAAACTGTACTATGTTCTTCATCTCACATTGCTGCAGTCCTAACACTTGGGTAGAATCCCAAAGCAGAGGTAAGGGAGGATGGCTAAACTATAATGAAGCAGGGGCTGCCAAAACGCCCTGCAACACAGCAGTGGCAAAACCAGCCCTGGATTTAGAGTACAGAGGAAGGTGGTAATGCCTAGAGAAGGTATGTACTGAACTCCAAGTGGCTGCCTCCAAAATATCCTTAGTAGCCACCCCCCTCAAAAAAGCTGTTGAAGTGGCAGTAGCCCTAGTGGAATGAGGCCTAATCCCAGCTGGAATCTCTTTGCCATGATGGGAATAACAGAAAGCAATGCAAAATCCAATCCACTTAGAAATAGTTTGTTTTGACACGGGCTTGCCCTGAGAGCACAAAGCAAAAGAAACTAATAACTGCTGAGATTGTCTGAACCCCTTAGTTCTGTCTAAATAATATCGCAACTGCCTGTGTACATCTAAAGTGTGCAAAATCTTTTCCCCTTTAGTTTGGGGATTTGCATAAAAAGTAGGCAAATGAATAGTGTGGTTTAAAGCCACACTAGAAACCACTTTAGGCATAAAGGAAGGATTAGTACGTAAAGATACCCTATCCTTATGGAAAATTAAGAAAGGCTCAACTGCCATAAGGGCCTGCAATTCAGAAACCCTTCTTGCAGAGGTAATGGCCAACAAAAAAGCAGTCTTCCATGACAAATATTTCAACTCAGCAGTAGCTGCAGGCTCAAAAGGTTGTAGAGTGAGTTTCTCCAACACAAAATTGAGATCCCAAGCAGGAGTAGGAGCTCTACGTGGGGGTCTTATATTCTTTGCCCCTCTAAGAAATTGCTTGTACAAAGGATGAGAAAACAATGGTGGATCACAGACGTAGTGAGCTGAAATTGCTGCAGCATGAATCTTAATAGAAGAGAAGGACAAACCTTTGTCCAATAACTCAGTAAGATATTGAAGAGCCACACTTAAATCAGGCTCAGAAACATCCAAATCCTTAGCAGCACTCCAAAATAAAAATCTCTTCCATTTATCTGCGTACACTTTCCTTGTACTAGGCCTTCTAGCTTCCAAAATCACATTCAAAACTTGTTGTGGAAGTTGAGACCCTTTATGGTTTAAAACAGAATATGCCATGCTGCTAGGTGAAGAGAGTGAAGCTTGACATTGAGCAAATGACTGTCCTCCTGGGACAACAGATGAGGAATCAAAGGCAAAGGCCATGGAGGCTTCCGTACCAGACTTCTCAGTAATGGGTACCAGTGCTGTCGAGGCCAATCTGGAGCTATCAAAATCATCCTTGGCTTGTCCTGTCTGACCTTCAGAAGTACCTTTGGGAGGAGAGGCAGAGGTGGAAAGGCATACACATGAAGATTTTTCCAACTGAAAGAAAGAGCATCCACTTTCCAAGCTGTGGGATGAAACCGCTTTGTGCAAAACTTTGGCAGCTGGTGGTTTAGTGGAGAAGCAAACAGATCTATGTCTGGAGTTCCCCAGGACACTGTCAATTTCTGAAATACATGAAGATCCAGTTTCCACTCGTGGGGATCCATGATTTGTCTGCTTAACACATCTGCTAAGGAGTTCTGTGCTCGGCAGAAACCTTGCCTGAAGACTTAGGTGTAAACTGAGAGCAGTCTCCCACAAAATCATTGCTTGCCTGCATAGAGGATAAGAATGTGTTCCCCCTTGCTTGTTGATGTACCACATGACAGTTGTGTTGTCTGTTAGAATCAACACCTGCCCTGGAAGAAGTAAATCCTTGAAAGCTATTAATGCAAACTGGACTGCTAACATCTCCTTCAAGTTGATATGTAGATGCTGTAGTCTGACAGGCCACTTGTCTTGTATCCACTTTCCATTTAGATGAGCTCCCCAAGCTTTGTCTGAGGCATCTGTTGTTAAAATCTGACACGCCTCTGGCCGGGTCACAGAGAGTCCCTTGTTTAGGTGACATTCCTGAGCCCACCACAAAAATTCCTTTTGAATGCAAGGTATTATTTGAATGACAGTGTCCAGATGTTGGCAGTGCTGTGTCCATACATTTTGAGATACCATTGCAACTTCCTCATATGCAGTTTGGCATTGGGAAGCACCAGAATACAAGATGCCATGAACCCTAAGGCTTGAAGGACTGTCCTTGCAGTCAGCCCGGACTGAAGAGATAGATGATGGAAGTAAAGGGAAAGAATCTTTTGTTTGTCCGGGGTTAGAAAGGCCATCTGGGATGCTGTATTCAGTCTTACTCCCAGAAAGCACATGTCTTGAGAGGGTACTAGACTGGACTTTATTTCGTTCACAGAATACCCCAGGCATCTTAGCACTGCTATCACATACTCCAAATGACGAAGAAGCTCGTCCCTTCCTTGAGCCAGTATCAGGCAATCGTCCAAATAAGGATAGATTTGTATTCCTTTCAGCCTGAAGAATGCTATCACTGGAGCCAGAACTTTTGTAAATACTCTGGGCGCAGTAGATAAGCCAAAGGGCAATGCAGAGAACTGATAGTGAGAAGTCCCAGTCCGAAAACGCAGATACTTCCTGCAACTTAGCCTGATAGGAACATGAAGGTAAGCCTCCTTGAGATCCAAAGTTACCATCCAGTGATCCTTGCCCAGTAGAGGTAAAAGCTGTTGTAACGTCAACATTTTGAACTTGGGAATGTCCAGATAAGTGTTGAGGATAGATAAATCCAAAATCGGTCTCCACGTGTTCCCCTTTTTTGGCACAAGGAACAGGCGAGAATAAAATCCTAGGCCCCTTTCTGACATAGGAACCGGCTGTATGGCCCCTATTTGGAGTAACAGAGAAATTTGCTTGTGAGCCTCTATTCTTTGTTGAGGAGGAATGTCTGGCATGCCTTTGAAAGGAGGCAAGGTATGGAAATAAAACCTGTAACCGTGATGTATGATATCCAGTACCCATTTGTCTTGGGTAATCAAACTCCAATTTTCTTTGAAAAGTGCCAACCTTCCTCCCAAAGGTGCTGCCAGGCGAGAAGGTTCTGGCAGCTGAAAAGGTAGGTCATTGGGTCTGTTTATGAAAGGACTGACCCCTGCCCTCACCCGAAGACTGTACAGGAGAACTCCCCGTCCTAGGCCTGAAAGAGCCCTGACCTCTGCCCCTGCCACGTCTAGATCTACCCCTAGACTGGGAATCATAAGAAGGATACGTCCACCCTTTAGTAGGCCAATTTCTACTAAACTTTGGAGGCTGAACCTGCAAAAAATCTTTAACAGTCTGCATAGACTTAGCCTTGTCTTCCATTTTCTTTAAAACTGCCTCAACAGGAGAACCAAACAAGACATCAGATTGCAAAGGGGCATCCAAAATCCTAGTTTTAACATGGTCAGATAAATTTTGATCCCTCAGCCAAGCATGCCTGCGAAGAACTGACCCAGTGGCAGCCACCCTAGACGAGGCCTGTACAGCATCAAAACCACATTGCAAAGAATGCTTACCCACCTGTTCAGAAACATGCACTAAATCTTGTAACTCTTTACAATCAATACCTTCCGCCAGAGCATCCACCTTAGATTTCAACTGTAAAAGGAGATAATTTTGATATTTCAACATGTGAAACTGGCAATTCAAAGCTCTCATGGCTAGAGTGGAAGAAGTATAAACTTTCTTTCCCCATCTATCCAAGGCCCTGGCCTCTTTATCTGCAGGAACCGGATTCTTGACAACAGAAGCCTTTACACCCTTAGGCCCCTGGCTAACAGTTTCTGGGTCTGCCCTAGGACTCTTAAAAAGATACTTATGAGCTTCAGGCACCCTGTAAAACCTATCTGGTTTAACAGGAGCAGGAGGCAAAGAATCAGGATTAAGCAAAGCCTCTGCAAACACATCTTCCACTACATTCAGAACAGGAGGTATAGCTAAAGGCCTATGCTGGGGTAAAAACAAAAATTCCCTAAGCCTTTTCCTGGAATCAGAGAAATCCTGACCTTCCCATTTAAAATGCTCTCTCATGGAGTGCAGGGTCTCTGAAAAAGAAAAATCCTCAGGAGGAGAAGCAGAAGGAGTAGAATCATCCACATCAGAATCAGAATAATGAGAATACTCCTGCAAGTCTTCAGCCGAAGACTCAGACACATCCGAAGCCTGCTCATAATCCCCTAACATAGGTTCCATCCTAGGCCTCTTATCAGGAGGAGGCATAGAGCCTCTAATTAAAGTAATTAAATCTTCTGCCATTTTAAGCATGTGCTTTTTGGGCACAGAACCTGAAGAACTAGGAGTGACACCCACAGAAGCAAAACTAGACCTGCCTCTAGGGGAAGCCTTGGAAGCAGAAAGAGAGGGCCTAGACACCTTAGGAAGGGAGGGGAGTACAGTTACCTGAGAAGCCCCTACAGCCTGACCTGCCTCCTGGGAGGCCACATTCTGTAAAAACACAGTCTCTCCCTGGGACTCCATAGAAGCCTCCGTCGGAACCACCGGTTCCACTGACGTCTCTAAAGAACCGGCGTCCGGTTCGGACGACTCCTCTAACCTAGGTTTAACTGCCTTGTCCTTGCGCTTCTTTGAAGAAGCCGGCGTCGGAGCATCCGACGGCATATTGTAATTGCACCGCTTCCCAAAGACTAACCTGGCACAATCCAACCTACGCTTTATAGTGCGTTTATTACACCTAGCACAAAAGCGACACCCAACAACGTCGTGCTCAGGTCCCAAACAAGGTATACACAAATTATGGTAATCCCTATGCGGTATCTGTTTCCCACAAGAAATACAGTTATTCACTTTTTCTGACATCCGGTAAACCACTGAGGCAAGAAAAAACTAAAATATTCCCCAACGGGGTACTTAACCAACTCTGACTTCGGTCTGAAACTCCGAATTCGAAAAATTTCAGAACGCCGAACGGCACTTGCAACACTGCTTCTGCATCGGACCATGCGGCAAAAAAGACTGAGGATATGACGTCGGTCATGCGCATTTGTACCCTGATGTTCTGATGTCAGTCAAATGCGCCTTGACCGACGTCAGCCTTATGCTCTGATATTCAGGCCGACCGAGGGACAGCGGACTACCCAAGTGTTAGGACTGCAGCAATGTGAGATGAAGAACATCACATTTTTTTATACTGAGGAAGTAGGTTCTAGTAACAGACTTTCAGCTTGCTTCACTTGTTGACTTCCTGTTAAAGGTTTACATGCTACTCTCCTCAGATCTTCCATGGCCTGTAATTGGCCTAACCCAAAAAAATGAATGATCCCATTGCAGAGTTTGTTCTAAGTTTTTTAAAACTGCAAAAGAATAAAAGAGTAATTACCACAATGACACCGCAAATAATTGTGTCTGTCTGTTATTTGGTTCTTATCTATTTCAGAAGCTTTTACAATGCAATGAGGCAAGAAAAGTCTGCTGCCATTTAAGTAGGTGTGCTGCTTTACAGTATTAGAAATGTTCCAGAAGGTTAAAACAAAACATATCAAGTGTGACTGATATTTTTATGGGTTATAGCAGGAAATGCACATCATAGAACTTAGTATGTGTACATGCAGGCTTAGATAGAGACCAGCGGTATCTCTTGCCCACATTAAGTACAGCATGAACAGATGAATGCCTAGTAGAAAGCTAGGTGGAAAGGTATTTAGGCTTACCTACTGCTCCAGCAAGACAGACGGCTCAGATGTGTTGAGCTTTGTGTATGTAGCAGTGGACTATGGGATTTGGTTTTCTCAGGGAGCGATCTTTATATTTCTGTAAAGAGTATGAAGACTCTGCACTAGGTCCTCTTTATTATTCTAGTTAGACTGTAAAGACTTTTTGAGAGTTACTGCAAATAACAGAAATGCTGGCAATGTTTGCTAACTAAAAGAGGCACCATAAACTTTAAAGTTCCTGCATAATGTATCAGTGGCACAACATGTAGCGCACACACACCTTTGTTGCATAAGGCTATGGGGTTTTACTCCCACACCAGGTAGACTATCTCTGGCACTGCAGTGCAGCATAAAGGGGTGCTATACTCCTGGGTGTGTTGTCCTTTGGATAAGGTGCTAAACTGACACTATCTCCTTGAGTTGGTGGTAGCTCAGGTGGATGTAAAAGATCCCATAGCACCTATTGAAAAGACTAGGGAAAATTTTCTGATGATCTGGTCAAATTTTCCCTAGCAGTATAAATACCACCTTAGTCTCCTCTTAAAAGAAGCTACTAGTCTAGTTGGACTAACTTGGCCAACAAAGAATAAAACTAAGCCTTCTTTTCCCAAGTTTTCCAGTCCGGATTAGATCAAAAGCATTCTGATTTATTTCTGGTACAGAACGTCTGAGCACTCAGTGCTGAAGAAGTCTCAAACAGATGTACATACAAAGATGCTAGTATCTGTAAAAGGCAGTAATCAGAGTTAAATAGGAAGATGTTAACTTCACTTAAGTTGTTACTTCTGTATATGTGTTGCTGCAGCGACCTTTGCCATGACATTATGCAGGTAGTATAAGTCTATGACATTGTATGGTACTCAGTGCATTACAGGTGTGTACTATGTATGTGGATGAGGATGGAGCACTGCAGCACATAAACTTGAACATCCACTTTTAACCACTGCCTGATCTCCCAGTGTAAAGGTCTCGGGGGGGGGGTAAAGTGTCTGGAGTACACTTATCTTAAACTTGTTTACTTATACCATCAATCTCTCTAGTCCATTTACATCTCTAAGGAGTCCTGCTTCCCTCATAGCAAACAACATCTAGTTTCAGTTTAGAAAGATCATTCATTAATACTGACCATTGTCGCACAACAGAAGGGAAAGGACCTCCTTCTGGCAAGGCCTATTGACAGACCTGGTTCAGTTCCATATACTATGGTATAAGTATTCATCTGCCAACTCTCTGTGCCACAATTTTGCAAGAATGGCACATGTATGAGGAATACTGCTGTAAACTTTAAATGAACTATTAAGAGACAAACATAATTTTGTGGACCATCAATAGATTTGTGAAATACATCCTTTTGAGTAGTATAATATTTTTATCTCTAGATTCATGAAATGAAATTCTTGAGAAGGGGCATCAGTTAAAAATCTGACAATGTGATGTCATTGTTCAGACTGTTTCTTGTGTAGGAGTACTATGAAGAGTGTGCATATAAAGAAGCAGTGAGTGATTAAGAAAGAGAATACTTCCAAATGCGGCCTTTCATTTATCCACCAACAGACAGAATGGTCTGGTAACAGGCATCTGTAGGAACACAATTGCACTTCATTAACTCCTGGATGGAAGCTGGTATTGGACTCTCCTAGACGAAAAGAGAATACTGGACATTGTTTGGGGAGGAGCCAAGTAAGTGAGAGTGGGCAATATGACATGTGCAGGGAGTATGTTTCTGTATGACTTGTGGTTAAAGGATGCAGCAGCAGAATGAGGGAAAAGGATGCAACTGTTAAAAGATTGGTTTCAACAAGTAAAGAAGGGAGGCATTCTACACGTAATGAAAGGGTGGTAACATCTATGGAGGGGTTATCAGTAGACTGGAGAAAGTAGAAGCATTAGGAATAGTGTTAGAAGAGAGCACAAAGACAGTGAAAGAAAAAAGGAAAGAACATGCTCTAAAGTTTCACAGTAGGAGCTGTATGTGTCAATAGAAAAGCATACTTGTTAGTAAACAATCGACAGTAGTATGAGGAGGTGGGATATATGGGGGTTAGAAACAGAACAGTGAAGGTGGTCAAGATAGGAAATGGAGAAAAGTAAAGGAAGTGAAAAGATGTTGTCCATTATAGGGTGAGGTGTAGGAGGGATCTTTGAGAGGAAAAATCAGGTATGGCTGTTTTAGAAAGTGCTAGGATGAAGCATCTTGAGGTTGTATACCTGGGGAAAACTTCACAGAACTCTACCTTAGTCTTCAACAGGGGGAGGTTACGAGAGTTTCCCTAAATGAAGATCTGATGTGGGCTACTGGTAACACTTATTGACAGTTCATTAATGACCGGGGAGATGCCAGGAGAGTGTAAAATGATATATCTTTAAAAAGAAGCTGAAAAAGGGCATTGTGATATTACAGACTGGACAGCAGAACCTCTGACCTTAGAAAACTAATGCAGAAGGTCTAAAAGCAGTGGCACAGCAACTCTTAAAGGTAAGCTGTCTGCCAGACATAATTCAAAGAAAAAAGATCCTGACATTTAAACATGATGACAATATTCTCATATGAACTGGTTATTATAGTGGTGACCATTGTAAAGGTCTGGTAAAAATGTCTGACTGAGTGCTTTGTGGTGCTTCTCTGGAACTCCTACATTTGATTTATGTTATACTTTTTCTACAGAGTTCAGACATCTCACAGTCCTCTGTGTATAGCCGGAGGGGGACAGGAGTACTTTGACTTCTAAAAAGGGAAGTGAAGAGTTTGACTGAAGCACCACTCCATAAGTCTGTTTTGACCAAGTGACCTTCAAGTTAGCAGTAATTTCTGAGATGATCAATATCCCATTCCCACTGATCATCACAGATGTATGTGGAAGGGAGTCGATGGAATCAGTGCAATGTAATTTCAGTGAGTCCTTCAGTTGCACTACAGAAAAACATCTGAATGAAAAGGTATGACAGATTGGTAAAGCATACATTCGTAGGGTGGGTACAGAACCAAGCAAGCCAGTAGAAGGACTAATCCTTTCTTTAGGGGATGGAAGAAAAAAAAATGTAATGTTGATTCCTTTGTACCTTTAGCAAAGAAGATTAGACGATCTGTCTCCTCACTTTAGTTTGATGGTGTCATGAAATTCTTTACCTGTACTTTGTCGTTGTTGCTGAACTCTATGCTACCCTTATCTACTTGTATGCTAAATCCTACCCTCCAGGTTCAGGCTGTGTGCCCATCTGTGGACATTATCTTGCATTTTAGCAATCTTCTGTTCAGTTGACATGGGATTTGCTGCAACAACTGGTCATGGATACTAATGTGACTTCCCTTTCCAAAAATTAATAAAACAAAAAAGGAGGAGACATAGACTGAAAACAGGAATGCCATTTATTTAAAAGTTAAGTGCTTTCGCCAGATGCGAACTGTAGACTTCATCAGAACCAAAAAACTGCATCAAACCACCAACATACACACACGCCCTGATGAATGAATCAAGCTACATGACAACCTAATAGAAGTCAATGAATTAATTCTCTAGTTATTAAGAAACAAAACGCCCTACCTAACATTGTCAAAACACTTACTTAATGCATACCCAAGGTTGTATTTACATTTTAAAAATTGCCTACAGATTTAAATTTTTTTACACCAAATAAATGCAGTTTTTATAATTTTTAAATAACCAGATATATGATAAAAGGACACAAGCTAAAAATCACAACATACAATTATAATTAGAGTAGCCGTCTAAAACACCCCATAAATATAGTGGTCAGGACACGATGATAACAGAACTTATAAAAACCTATAAGAAAAAATCTGACTTCAGTATCAGAACACTGGTAATGGAACCACCTCGTTGACACATGGGTATTGTGTGGCATTACATTTCAGTTGCCACCTTAACTCTTTATATTCCAAATAAAGGTCAACAGGACCACTCCTGGAACCAAGGTCAACTTGGTCAATAGCTATAAATCTCAAATGATATGAGGGATGTTTCATAAAAAAAAATTTAATTTGTAGGCAATTTTTAAAATGTGAATACAACCTTGGGTATGCATTAAGTAAGTGTTTTGACAATGCTATTAGCATATGTAGTTTGAATGCTCTGTACAGGGACTATAGGAATTATGTGTCTGTTTCGCAACATGTTGTAGCTGCTTCTTTATGAAGATGTTCAATAGCTATAGTTTTTGGTACTTGTAAGACTTCTGTGCTTAGAGGGAAAAAAACTTATTGGACTGTATTGCAGATGGAAGAATGGGGTAGCCAAGTACTGTGGTGGCAAGACAAAGAGGCTTTGCCTTTAGTACAACTTGTAAAAGGTGAACAGGACTGTTTCTGGCAATGGTCGTCACTGTACAATATATTCTGTTGGTTTCTACTGCCAGAGCCTTGGCATGGAGCATCAGAATCACAGGATACCATCAGGTGAACCAAGCACTGAGACAAGCATCTGCATGTCTTCCAGAATCTGCTGTTTCCAGAAGGTAAATAAAAGTTATTTCATGTTATACCTGTTGGTTCCATTGTGCAGCTGACTGACATTTATTGTGGTATTGATATGTTGGTGTTGCTGCACTGTATTGGCACAATATTAAATAATATGTCTATGTGCAGTGTACTAGAATATTGCTGTCTATCTGCAGTAGGCATCATTATTAGCATTATTATTATTATTATTATTACTGTTACTATGGATTGTGTTCGGATATGATACTTTAAGGAAAGACATGACATGCTGCATACAGTATCTGTTTGTAGTTCTGCTTAATGTCATGTAGCTATATCACCCACCCCCTGCTGCACAACACCATTATTGATGATCTTGTTGCATGAACCTGGTGTGCAAAATGTTTACATGCACATTGTGGGCACATACTCCAGATGGCAGTGTTGTGATTGTAGGCATATAACTTCAGCTGAACTACTGCATTTATCTTATGCTGACAATGCAAACCCAGTGTTGACTGTATATTTACAATATCTGTTTTTTAAAGCTATAGGAAACATGCCTCTGAGGCTTGGCCAGTCAGCAGTGCTGCACAAGCAAATACAGATATGCTACTCCTGTGCTATTTTTTGTGCCACATACAATATCTCTCAGTAGCTGAACATTGTATTCATTATGGTGTTACCTTGTTTATGATTTGTTTTACAGATTTGTTCTGTAGGGCTGTTTCTTATACAGTATGCAAAGATGCTGTAGAAGAGAGTCATACACTAGGGTTATATTACAAGTTCATTTTATACTCTTACTACTATAATGCAGGGCAGTCACTGTCTGTTTCATAAATATGAGTCTAACAGCAGGTTTTATAATACACATGCTGTGGGATGTTGTAAGAACACACGCACACACACGCACACACACACACACACACACACACACACACACACACACACACACACACACACACACACACACACACACACACACACACACACACACACACACACACACACACACACACACACACACTGTAGAGGTATACAACTGTCACTGCTGCTGTCAGATACAGGTATCTGTATGTAATGTGTCCATGATGCCTGGGTTCAGTGCTGCAGAATCCGTGATTACTGTCGTGTTTAATACTCAGGTGCTGCATGATACTGCTGTTTTGGAACAGATTGTACTCCTCTAGGTAGGTTAGAATACACTCACACAGCAGCCACTGTGGCTACATCCTTTAGACTGGCTGTGGCTGCTTCACGACTGGGTATATTTTGCATGTTGCTTGGCAGATTCTGCTAAATGAAAGAGCTGTTATAATTCAGTTAACAATAGCCACAGCTCTCCCCAAAGTCATGGTGAGTACCGTTGTCTATATTGTTTTCCATCATGTTTATTTTTTTTTTTTGAGGAATTCAGCTGTATACTCCATTTCACCATGATTTGCCCTTCTTTCATGCCTGCATTGTAAGTTTCATGTGATAACACTGTGGCAATGCCTAGAGTGCCATCCTCCCCCACACCTGTTCTAGATGACACTAAGGACATTGGACAGGTGGTACCTTCAGCACAGCAGACGGTTGTGGTTACAAGTTGTGTAGGAAAGAATGGCCACTCTGCTGCATGTTAATGGTGTGGGCTTACTGCAGGATGTGAACTGCCTAGCTACTGCAATAGATACGTGGGATCTGCCAGATACTGACAGTGTTGCCTTGTGTGGCACCATTCTGGAAGTGCCACACATGCTACAGCAGATGGTGTACCATCAGCAGAACTCCATACGTGTGGCCCAAGGAAATGGACTGCAATTATGCATGTGAAGAGATACATACAAAACCTATTGCTGGGACCATCAGGAAGAAACAGAAGAAGAGGTATGACCCCTAAGTATGACTCTGTCTTTCTCCTCTGTAACTCAATATGTGGTTTTAGTATGTTGTGTCACTACTTTCTTCTGCCATTCTTAGTCTATTTATAATAATACCTTCTAAGTGTGTTATCATCTCCCGTTACTTAACTTCACAGTTTTGTTGCTTCCTCCAAAATATAAAAATGTTAATATACCTCCCCAAAATGCTACCAACCACATTTACCACTATAGCCTCAGGTCTATATCCCTCCTACATACTCCTCCCTTTTGTTTTCAGTGACTCTCTCTTACTCTGCAGGACTCACTTTGCTTTACCTTATCACAGTTTCTTGACTTGTTTGTTTCCAATGCCTGTTCTTATCAGACTGCATGCATTTCCAGACAAATGCATAGCATGTGCACATTGTTACTTAGACACCATATCAAACAGTTACAAGTGCACTCAGTGAGTTAAAGAGTTATATGGTGTCTAGTATCTTGTTCCCAGTAGCAATGCCCTCTGTAACCCTCATGTAAAGCAATGCACTTCCCTAAAACCTATTCAAATGCAATTTGGACCAATGGATAGGAAATTATAAATTTACTCCTGGCTTGTCGCTTGTGTCCCTTATGGACAATGGCAGATTGTAGATGACCTAAGGTACATGCATACGCCAAATTCCTTCTAGTCTGCGGACATTGATAAAATGAGAAAATTGAAGTATGAATGGCAAGGCTTAAAAAAGCTATAGGGCTGTTAGCCTAATATCTTCCTATGATCTTATGAGTCACACATTGCGTTGGCTGTCACATGTTTCTCTACTGTATCTCACAGTGGTCACATGAAAGTACCTTACACGTCCTGTAAGCTATTTATCTGGAGTTGCACTGTACAGACTGACTCTACTAACATAGCACATTGGTATGTTTCGTACTGCCCTTTGGTGCAGTGTGACCACCAGTGGCACCTTCTATACTGTCCGGGTGTGTCGGTTGGGCATTGGCTGCACCTGTAATTTTTGTGGCATTTCCTGTGCACCATCTGCACGTATTACTACACCCCTGCACTGTATTTGTTGCTTTGCTCTTAGTTATGCTTCTTCCTTCTTCAGTATGTAATGTTCTGACCTGCAATGTGTGGTCTCATAGTGGCATGATTACACTGCAGGTCTTTTGCTAACTGGTCCATTACTGATTTACAGTTAATTAATGTTACTTACCCTTGTATGATATACCATGTAGTTTACATACTTCCACCTGCTGTCCTGCATGCATTTCCCAAAAAAGACAAAGCTTTTATCTCAGATATACCTATTTGCTATACAAATCACAAATAGTTATTTGCCCAAAATGAGTGTTTTATGCAGATCATCTCTACTGAACTTCACACGTCAGAGGTGTATTGTACTTCCCCACCCTGGTATTTAATATAATTCACTTCCTGGACACCATTACTTAGTAGATGTATGTTGTACAAAATCCAGGATACTTGCATTTCTCCCTTCTTCAACAAATTAAAAGAAAAGAACCATTTCTGAGACACAATGTCCAAATTAGTATGACTCAAGAATAGCATTTCTATTTTGGCAGAAGCAAAGGCAACAGTCATGCATGTACTGCTCCATGGATCACCGGGCCTAATAAAATCATAATATCATAGCAGAATACTAGGCTATTGACCCAAGGGGCCTTTTTAAGCCTAGACACTCTTCTCAATAAAATTAATAAAATTTGATAACTACTGGATCCTATGAGTTTTGTGGGTGGGGATTGTATAAATATATATATATATATATATATATATATATATATATATATATATATATATACTTGGGCATGGGTGGCTGAGCATTTACAGGGCAGAGGAATATTTACTGTTCCCCATCCACTGATCCATGTTTTATTTGAATAAGTGCAGGGATGAACTCTGATTTACATGGATGGGAAGCCTGCTCCAGAGAAGAGGGAGCCTCTGAGACACATATCTGTCCCTCCAGCATGTCCTATTTATGTAGTAGGCAAGGTTTATATCCCTAGATTGGGTGTCCTAATGCTATTTGTTTTACAGATGTGCAGCAGGTCATTAGGGCTTGATCAGAGGATTCTTTGTAGGCCAAGTATAGGTTGCCCATCAGCAGCCTATAGGAGATTGAATATAAGGCAAGGCTTTGAGGTGATCCACACAGGACTTGTTTTCTACACCATGTATTCTTTCTTTGAGGAATCTTGTTGCATATGACTGGCTAGATATATACCAAAGAGGGCATTGTACTCAGTGACTGGTCTTATGAGAGCAGAATACAGTGGAATGATGACATGCTCTTAAAATTGTCGAACTGATAGCACAAAAAAGATTAGTATAAACTACATAAAACCATTCTGAAAAATACAGACAACATGCAGCTATAAACCTTTTTATGACACACACTTCTAGGGGATTAAATGTCAAAACTGTCCAGTAACTCATCCCACATTAGACCCATTATAGAATACAATGCCCTGTTTGGTATGTACCTCTCAAGACATCTGCAACAACTGGAAAGGCCGCAGAAATACCTCACTAAATGAATCACAGGCCTAAAGCAGATGCCCTATGCTGACCGTCTAAAATACTCCAGCTATACTCTGTTTCATACTGTCTATTCAGAGGTGATCTCTACTTAACATACAAGGCAATGTCAAACCCAGAGCTGTTGGACATGCTACACTTAAAGAAATCTCAATCCCTTAGAGCCACATGCTCCAGGGATCTAAACCTTATCATCACAATGAACAAACAATGCTGGAGGGATAGGTTCCTGACCCAGAGACTCCCCAGACTTTGGAATAGACTGTCCATACATGTCAAGCAGAGTGCCTCTTTGGCCCTCTTCAAAAGGAACCTTGATGATTGGATGGGAGATAGAAAATTCACCCCGGGGATCACGTCAGTCACCCTGCTAGACAGGGGTCCACGGAAGTCAATAGTGTGGAAAGAAATAGCCAGGGAATTGTTATGGCTAGGCTTGTATAGGCCCTAGGGCCATTAGCCTAGTACCAACCTATGAACCTATAATATCAGAGGTCAACTAGCTGTTGCCCACGCAGTACAGTTACATAGCCTTAATAAGGTGTTCTCCAGGCCACACAGAATAATGGTTGCTACGTTACTATCCATGATGCTGTCAGACTCTCTGTTGGGTATATTTTCATATATTCATAGTTTAAAGTAAGTAGCTTTCATCATATATGTGAAACAATAAAAGAGAATTATGAAATATAAAGAAGTGCTGACTGCAGGTAAACTCACTTAGAAGTACATGAAGCACAAACGTATTAATCTTATTTACTCACTTCTAAGCAAATGTTAACCAAAGTGTGTGACGCACCATTCACCATCATTTTTTCTACTAAGCTCAGCCAGCCAAACCTGAAGGTTCTAAACCTTGTGAGTTTTCAAAATCATTCGGCATCTCATTAATGGATAGGTATGAATGTAGTGGAAAACACCAACAGCAGCATCAAAAGTACCATCACAGAGCCTCTACTGCCTTTTAACAGATAAACTTGTAAAGCAAAGAAAGTTAAAAAACACCAAGATTCTCTGAGCTTGCCACCTTTCCTTATTTTTTGCATGACAATCCCTATTTTAGCAGCTGTGGCCTGTGAAAATGCATGGAACATAGTGACTATTGTGTCATTTTAAGAAATATTTTCTGACTTGTGTTCGTTTATTATAATATCAATGGTTGTCTGAAGCAGCTTACTTACTATAAGAGGAATAAACAGCATCAGCCACAATTCTACAACAGTGAGTCTTTAGTTTGGCAATAGAACAAAGCCTGTTCCTTAGCAATGACTTTAGGTAGGGCAGCATAGTGGCACAAGGTATAGTCTTGTTGCCTCACAGCAAGAGGATCTGCAGTTCAATTCTCAGCTGGGATCCTTCTGTACAGATTCTGCATATCTTCCCTGTGCCTTTGGGGGCTTATTCCGGATGCTTCAGTTTCCTCCCACATTCCAAAGACATGCAGCAGGTGGACTGGACACTTTAAACTGGCTGTAAGTGTGTGTGATATGGACAAAAAGCTGGGGCAGGGCTACCCACCAGGCAGTGTGAACACTGGCTTTAGATAATTGTCACTGTTGAAGTGCCACCCTGACCTCATGTGTAAAAATGGTAAAAGGGATTGTGGACGGATGGATGGATTTTAGATATGATTTATCTTGCAAAATCTCACAATAAAATGTCTCACTTTGGGAATTGTAACAACCCACCCTATGATTCTCAGATGACATGGTTTCCAAATTTTAGAGAAAACAAATATCATTTAGGAACTATAAGTGCAAAAGGAGGAAGACAGAATATTACCCGTAAAATCAGAGGGAAGACGGAAAGGCAATCAAAAAAGCAGTCATAATCTGCAAAAATAACAGTCTCTGCCACAAAGAAGGAAGACAGAGAGTGAGAGATTGTGTTAACTATGTAAAGGAGAAAGACAGAGATAGCTAGCTAGAGAAATTAAAATGGGTTAGGTGGTGTAGAGAAAAGGATGACAAAAAAGCAGGGAAACTAGATAAATAATTGTACTAGCTTACTACAGAGACAGTAAAGAGCAGGGTTTGCCTTACAACAGTGGGATCAAGGCAGAGGCTGGAAACAAGTGACCTGTCAGCTTGAACTCAGCTGTGGGAAACATTTTTGTTTTATTTTTTGAGAACTTAGTAAGGAATGATCCACAGCACAGATTCAAATAAATATCCATTGCACAATTTCAGGAAGAATAAGTACAAAAAAGACAAATTCACAACAATCACATATATCTTCCAAACCAAGCAATCTTGAAATCAATACTGGTATATTAATAATAAAAATAGCATAGAAATTCTCTGTTTACATTTAAAATTAATATATGTCTAAGCACCCAAAAGGTTCATAGGAATATGAAAACTTACTTTACATAAACTTAGATCAGAACACGATGATAAGCTGAAAATCATTTCAGGAAAACATATATGAATATTATTCGTTCATTCATTTTTGCTACCTGCTTGTCTAACTCACAGCTTTGAGGAGATGAAGCTTACCCAGGCAAGTAGCAGGCATAAGACAAGAATTCAGTTCTGGACGGGGCAATAGTCCATAGTATGTGTGTGTGTGTGTGTGTATATATATATATATATATATATATATATATATATATATATATATATATATATATATATATATATATATATATATATATATATGTATATATATTTATATATATATACATACACACACACACACACACACACACACATACTCACGGTAAATATACATAGAAGCAATACCATTTTGTGTGATGCATGTCTTTAGGATGTGAGAAAAAATACAGTTCCAGACAAAAACCGTCGTGAACAAAGAAAGCAAATGTAGACTGCACATAAAAGGCATCCCAGCTGGGAATCATGATGTTGCCTCATATGTTTGGTCTGTCCATCACAGTATTTATGACTTTCTGTCAAATTATTTGTTATACAGTCACTAAATAATTCCTGAACTTAGAGTTCCAGACGTTTAACTATTCCGAAAATACTAGTGAATGTGCAAGCTGTTATTATATTAATTTCCTCTGTAAATAATAGCAGTTTAAAATGCTGTCCCTAATTTTGGCCCTTTTTTCTTCTTTGTTTTTGGCTTTGCCCTTTGCTTTTGATATATAAGTTTGTGGGCTATGAGTGAAGGTCTCTGAAGAAACAAAACTAAACAGTCCATCACTCCACTGAGCTGTTCTTGTGGATATAGCACTAAGCACTGTAGAAGATAGAGTAAAAAATATAAGATCAAATATGTAACACCTGATAGTAATGTTAATGGGTACAATCAAATACAAAATAAAGAGAATGAAGGTTCGATTAGTGCAATACTTAATGAACAAAAGATACAATCTGTAGGACTGCACTCTCAGCATTCATGTGCAAACAGGCCTGAGCAGAGGAAATAAATGAATAAAGAAATTGAACATATATGGCAACATGCCCTTTGTCCAAGCCTAGAAACAATTATTTTTATTTTTATTTATCTTTGTTGACCAGGAAAGTCCGTGAAGCAGCCTTTTTCAGCAGAGGTCTAGGGAGAAAAGTTGTTTTTCACATACATAGACTATATATATATATATATATATATATATATATATATATATATATAGATAGATAGATATACACACACACATGGGTTTTCTTCATAACAATTTAAATCCACTTACCTGAATCAGGAAATGTTGAGTAAACTTCGCTGAAACCACAAAAACAACGAACACTCAGATTACCAAGTAAAATCTCTGGGTAAGTAACCATGTGTCCACCACCAGAAAAAAATAAAAACCGAAGCAAATTAAACCCACCCATGTGGGGGGCTTCACCCCCCCACACCTTCCCTAACTAAATATACCAACTCTGAGATGGCACTAAAGTGGGGAAAGGGGCAAAGTTTACCATGGTGCCAAGTGGTTCCTTTCCCAAGGGTAACTTTCTGGTCATCCAAGTGTTCCCTCTTTTGTGGTTTTGGTGAAATCGTCTTGACATTTAGTGATTCGGGTAAGTGGGTTTTCATTCATTTTTTATATATATATATATATATATATATATATATATATATATATATATATATAAAATTTTTATATGTATATGTATTTTTATATATATATATATATATATATATATATATATATATATATATATACATACATACACACACATGCAGTATATTTTCATTTTCCACATTACATTAACAACAAGGTGTAAATAAACTATTGAGAAGAAGGAAAAAGGTAAAGATTAGAATAACAATTACAGCCGTCTGAGGAGCTGATCTGCAAATATATTGCTATTCTGGATTCTCCTGGGGTAGGCTGACAGCTCTCAACCTCTTACATCTGGAATCAGGGGCAAATCCAGAAATAACCACCGACAATCAAGGATTCATTTAAAATATTTGCTATTATTAACTTGAGAAGTTACCAGAATAAGAAAATGTGAATTAACATGCATTTGCTGAAGTAAAAGAAATGCAAAACTCTAATTATTGCCATTATTTAGTAGGAGTAATGTGCTACCTTTTCCCCAAAAGTGGCAGATTTAGGAGGGACTAGGTGGGCCAAAGCAATATTTTGAGATAAAATCAGGGACAGTTGAGAAGTATTGGTACCTACTACTAACCTGCAATCACCATCATCAATCCCCCTTCCCATTTTATATATGGGGTTAGGGTGTCTTGTCAACTGTCACCATCTCTCTCTCTCTCTGTCTCTCTGTATTCAGTGCCACTCTCCTCCCTTCTTTGACACTCATGCCTTACTGTCACATGTCTTTTGTCCCACACAATCCATCCACATCTTTGTTGGATGCACCCGTTTCCTCTTGTCTTCTTCCTGTGTGACCTAAATCTTCTCCTCCAGACTGTTCTTTGCTTTTCTGCACATGTGCCTGAACAACCATAATCTATGCACTCCTGAGTGTGTCGTCCTTTAGATGACATGTTAAACACAGGACCTGTCTGTCTACATCCCTTTTTATTTCTGGATTTGCCCCTCATTCCAGATGTAAGAGGTTGAGAGCTGTCAGCCTACCCCAGGAGAATCCAGAATAGCAATACATTTGCACATCAGCTCCTCAGACGGCTGTAATTGTTATTCTAATCTTTTTCCCTCTTCTCAATAGTTTCTTTACACCTTGTTGTTATATGTAAAGCTGAGGAAGGGTAGAGGCATTCAAGAGGAGTTAGGGCTGGCTAGCAGGCCTTGTAAGACTGCTGTAGCAAATCCACCCCTGGATTTAGAAAAGATAGGTAAGTGGTAATGCTTGGTGGTATGGACTCCCCTGAGAAATGCTGTAGAGGTGGAAGTAGCCCTAGTGGAATGTGTTCTGATCCCCTGTGGGGTAGATTTTCCATGGTGCTTGTAGCAGAAATGGGTGCAGTGTGCTACCCATTTGGAAATGGTTTGTTTTGAAATGACCTTGCCCTCTGCCCCTGTAGCTAAGCTGACTAGCAGTTGGTCAGATTTTCTGAAATGTTTAGTCCTGCCAAAGTAGAACCTGAGCTGTCTGTGCACGTCCAAGGAGTGCAGGATCCTCTCCCCTTTATTTTGAGGATTAGGGAAGAAGGTTGGGAAATGGATGGCTTGGTTTAGAGGCACACTGGAGACCACCTTAGGCATAAAGGATGGGTTAGTCCTGAGGGAAACCTTGTCAGCATGGAAAATAATGAAGGGTTCCACAGCCATTAGTGCTTGCAACTCAGACACTCTTCTAGCTGAGGTTATGGCTAAAAGCAAGGCTGTTTTCCAAGAAAGGAATTTTAACTCTGCTGAAGCTGCACGTTCAAAAGGGGGAAGTGTGAGTTTTTCCAGTACAAAGTTAAGGTCCCAGGCAGGGATGGGTGCTCTTCTAGGGGGCCTTAAGTTGTTAGCCCTTCTCAGAAACTGTTTGATGACAGGGTGAGAGAATAGAGGTGGCTCAGTATTATAATGAGCTGAGATGACAGAGGCATGAATCTTAATGGAGGAGAAGGATAGGCCTCTGTGGAGTAGCTCTGCTAGGTAATCAAGGATTTGAGGTAAGGAAGGCACAGATGTGTCTTCTTGAGACTGACTCCAAGAGCAATATCTTTTCCACTTTTCAGCATAGGATGTTCTAGTACTAGGCCTTCTGGCCTCAAGAATGACGTCCAGCACCTGCTTGCTGGGGGTCGCTGGTCGAGTATTCAGGTGATAAGCCAGGCTGCAAGATTTAGGGTTTGCAGCTGTGGATGCAAAATCTGTCCCTCCTACAGAGACAGCAGGGAAGGAGTCTGATGAAGGTGCCAGGGTGGCACTGTTGTCAGGCTGCGTAAGAGTGGGTACCAGTGCTGGTGTGACCAGTCTGGGACAATAAGAATTGCCCTTGGGCTGTCCTGTCTGAGCTTGAGTAGTACCATTGAGAGGAGAGGCAGAGGGGGAAAGGCATAAATTGAGAGGTTTTCCCATTTGAAGAAAAAGGCATCTACCTTCCAGGCCCTGATGTGCGTGTTCCTGGTGCACAATTTGCTCAACTGGTGGTTCTCGGGGGAGGCAAAGAGGTCCACCTCCAGTGTCCCCCACCTCTGGATTAGAAGGTTGAAGGTGTTGGGCTCCAATTTCCACTCATGGGGGTCCAGGAGATTTCTGCTTAAGTCGTCTTGCCAGTGAATTCTGTTTGCCTAACAGGAACTGAGCTTGCAGATGCACTTGGTTGCTCAAGGCTGTGTTCCACAGGGCCATGGCTAACCTGCAGAGTGGGTAAGAATGGGTTCCCCCCTGTTTGTTTATGTACCACATAACTGTTGGTGTTGTATGTTTTTATCAGCAGCTGTCCTGGAAGGATTAGGTATTTGAAGGCTGTCAGAGCATACTGTACAGCTAACATCTCTTTTTGATTGATGTGCAGGATGGCACAGTGGTACAGCAGTTAATGCTGTTGCCTCACAGCAAGAGGTTCTCTGGTTCGATTCTTGGCTGGGGTGCCTTCTGTGCAGAGTTTGCATGTTCTCCCTGTGTTTGTGTGGGTTTCCTCCGGGTACTCCGGTTTCCTCCCACATTCTAAAGACATGCTTCTGGAGCATTTCTCCCCGGGCCTCCACTGAAAACAGGATCTGTGGAACCTAGTCAGACTTTCCCGGTCAACAAATGTTAAATAAAAAAATAAATAAATAAATTTGCCCTGGGGTTCACTTTCCCTGAATGCATTTGCCTGCCATGTGAGCCCCCCATACATAGTCTGATGCATCTGTAGTCAGGGTTTGGGTGGTGAGGGGTTAAGTGAAAGGCAGTCCCTTGTTATGATTGCATGCTTCTGCCCACCAAAGGAACTCTGCCCTTAGACAAGGAATGATCATTTTCAGGTCCTGAGAATGTTGGCACCAAAGACTTTTTAAGTACCATTGAAGTTTCCTCATATGCAGTCTTGCATATGGAATTAGCAGAATGCATGAGACCATGAACCCTAAAGCTTGCAGTATTTTCCTTGAAGATAGCTGGATTTTGGTGGCCATGTGTTTGAAGTAGTTGTTCAAATAGATCTGTTTTTCTGGAGTGAGAAAGGCCATCTGGGAAGCTGTGTTCAAGCTTGCACTCAGGAATACAATTTTTTGACTGGGCACCAGTTGTGATTTATTTTCATTGATGGTGTACCTCAATGAAGATAGGAGTCGTTTTACAAATGCCAGGTATTGAAGTAGTAATTCCTGACTGTCCGCCTGAATCAGGCAATCATCCAAGTATGCAAAATTTGGATATTTCTCTGCCTGCAGTATGCAATGGCTGAAGCCAGGCACTTTGTGAATACCCTGGGTGCAGTAGATAAGCCAAAGGGAAGTGCAGAGAACTGATAGTGCATATAGCCTGCCCTGAAGTGGAGATATCTCCTGCAAGACTCCCTTATGGGGATGTGCAGACAGGCTTCTTTTAAGTCTAGGGTGACTAGCCAGGCATCCTTGGCTAGCACAGGGAGAAGCTGTTGCAGGGTTAGCATTTTGAATTTTGGGACCACCAGAAAGGTGTTGAGAATTGATAGATCCAGGATTGGGCACCAAGAGCCCTCTTTTCTGGGTACCAGGAACAGTCTGGAGTAGGAACCCTGTCCTCTTTGTTCTACTGGAACAGGTTGGATGGCCCTGACACTGAGCAGAGAATGTACTTGCTTTTGAGCCTCTGCCCACTGGTTTGGAGGAAGGTCTGGAAACCTGCTTGGGGTTGTCAGGGAATGGAAGTAGAATCTGTACCCCTGGGATACAATGTTTAGAACCCATCGGTCCTGAGTAATGGACATCCAGTTTTTGGCATGAAGGACAAGTTTTCCTCCTAGGGGTGCAAGTAGATGGGCAGGGCTGGGAAGGATAGTTGACAAGTCATTGTGAACTTTTGCCATAAGGGGGTGGCTTGCCACTCCCTGTTTTTGAGGTGGGAGCACTCCATTGTTTAGATCTCTGCATACCCTGAGACTGTAGTCTTGGTGGTCTGGTTCCCCTGGGTTTGGACTGTGAAGGCCTGGAAGGGGGTGGAAAGGACCAGTTTTTTGTAGGCCAATGCCTACTGAATCTATGTGGCTGCACTTGTAAGAATTCTTTAACAGTTTGCATAGATTTAGCTTTTTCTTCCATCTTTTTAAGAACCTCTTCTGCTTTGGCGCCAAACAAACAGTCCTGATTTAAAGGAGCGTCTAATAATTTTGATTTGACATGGTCTGGCAAGGTTTGTTCCTTCAGCCAAGCATGCCTTCTCAGTACAGATCCAGTGACTGCAGCCCTGCAAGATGCTTCTAGGGCATCAAAGCCATATTGCAAAGAATGCTTACTAACTTGGTTTGCAGAATGTATTAACTCTTGTAAATCTTTATTTTCTGCACAATCTGGAATTAAAACCACTTTTTGTTTAATTTGTTCCATAATATGTTGCTGGTACTTCAACATATGAAACTGGCAGTTCAGTGCCCTGATGGCAAGAGTTGCAGAGGTATATACCTTCTTACCCCATATGTCTAAAGCTCTGGAATCCCTGTCTGAAGGAGTAGAGTTTTTGGCTGTAGTAGCCTTAATACCTTTAGGCTCCTGGGAAATGGTCTCTAGATCTGCAGTAGGATTCACAAAGAGAAATTTGTGAGAATCAGGTACTCTGTAGTACCTGTCAGGTTTTCTAGGGGCTGGTGGTAAAGTATCTGGAGTAACACTGGATTCCATAAAGACATCATCTATAACATCCAGGACAGGGGGTCTAGCTAGAGGCCTGTGCTGAGGCAACTCTAAAAATTCTCGAGTCTCTTTTTGGACTGAGGATAATCCTGGCATTCCCAACAGAAATGCTCTCTTAAAGTATGCAAGGTTTCACCAAAAAAATCCTCTGGAGGGGAGGCAGAGGGAATGGATTCCTCTGCATCTGAATCCTCAAAGGTAGATAAGGGTATGTCCTGGTAATCAGAAGGGCCAGAGTCATCGGACTCCTGGTCTGCAGAATCAGAAAGAAACTCAGTTCTTGAACTCTTAGCAGGGGGAAGCTGGCTTCCCCTAATTAGGGTGATAAGGTCTTCAGCCATTCTAAGCATTTGTTTTGAGGCATAGGAGCTTGAGCATGCGCTTTGTTTGTCGGTTTTCTAGGTGTAGTGTGCACTCTGGGCCTGAGAAACTCGGTAGTTTTAGCTAAAAGAAAAGTTGTCGGTTTAATGTGAACATTGGTAGGTTGGAAAACACCCTCAGAAGCAAGTGCCTGCACAGCGGCTCCAGACCCATCCAAGGTAGAGACATTCACAGGTTCCATAGTCAAAGAAGCATCTCACGGCATACCGGACTCCAAATGGGTCTCAGCAGAGGCTTGCGAATCTGTAGAAGTGGGCATCAGGGGCTGCAAAGGCGCCTCACTGAGTACCGGCAGACTGGCGACTAGCTTAACGGAAGCGTCGTCGGCAGTTTTTAACCTATACGGTCTGTCTCTGTCTTTATCTTTCTGCTTTTTCAGAAGATCAGTAGTCAGATGGCTTAATGAAGCCATTTCGGAATATGGAGAATGAGAGCGAAAGAATTTAGCAATAAAAACAGCCCGACATCAAATGGTTTGGGTGTTAAACAAGGCACAAAACCAACAGCGAGGGACGTCGTGGTCTGGACCTAAACAGGTGATGCAGTAAGAATGAAAATCTATGTGAGGTATTTGCTTTCCACAGGCAAGACAATTGTTAACTTTTTCTGACATTGGTTAGCGCAAGAAAAAAGAATCACCAACAGGGTACTTAGCTTTAGAAGACTTCAGGTTTGAAATTCGAAAAATGAAAATTTCAGGTAGCAGCCGATCGGCACTTGCGAACTGCTTCTGCTTTGGGCTCCTTCTTGGCAAGAAAGACTGATGTAATGGTATCGGTTGCCTGTTTTATATCCCTGATGACCTGACATCATGGAAGAAGTGACAGCATCCGACGCAGAAATCCCAAGACTCTGGTATTCGGCCCGACTGAGGGCTACCTGCAGGCACACAACCCAAGTGTGATGACTGCAACAGTGAAACACGAAGAACATCGTCAGTTATCAGAACCAGCCTTCCAACGTTTTCAGGTAGGAAAAATCATAATGTCTGAATATGTAAACATTATACATATTTGCTTGAGCAGTGGGCCGTGGTGGTGCAACGGTTAGCATTGTCGCCTCATACCAAGAGTTCTCCCATTTGATTCTCAGCTGGAGCGCCTTCTGTATAGAGTCTGCATGTCCTCCTCATGGTCAAGTGATGTCTAAAGACATACAAGTAGGTGCGTGCATGAATAGGTGTGACCACTTTGAAGGTTGGGCGTCGGGCTGGCAACTTGGCACCGTAAAAATCCACTGCCAATCATTAGCAGACTGAAGTTCCGCTGTGGCAACCCCTAACCAGGAAAAGCTGAAAGACTTTATACATATTTGCTTGAGCATGCGTTTTGAACTAGTAGCCAGCTTGTGTGTGAAAAATATTCTTTATTGTCCATTGGAATCACTGAATGGTTGAAAAGTGTATTCCTGCATGCAGAAAAAAATAAGATTTTAAAAGTTTTTTATTCAAATCAATTATATGTTCGATTATTCGAACAATTTGATTATCCGAACTACCCTATGTCCCAATTAGTTTGGATAATCAACTATCTACTGTAACTGGAGAGAAATAGCCAAATAATGGAACACTGGAATTTCTGGGGAGGGGGCTGCTGTGGGGGGGTGGGGTGGTGGTTGCCACAGGTGGGGGCTGCTCTGGGTGGGAGGGGCCCAATTTATTACCCTGCCTAGGGCCCCCTTTGGCCTTGATCTGCTCTGTCTGTGACACCGAACACTGGTCATATTTGAATCATTATGTCCTAGTACATAGCCTGCAGTAATTCAATCAGTATTTCTGGGACATTGATTGAACCATTGCAGGATGGCCCAACTCCGTTTCTTGGGACCTTGTCATATGTTTTCTCCAAGTCTAGGAATGCCTAGTTGGACTCTCACCTCATCTCTAGCTTCTTCTCAGTCATAGTCCATGTGGGAGTAAATGACCTGGGATGTACCTCCCTAGACTACATGAAAAGAGACATCATGGAGCTCTCGGAATATGTGTCTCAGGCTGGTATGAGCCTAGAATTGAGCAGCATTTTACCTTCTCCAAGGATGATGCCACAATACAAACAAAAGATGATTGACTTTAATATTTGGCTTAGTTTCTGGTGTCATTCTAAGGGGGTGCAATATTTGTCAGCATAGATGGAGGTGATCAACAGACCGCAATGCTTTGCCAGGGATGGTCTTCACCTCTCACATCTAGGCTTTGGAATACTAGCTAAAACATTGTCTTCCCTCATAATGCCTTTTTTAGGCAATGCCAAATTGAAAGTACTTCTGACACAGCAAATCAAAACCAAGAAAATCTAAAGGTATTGCTGCTCAGTGCTAGGAGTCTAAACAAAAAAAAAAACTCCACTCCCTAAAAGCTGTCTTCACCCTAGAGAATACTGATGTCTGTGTGGTCACAGAGACATGGTTTAAAGCCACAACGAACACACCAACAGTTCAAGGTTATAATGCCTTCTACACATTTAGACCAGCTACTTCATAGGCAGACACAAAAGATGGAGGTATCTCTATTTACATAAAAAATAAATATATTTCAAGGATGGTCAAACAGGACAATGCACTTGAGCTGCTCTATGTTCAAATCACCATAGACAAAATCCAATACCACTTCCTTGCAAGATATAGGCCCCCCTCTATGACCCCGGAAACCCATACCATGTATTTAAACTTATAAGAAACACTAACTATCCAACCCAGTACCAAATTCATGGGTGACTTTAATTACCTCAATATGAACTGGGAATCCAATATGACACCAAACATGCAGGCACTGAGATTCCTGGATATTGTAAACACAAACTGTCTGGACCAACCAGGGCTGCAACCATACTGGATCTGGTCCTCGCTAATATGGGAGAGTGCTACATACACCCTACTGTAATGCATTCCCTGGGAAGGTCAGATCACAAAATGGTCTCCTTTGAATTAAAAATAAAACCTGGACCCTTAACTAAATCTGAAATATTCAGGAAGTACTCTAAGGATAACCTCCTGCTATCAGGTGATAACCAGGCAAAATTTCAAGCCACCGTAAACCCTGAAAACACTGCTGCCTATGCAGAACTGTTCACAGAAACCCTGTACAAGCATGTTAATAGCTGCAAAGAGGCAGCTGTATCAACCAGGAAGAAGTACAGAACTCAAAAAACAAGTCACCCTGATGGAATCACAAAATCAACAGGTTGCATAAGAGAAGGACGAAAATCATAGCAAGAATTAGGAGGTGCAGCACCCTGAAAAATAAAAGCACTCTCTTCAAACTAAACAACCCACTCAAAGAACAAATACAGTCTACCAAAGCCAAATTTGAGGTAAGCTTGGACTCCCAGGCCAAGGAGATCCACAAAACATTCTTTAGCTATGTCCGCAACCTCAAAGGCAATACACAATTGTGTGCAGAGCTCATTGTAAGTGGAGCCACCTATACTGAGCCAGAAAATATACCAAACCTCCTGACTGATAAATTCAGTTCCAACTTTACCCCTCTCTCCCCCCCTCAACCTTCCCTCAGGAAATACCATCAAATGTAACTTCCCATGCTATCACTAGGGAACAGGTCCTTAATGCTCTCTCTAAGACCAAGAACACTGCATCAATGGACCCACACAATATCCCAGGATGCCTTCTAAATAGCATGATACATGATCTATCAGGGTCTCTGGAATTACTATTTAACTGTAGCCTCCAAACAGGCTTTGTGCCTCACGAATGGAGAACAGCAACAGTCATCCCTCTGCACAAAGGTGGGCCATCTACAGACCCTGGAAACTTCAGACCTATAAGTCTCACTAGTCTTATATGTAACACCATGAAAAGAATTGTCATGGAAATGATCAGCAGAGAAATAGTAAACCTCCAGACACTGGACCCAATCCAGTTTGGTTTTGTCATGGGCAGATCATGGCTACTCAACCTACTGGACCTCTTTGAGAAGGTAACCAGAGCAATGGATGAGGGAAAAATGGTTCACACTACCTACCTTGACCTGGCCAAGGCATTTGACACAATATCCCACTTGAGCATTGTTGACACACTCAAGAGGTTAGGTATAAATTCATACGTCACCTGGTGGATAGCCAAATGGCTCACAGACAGGACCCAAGAAGTTAGAATAGGGGAGACCAGCTCTACAAAGAGAACAGTCACAAGTGGAGTCCCTCAGGCATCTGTCCTTGGACTGCTCCTTTTTGGCATTAACTTCTCTGAAGTCAAAGCCAATGTTAGTGGTCTCTGACTGATTAAATTTGCAGATGATTGCAAATTAGGAGCTGTCATTGAATCACACACTGACAGAAATGTTTTCCAGGAGGGGCTGACACAGACAAACAAATAGTGTCAGAGCCATGGACTAAAACTAAATGCCAAGAAGTGCATAACAGTATCCTTTGGGAAGTCATCCATCCCTGGTAACTATCATATTGACAACACACCCCTTAGAGTTGACCCAGTAGTCAGTGATTTAGGGACACACATAGATAGTAATCTTGCCTTTGACCATCACGTGTTTACAGTAGTGAGGAAATCATTCTATTTTGCTCAACTTATAAACAAAGGTATGGCATCTACTTCCAAGGAAGTCATTGTTCCACTGTATTTGGCATTCATCAGACCTATCATTGAATACAATGCCCCCTTTGGTATGTACCTAATGAGGCATATCCAGCAAATGGAACATTTGCAGAGGTTCCTTACTAAAAGACTCAAAGGCGTAAGTAAAATGTACTATGCAGACCACCTCAAGGCCCTATCACTGTATTCTGTCTCCTACAGAATTTTGAGGGGAGATCTATGTCTGGCATACAGGGCATTTTCAGGCCCCACTCTGATGGACTTCCTGCATATCCACAAAACAAACAGCACCAGAATTACCCATTCTAAAGACTTAAACTTTGCCTGTGATATAACTAGGACCTGCTGGAGAGACAGGTATGTATCCCAGAGGCTACCCTGTCTATGGAACAGGCTAACCATCCATGTGATGCAGAGTTCCTATAACCCAATTCAAGTGCAACTTGGATAATCATATGGGGAACAGGAAATTCATCCCTGGTTTGGCACCTACGTCTCTAATGGACATAGGCAACCTGTAAATTGTTCATATCCCAGGCCACTGTTTGTAAATGTTTAATGTCCCAAACCCCTGCTAACACTTATCAAGGGTATCAGAACTTGTCAGAGATTTGGGATGCATGGCTGAACTTAAAAAGACCCTTATGGTTATTAGCCTAGTAAACACCTGTGAACCTATGACCCTATCTGTTTCACTGCAAATGCATGAGTCAGTTGTGCTGCATCTTGATCTGAATCTGAACTGCTTAACTCCCATCTTACATTCATTTATCAATCACCATCTCCAAAACTTTCATGTAATGTGATAGGAGTTTGATACCTCTATAATTCCCAGGTGTGAATGTCCCCTTTGTTTTTGAACAATGGCACTAGTATGCTTATTCTTCAGTCATTTGGGATGCACCTTTCTCTCCATACTGCTATGAGCACCCTCAGGATCCATTTCTCCCCTATCTCACCCAACATCGTTATCATATCCTCTGCTGTGCCCTCATCTGAGCTTGTTGTTTTCCTTGACTTAATTTTCCTTAGTACTGTTCTTACAACTTCTAGGATGAGCTCCTCTTCTTTCACTGTAGGCTGTGTCTAAGGCAGTACAGCTTCTGTGGAGTTTTTTCATTCTGAAGCTGCTGGAAGTACTCCATCCATCTGCCTTTGATGTCCTGTGGACTGGTGAGCACATTGTTGCTGGCATCCCTTATGAAGGGTGTCTCACTATCCTCTTTATCTTTCTGTCTTTGCCTTGCAACCTGATACAGTTTCTTTGTGCCACCTACTAAATCACTTTCCAGGAACTGGTAGAGTGCCTCTGGTGCCTTGTTCTTTGCTCTTGCAACTCCTCTCTTAGCCTCTTTGTTATCCATCCAATATTCCTTCCTAAACTGGTCCTTCTTTTCTATCCCCCACTTTTTCCTGTACTGCTCCTTTCTTTTGATGATTTCCTGGACATCTGCATTCTGCTATCAGCTTTTCTTATGTACCTTATTTACAAACCTGGCTCAGCTACATATCTGCCCTGTAGTCCTCACACATGCAGTTTTGAGCTGCTGCCACCCTGTAGTCCTCACACACGCAGTTTTGAGCTGCTGCCACCCTGTAGTCCTCACACATGCAGTTTTGAGCTGCTGCCACCCTGTAGTCCTCACACATGCAGTTTTGAGCTGCTGCCACCCTGTAGTCCTCACACATGCAGTTTTGAGCTGCTGCCACCCTGTAGTCCTCACACATGCAGTTTTGAGCTGCTGCCACTCTGTAGTCCTCACACATGCAGTTTTGAGCTGCTGCCACCCTGCAGTCCTCACACATGCAGTTTTGAGCTGCTGCCACTCTTCTTTCAGCTTCAACTACTATTTCCTCTTTTTTTGAGGTTCTAGAGCCCTGAGTAATTCCTTGAATTGTTGTATTTTCTCTTAAGTCAGCTTTCATCTCTTCAGCCTGGTCTCTGTTGACCTTTGAGCCTTCTCTGACTAATGCTTGCAGCAGACTTTTGCCACCAGTGGTTTATGCTGTGGGTTGACTGTTTCACTGGTGATGACTTTGTAATTGTTGATTCTACCCCAGTTACCTTTTCTTACTAGGAGGAAGTCTACCTGAGTTGCATGTTGGTCACTCTTGTATGTGATCTTGTGACTTTCCCTCTTGATGAACCATGTGTTGGCCACCATCAAGCCATTTACCTGACAGAAGTCTAAAATGGCTTCTCCTTCTTTATCCATCCATGTGGACCAAGACAGTCCTCATATCCTGCTCTGCCCAATATGTGCAATCAGGTCACCCATTACCAGCAACAATTAATATTGTCCTGCTTTATCTAGTAGGTCCTGCACCTACTCACTGAATGTACTATTTTCCTCATTATCACAACCCTGCTGTGGGGCACAGGCTGAGATTATGAATACTGCCCTATCATAGGCTGAGATTATGAATACTACCCTATCATAGGTTGAGATTATGAATACTGCCCTATCATAGGTTGAGATTATGAATACTGCCCTATTATTACACTGGAGTCTGAGTGCCATGAGTCTGTCACTAATTCTAATGACATCCCTCACTGTCTTCTGAAGATCTCTCCCTTACTACAATGTACAGCCTTCTTCTTACCATCATGTCATCCACTTCCAAGCTACATCTTGTCAGTGAACCTACAATGAGTGTAGCAATTCTTAGCTCATATTTGGCAGGTTGACTGGTTTTTCAACAGAGCTATCCCAGGTAACCCAAGCTCAGCAACTCGATACTGGCCAGTGGGCACACACTAGCTAATATGGGCACAGACACCCTCCCACTATTAGCATGGTTCCTTGGCCAAGGTCTGATAAGGCCAGATCCTTAATCCATTTATTGCAAATACCCATGCCCATTTGGCAACATTAGTCAACACGAATAAATCACTTATAACCATATTTTGCACGATTGAGTGGCCAGACCTGCCATGGCCCACAGTCTGTGATCTGCATTCTTCTCTCTTGAGGATACTGCACACCACAGCAGATACTCAAAGCAGTTAATCTATACAACTCTTCCCACTATAGGGCACATCTAGAGTCTGTGCAACTCCATACTTGGTTGAGTTTGATATGGAAACATTCAACATGTTTGGGGAGGTGGAAGGAGCACCACAGAGATACAGAGAGAACATGCAAACTCAATACAGGCATTGGCCAGAGGTCAGGATCAAACCTTGTACTTTGTGAATGGGAAGCAAATACCTTAACCATTATACTAACTGGTCACATAAAACACAAGGAAGCCTATTAATAACAAATACACCTTTTTCTTAAGAGGAAAAAGAGGAACCAAATTCTGGATGAAGAACAGTCTTCATTGAGGACCAAAACTGTGCATAGAGTAATTTATGATTTACCATGTTCAACAAAAGGGAAACATCTTTGGTTAAAGATATACGTAGTCCAATTTCATAAGAGTTTGTCAGCAATGTCAATGGTTAAGATTTGCTTCTGATAGTTGCAGTTTAGTGTTCTCTCCTGTCCTCTGGTCAGTGTCCAAGAGTTTGGTGTTCACTCCTGACTTCTGATCAGCTTCTGCATGCTGTGTGGAGTTTGTATCTTTTCCTCATATCTGAATGGCTATCCTCCAGGAAATGTAGTTCCTTGAACATGTTCTTTGACTGGCTATACTAAACTGCCTTGTGTGTGTGTGTGTGTGTGTGTGTGTGTGTGTGTGTGTGTGTGTGTGTGTGTGTGTGTGTGTGTGTGTGTGTGTGTGTGTGTGTGTGAGTGACTGCACGCGCACGAGCAAGTGTTCACATTTAACCTTGCTGTTATGGCCCTGGTCATGGAAGAAAAGGGTCTAAAGTAGACCAGTTCACTTACTAAGTTAAGAAACTAAAATTAAATACTTTAAAATGTTGATGAGGTCCAAGGAAAGTAATGAATCTGCAGATACTGTTTATCATGACCTTAAGCCTGTTTGTGGTTCTTTCCAAGTGAACTGAGTATATTAAAACGGTATGTTCCATTATAAGGCTTAGGAAGTTTTTACTTGTTGCCTTACTGAGAAAAAAATGTAGAATCTCTGAAAGCAAATGAGGCATGGGCTCAAGGCAGCAGGAATTTGTAAAATATCAATCATGCCAGGCAAAACCAATATATATATTTTAACAGTTATTTCTGTTCATAAGTATGCTATGGATATTGTGTTCTTATACTTGACCCTGTACCATACCATGGGTCACTAAAGAAAGCTGAGGGACTTGCAGAGCATGACACAAATATTCATTGTAAGTGGACTTCATTCTGATGAAATATTGCTAATAAGTAAGGTGTGATAGGGTCCATTACTGTACCTTTATAAATTATTATGAATGGAAATGGTTCCCTTTTTGTTGATAAAATAAACATTGTGCAAAAGACCTGATGCACAAAAAGGCATGGAAAGGATTAAAAAGAATAAGAAGACTAGCAGAATGATCTAAGACAAATAAGCTTAAAACTGTTGCAAAAAAAGTTCAGAGTAGTATAGCTCAGAAGCAGACACACAGAAAATGAATAGGCAGTTGGAATGGAAGCATTATCTGCAACAAATAATTGATTAAGAGCTGGTGATAGTCATTACCAGATGGCCTAATGCCAGGCAAATAAAGTGGTAAAGAGACAAGGAAGGCTACAATACATGGATATAAAGGGAAAGGTACCAGCAGTATAAAAAACATTGCTTTATAAGGACTTTTGGTAAGAACACACCTGGAGTAATGTGTACAGTTCTGGAAAACTAATCTTCATTAGGAGAAACTGGATTAAGACAGTTTGGATGAGGGTACCAAAACTGGTGTATGACCTGCAGCAGAAGTCATATGAGACTAGAAAAGAAAAAGGTAGTGGGTTATACAAAAGAAGCCTTTAAGTACGTTAAAGGAACCCAATGAGTCCATTTGAGTACTCACTTAAAAAAGTGATCTATAAGACTGACCTCTCAACTCTCCCTTTTTTGAAGGAATGTTTCTATTTATAAGCATGATTTACCCCTGTATAAGTTATACCTTCTTCTGGAATGTATGCCTCTATTTTCAAGCCTGGATTATCCCTTTACACAATTTTTGAACCCCCCCCCCATCACACTAGAGTTTAGAAGCTGTCTAATAAACAGAAAACCATACTACACGACCAACATACTAGTGGTACCAATAATTTAAAGAAATGAGAAACACATCTTACATCTCTCTCTTTCAGAAAGAAAATTAAATCACATTATGTGGAAGAATTTTGTAGATGCAAGATGGACAGGTTAGAAAGATACAGGGAAGTATTAATTCACAAAAATAGTGGTAAATGATTGGCACAGCCTTACTGAAGAAGTGGTGTGGTGAAAACAGCACTGGAATTTGAGATTCCAAGAGTCAAATAAGCAAGAGATCAAAACAAATTTTAAGGGATCAGGTGTTGAAATCAAAAAGAGTAAAGACGAATATAATGGGGAACAAAGACCTAAGTCTGGAAGCAGCTTGAGGTGTGTTTTGGACCTTCTGTCTCCGTTTCTGCTGTTACCACAGACAGGAATGTGACTGTAGAATAACCATCTCCAAAGATGTCAATCATTTGGAATATACATGTTTAATAGACCTTAAGGAACTAGTTAAAATTTTGTAGCACACACACAGAATGATACGTGATGACGCACATTTAACTAAACTGATTTCTTATTATAGAAAACAGCTCAGAAGCAGACATAGCCTTCTCACAACTATAATATTTTTTTCTTGACCCTGACTTCATAAGTAAGCATACAAATGTTGCTTCACACCACAACTGTTCTAACTGACATCTTTTAAAGGTCACTGACTTCATATTTTAAGCATATTAATTCTTGCTACTATGGGTACAGTTAGTGATATTATGCCATTTTCACTGGTTCAATGCACTTATTTAACATAACCTCACAAATAACATGCCTTAAAGCAACCCCAAGTTACACTACATTACTAAACTTGTATTATATGCTATGTATATTTCATGTGTACCTAATTTTATCTGCACATTCTTTGTAAGGTATTTATTTTTCTAAATGTATTAGTCTATGATACTTATAAAACGAATTGCTCTATAATATTATTAATGGAACTTTTCTGCTTGACCCTCTGCTGAAAAGGGGGTTACATGTCTAGTCAGGCTTTCCTGGTAAAATAATACCAATAAACAAACAAATAAATAAAAAAATAAACTGTTTTGATTCCTACTGAAGAAACAGACTATAAGGTTAAAAAGTTGCTAAAGCATTTCCTTCAAGCTCTTTA
The DNA here is from genome assembly GCF_019279795.1 of Protopterus annectens. NCBI lineage: Eukaryota > Metazoa > Chordata > Ceratodontiformes > Protopteridae > Protopterus > Protopterus annectens. The sequence continues at coordinate 187,747,192 of NC_056738.1, forward strand.
AATGGTGATATATTTAAAATAAAGGAAATTATTATTTTTTGTGGGATAACTTAAAGAAAATATTAACAACGCCGTAGTTACCAGTTATATTACTTAACAAAACAAAAGTGTATATATGACTTCTGGTGTTCAATTATTTTGTTTACAGCTGGTTATAAAAGTTAGCCATAAATATTAAAGGATTTATATGAATTGACAGAGCCTGAAAACAAAGAACCAAAAAATCTGAATCAATAAAACTGAAAGATTAAAACAAGTTCAGATCAAAATAAGTGTTTTTGTATGGCTACAACCCTGCTTCCACCTGTACCCCTTACTTAATTGTGCTAAACTTACAGTTGTACAACCATGAAGAAATGACAAAACACAATCACAAATAACACACCTGTTTGTGCACTACATCTGCAGTACTTTGTTACAGCAAAACAATTCAGAACTGCAATAAAAGTAAAACTAAGCCCCCTCCAGCATACATATTGTGACATTTACATAAAATAAAATGGTTCTTCACATCAAATCACAAGAAACAGCCATATCAAAAATCAGGCAAAACTGTCTGGTATCCATGGCGTACAGGGATGAAGTCCTGACTATTACCCAGACAAGTTAAGATTGAGTAGTGTTTTGGGATTGTGGAGGGACCAGGCAGAGGAGAATGCAGATCAGTGGCTGATGCCAACTCACCCATCCTATGGTGAGGGAGGTAATGTGGCCAGCTGCAATGCCAACACCTGCTGGAATGACAAAAGTGCATGTCATGCAGTAATATAGGCTAGGGATGTACTTACCTCTGACAAGCGTGTCAATGTGACGTTTTCATGGCATATGCAGAGGAAAATGTGCACCTACATGGAAAGGCATAACAAGCAAAACATGAGCATCTGAAGCCTGAAGTTAGGGTCTTAATCAAAAGGACTCTGATGGTTGCCTTAATGATAGGCTCTGAGATCAATTCTAAGTCTATGAGGAATAAATTTGCCAACAGATCACAGGGGGTGATGGTCACCAGGCAGCAAGGAGTTAAAAAGCATATGTAGAAAAATCAGGCACTGCAAACATGACACTCAGATCTGCAGTACCCATCTATTTTGATCAAAAGGATTCTCAAAATTCATATTTCACTAAACCTGTATTTACCTAAGTGGAACTCAACTATCTACTATGCTCCCTATATAAAATAGGAAAATGATTAAACCTTTAAGGTTTTGGTCTTAACTGAGACATGCCGATAACTATAAGCTATAGAGCTCCTACTTGGCAACTGTAAAGTAGTTATCTGCCGTTATTTATCTATAGACATTACAGACATACTGGCAAATTATCAAAAACATATATGCTATATAGAGAGTAGCAATAGTCACAATAAAATTAACTTTAATATTAACTGGCTTCATTTGAACAAAATATCAGACACTGATGCCATTACTTTAATGTTACAAAACCATTTCTTCATCTGCAATTAGTAATGAGGAATAAGTAAACGGTAAACATATAATCTACATACAAAATGCATACTTTTTCTGTAAGATAAATAAGTTATGTAGCTGCCAATTTAAAAGAAGCTTGCTTCCTTTGACTTCAAGCAACACATCATTGCCAGTTACGTTAATAACAAAGGTTCTGTCTTGTTTTATTATTAAAATAGTAAAAACAAAACCTGTAAAGTTAGTCATTTGTGCTGCAATTATTTTTAGTTGCAGGATATCTGTACCTAAATATTAATTAGAAATTAACAGGAAGTGGTGTTCTTTAAGCAACATGTAATCAATGGCAGTTATTTAAGTAAATGACATTTTAGCATTGTTAACAAAACTGAAAATAAATAAGTAATAAATAATATATTTATACAGTGCCTTTTCCAGATAAATACATATATATAAATAAGGACACTGGAAACCAAACTCGTGTTAAGCACTTTTGTCCGTTTACTAGTATTAGAACTTCATCAGAACTAAAGTGAAAACTCAGAAAGTAAGGCATTAAATACAGTAAAAACAAATAAAACTTAATAAGCATGACAACAGTGCAGATTCAGAAACCCAATCAAGTGAAGCAATAAAGTTGTAAACAGCAATAAACAATCACCTGCAAGAGGCCAGGTGTGGTTAAACATACCAGCGCAGAGTACTGGAAACATTAATATTTTCATTTAAACCAGGGGCAGTTTCTACATTCAAAAAAAGCTGGCATTTTAATTCTCTAAGTTCCAAATAAGCATCACGATCACCAAAGAAATTGTCAATTCATGTGTATTTACTTCAAGGAAGTTACACCTCCTCACTCCACAATTGTCATCACTTTTAAAAGCTTTAAAATGAAATTGACTGATCATGTACTTCCACCTCCTGAAGAATAACTCATTACATTTTCTTCTTTGTTTATCTGTGTATATAATAGTCAATTAATTGATATGGATGTTACAATAATAAGGACTGTTTAGACACAACAATGACTTGCATGTAGCAGTCAACTAAGCATAATGTGATTTTACAGTTGCGTGAGTTGTTCGATTAGTGCAGCAACCCCAGTGCTAGCTACTGCCATAAGGAGAACAGCTCTGCAGAAAATTGCAGAATGCTCACTAAAATTTCTGAATTAAACAAATTATAACTAATTTGTACAGACTAAAACACCTTCACAGGTTTTACTGACTGTGTTCTGCATAAATAAAGCAGGCAGTAGCAGAAATGATGAAAGGTGTATCTACACTTCTCCATTTCACACTACACTGACACACACATGGATTTATTCACTTTTTTTTTTCGAAAACGAGATTAGGTTGCAAGGGTGGGTGCAACAAAAACAAATAAGAACTGCAATAAAAAGAAAAACTATATAAAATAAAGTTAACAAAATGAAACAAATCTCTACATCAAATTACAAAGAATAATAATATTTACATGTTAGTTTATTAGTGTATTAGTGTACTTTAATTTTACCTGAAGAAGAAAGCATTATAGTGAATAATTCTTTTTCTGAAGACACCCATACCATGTATTCTGGTCACTCATACCTTTCAACCACTAAACACAAGAAATCTGAACAAAGTTAAAAAATTGGGGGGTGGCAGAAAATCAGGGGCACATTTTAAATATTGCTCTTATAAACATATAAAGTTGCTAGAATAATAGGTTTAGCATTAGCTTGCATTTTCTGAAGGATATGACGTCTGAAACTGAAATGTATGTCATTATTTAGTGACTTCAATCTTCAGTGAATTGCCAGAAAAACACAAATATTATGAAGAAAGGACCTAAAATAAGTCAAAGCTCTGGACATTTTGTGAAAATTTGCACATTTGAGAGGTATGGAGATACTGTAGACACCAAGATGTATAGCTGTTCAATTTGTTTCTGCATTCTGAGCTTTTAACAACTATTTCTACAATCAAATTGATATGGAATTGCTAATTCATCTCCCAAGCTGCAATCATACCCTCTTGCACAGAAGAAAGTGATGCATATAAATTAAAGCTAAAGTTCAGCTCTGAAGCACACTCATTTAAAAATTTGGAACAGAAAGCGTCATTTTTCAGTATGGTTTGAGTTTCCATAGTATGCGTCTCCCTTTTACAGTATGAGCAACCCACATGCTAAGGTTAAATTCTGCTGTTGAAAAATGCAGCACAGCCAACAGTGTTAACAAACATGCTGTTCAATGTATGTGATTATGAACTATATCAATTATTAGTTTAAAGTTTGAAAGGCTCACAGTAGTTTTCCGGTTCTTCATTCATAACAGAAATCACTTCATTTGCCAGTTCTAATGGATATTTATTTTTAAAAATGCAAGAATATTATTTATTGCCCAAGTGAAACTTTAATTCACAACAGCCGTGGGTGCTGTTAATGTTTGCCATCCTGCTTCATGTCGATAGGTATTCTGTTTTTGTGTACTAATGTGACATTTACAGTGGTATCAGATGTAATGCTTTGTCAAGCTGAAATATTTGGAACTACTTTACATATATGCAATAGTTGAGTATAATTAATTAATTTATTTATTGGCATTTGATTACTGGGAAATTCTGACTGGGTAGAAGCCCATTTTCAGTGGAGGCCCAGGGAGAAAAGCTCCAAATTGTTACAAAACATTTAAGAACAATAATTTTACAATGTTCAAAAATAAAACAAAAGCATCTGCAGTTTAAATGTTAATAATGTTTTATTTATCCACTAATAATACAGCTTGCAAAGCATATTACTAATCCATAGCAAAAACATATCCCTTTTAAAGAGATTTTAGACACCTGATGGTGTTTGATTCTGTAGTAACCACCTGCCTGCTGCCAACAAATCTCAGCCTTTGATCTTGTGCCTTATGATATACATAAACATATAACAACCAACATCATCTTAATGCTCCCACAAATAAATTTCAAACAACTATTATACTGTGCCACTTTCACTGAAATCACTATCTTTCAATAACAAAAAAGCAATACCATTTATCTGAAAATCCCACAAAAGAAACCACACATCCCATTTGTTTTCCGATTACTTTTGTCTTTTTCTTACTTTTGCTAGAATAGGAATGTGTGTGTGTGTGTGTATTTCATTTGTCAGTTTACTGTATTATTTTTAGAAATGGCAATGTACCTCAAATGTGATATGAGTATGTTTTTCTACTGTACGATGTCTGCCATATCCCCACATTTATGTGGCAATGAACTCAGTACACTTAAGTAAGGGAGTACAAGGGACAAGCCTGCCATAAGGGTGCAGGGGAATTGCCCATGCAAAAACACATTACTAGCATCCAAAGGTAAAAAGGTCACACAGTATTTTTATTTTTATGTTTTGGTTTCAGTCTTATTCTATAAGAATGGTTTCAGGTGAAAGTATATGTGTGTGTGTGTGTGTGTGTGTGTGTGTGTGTGTGTGTGTGTGTGTGTGTGTGTGTGTGTGTGTGTGTGTGTGTGTGTGTGTGTGTAACATGTAAAGAAATGTTGAAAAAGTTTTTTTTTTTTTATGTTGGATTTATTTCAGAATCTCGACATTCCAAAACATCTACTCTCTTCTAAGATCACATCTATTGTAACATTCTCTCTAGCAACTATATGCAACACAAGTGGCTTGTTCACATCATATAATTTTACTATTGGAGGATCTGCCAAGCTATATCTTGCTCCAACAGCTTTCAAAGAAATGTAACTGTGTCATATATATTAGGTACAAACTTTGCAACATGCTGTATCATTCCTGCCATCTAAGCAACTGCTTGGAATTTCCCTGCATCAGGTTACAGACCCACTGGCATTAAAAAAGATCCACACATTTCAGACTTGCCATTACAACTTTACATTTTCTCTTATTTATCTTGACATGATATTATTTCCACCTGTTTAGCAACTGTATTAGTTTCTTGTCATGATGTTTTTTGTCTGACATCCCAGTAAGAACTCGTCAATTATGCTTGCAACGCATTTGAATACATGTTCTACATGGGTAACAGCTCTTTAGAATATATTAGATATTAATAAAATGCCAAATAAAAATCTAAGGAATTTGCACCTTCCTAATGGTGTATTAAACATACAAAGTTAGGAACTTGCTTCATCTAGCTTTATCTGCCAAGAAGCTTGTTTTGCATCTAGTAATGAAAACAAAAATTAGCATCTGTCATTCTTAAGACTACTTCTTTAGCAATAAAAAAATACAAATCTTCCCTCTCAATCAATTTATTCCTATACTACAGATCAATTTAAGTGCAAATCTCGCCTTTTCTTTACAATTTTAACTATGTGATTTACCCATTCTGTTGGCTGTAATTGTTTCTTAATGGAACCTTGGTGTTTCATTTCTTGCTTTTGTTCAATACCACTTCTAAGAGATATTGATACCTTTCTAGGAGCATGCATTATTGACACTGTGTTGGGTTTTATTAATAAGTGATATTCTTCAGGTAGGCTTCTTAATCAGTATATTCATGCAGGATATCACTATTAAGGTTCTGCACATTATGTGAAATGTCTCAGTGGCTTTATCAACATTCATGTGTATTGTTTGATTTCGTACTTTATGTTTTTTCTCATTCCCTGCTATAAACAAAGCAATGCCCAAACTGTTAGGATACTACATTTCATTTAGTACAATTATGTGAAAAAGAATACTTTACACTTTATAGTCACTTCTCTGCAATTCTCAACCTAGTGGCAGCAGCTAGTGGCTAGAAGGGTTAATATGCACATACTTTATTTTTCAACATTTCCTAGTTTCAATTATTTAAAACATATCTAACATGATGTTGCACTCTGCACCTGTGTCTAGTTTTAATTCTTTATTTTAGCCATTAATTCTCATTATTCCTATGCAACAGTCTGCTATGCATTCATGTTTCAATGCTACTGATTTTATTGTACATTTTCATTTAATGGAACCTGTAAAAAGCTCAATTTCAAGTGTATGTTCAGGAAAATGCAAATTATTGTTGATCATGTTTGTTTTTGTTTTACATATCTATAAAAAATGTCATTTTCTAGCACAGATACTACAGGGCTAATTAAAATCTGGACAGTTATTGCAATCTTCAATTAAAAAAAATGTTTAGCCCCCCCCCCCGTCTTGCATACTGTATTTATATACATTGTCACATGGTTTTCTTATTTAGCTTCAGTATTACAGTAGTAAATTTTGTGTTCATTTTCATTTTGACTGTTTATATGACTCCTATTATGGGGCCTGATTCCAAAAGACTTGCTCTTTGGAATTTGGCCTCCAGTGTAAGCCTGTTTATAGATACACCTTACACTGAAGTAAGTAACTTACACTAAGAGCAAGTCTTTTGAAATCAGGGCAGACTTACATTGAGAACAATATTTTTGTAATCTGAACCTATATTTTCCATATATCTATTTTTATCAGAAACTTCTTGTAACTGTTCTCTGTTAATGTCACTTCTCTTCACATGATGGGTGGCTCATTGTGCTGGACTTCCTCTTTTAATTTGTGAGTTGTCTGTGTTTTTAAATTATTTTTAATTGACAATTTTCCCATTTTGGGACTAAAAATTCTGTGCATGTGTTCTCAGCTCAAATAAATACCTGATTTGGCAAGGCTATTTTCAAAGCAGTATAGCATTTGTGTCTGCATCTATGAAGAAGAAGTAAATTACTAGGCATATGATCCAGGAGGGGATTGATGTGCTTTCCCCAGTTTCCCAATTGTTCCAGAACACTGCCTGTTTAAGTGACTTGCTGAGAGTCACAAAGTAGGCAAATGCATGCTGAGGGACTCAAACCCTGGAAAACAAGAAGCAGCTAACTTAACAGCTCATAGCCTTAATCCACTCTAACAGCCAGATCTCCTTCTATAATTTTCAGGGTATGCAAACATTTTAGGGTGGGCAGGGCTGCTTTGGCTGAAAGATGAAACAGCAAACATTTTCCCACTATGTCAAGCTGTATCAGGTAATGGATACCCAAGGTAGTCTAAATAAAAACTGAAAGAATGTGAAATGACTTTTGCATATAACTGAGAGTTTGGAAAATGTATTTTTTTAATTAAAAGCTGTAATCTCCACTGCCAGGTTTGAAGAAAGGTAAGAACTGTTTGACAGTGTGTGCGTGTGTGTGCGTGTGTGTGCGTGTGTGTGCGTGTGTGTGTGTGTGTGTGTGTGTGTGTGTGTGTGTGCGTGTGTGTGTGTGTGTGTGTATATGAATGCAAGGGGTGTATGTGCCCTGTATATGTATGCAAGCATCTTGCAATGGGTTGTATTGTATGTGTCTGACAGCAGTGAGCTGAAATAAATTACTACAGCCATTATTTATATATTCAGTTATTTGACAGTCAGACATCTGAGATGTACACAGTCAATAAAATGTCTTTAATTGATGGGCATAGAGGTAGTCTGTTGGTGAAACTCACTACCCCCAAATGTTGTTGGATCTCAGCTAAACAGTTATTGATTTGGGTTGACTGATTTTGTGTGTGTGACTGAGTAAAACAAGCTGAAATATATTGCTATGACTATTTTATCTGATCACAGTTGGACATCTGAGGTAAAAAAGTCAACAAAGAGGCCAGAGTGAGTGTTTACTGTGGCAGCCCATGGATGTAAGACACTTTTTCATGCTATTTTACCACAAATAAAAAACTCACTGACCTGCTAAAATAGAGCTCTGCTCCATTCCAGTTAACCCCAACCATTCAGTTATTTCCTGAAGTCTCCTTAAAATTCTGCATTGTGTTTCATCATTGCTACACTACAGTTTTCTATCTTATTAATGAATCAAGCAGCTAAGCAAATTCATAGTCTTTGGCTCTTTTCTTTAGTTCAGTAACATGTAACAGATCATTTATAGTCTTTGTGGGACTTTATGTTCTTATAAATAATAAATGTGTAATGAATGGCAAATGTTTTTCAGAGGTCAAAATAATTCATGAATTATTCTTTAAGTATTGATATCTTATCTTTTTGTTTATTAAAACAAATAGTTAAATATCAATCATCATGACTTTTTTCCAAGTGATATATAGGAAGATTGCATAATACATCTTTTTAAGCTTCTTACCTAGTCTATTCACACTAACAAATAAATCAGATTTCTGGATCCACAGTTTCCAGTTTTCAGCCACATTTCTTGTAGCACCAGAAATCCAGGGGCTTAATACTGAGCAATATTTTTTCTTGTGAAAACCACTTCTGTACTCTTAAAATGGAAATTATAAAACCAAATACATTTCTTCAGTTCTGCAGACTTATTCTGTTCTTGCAGGTATTATTCCACTTCTGAACACTATATAGTGTTTGAACAGTAAGTCAGACACTGAAACAGGATACATGCTGTTACATCCTTTTGGTTTGTATTCAAACTGCTCTGAGATTCAAAATGAGAATAGAATTTATACCATATTTCAAGACACTTCCTATGATCAGCATTTAAACTATATGCCTTATACACAAAAATGATTTAGGTGTATAATTCCACATGCTACCTATTCAGACAATGCAAAATATGCATGTATTCTACATACATAATTCAAAAGACAAACAAAATTGTATTAACTTGTACATTGATTTGATTATATAAAGTACTAGATCACATAGTTTCAGTCTGGCATGATTTGGTATGGAGAATAAAAGGCTAAATGTGACTAACAAAATCCATACTGAAGACCAGGTTTCAATTCCCTCAGATTTCATTTGTCTACTCTATAACTATAAAAATGTTACTTAGCAAGACAGTGCTCTCAGGTCACCTCTGAAAAGTGTACCTGTATTTAGTGAATTAACATTTTTTTTATATATATTTGTGCATTATAATCAATATTGTCACTTACCAGTTGCTCTGAAAGCGTAAACATTCTGAGGCAGAACATTGTTTCACTCACTGTAATTTATTTGCTTTTTCAATTAGGAATTCAGATTACATAACTATTTTACTTTATTTATCAAACTTAGAGCACCCTCAGTAACCATATTTGTTGTAACCACTTTGTGGTAATGTTCATTATTTTTACAAGCAGCTTAGACTTTATGAACAATCAATTAATCACAGGGCTCCCTTGCAGAACTTTTCTGAACAATAGTTGGTTAAAACATTTATAAAACATGTGCATTAACTTATTGTTCCATACCATGTGTGAGCTAATTACTTATATCAGTCAACTAACAAAACACCAGTTGACCAATGACAATGAATTTACAGTTTTACACATGCAGATACATATATAGATAAAAGCAGTCTATATTAGCAGTGTTAAAAACTGTGTCACACAAGTTGTAATTCAATAACTTCCATGCTGTTTCTTAGACGCTGATGACCACCAAAGTAAGAAAGATCAAAATATAACAGCCAAATCCATAGATATTCATCATATTTAAAAATTGTACTATATTGTTAAAATTATTTTGCCTTTTCCTTTCTTTCATACATTATTTTAAATTTTACAATGACTCTTCAACCAGTGTGCCCATTATAAATTGAATATATACAAATAGAAAAAAGTTTGGCCTCTGAAGTACTATTGAGCAGCCAGACTTTCTATTGGTATATGCTGAAGGACAGAGCAAAATACGAGAAAAATCAGGTACATTCTGCAAAGCTAAACAATTAGAAACATACCTGATTTTATTGTATTTCTGCACTGTCCCTCTGAAAATCTTGGCAGTTAAAAATAAACAGTGGTGTAGATTCTTTCTTCTCCATTGCTTCTCCTGCAATGTACTGATGTACTGTGCAAGAAAGTACAGTACATCAGTAAACAAGGAAAAATGCAAAGGAACACTACCACACCATTATACAATGACATTATTTAAGAAAGATAATAAGGGAAGAAACCCAGTCTGGTCATAGTCCTAAACTTATTTTGTCAGTATAAAACAGAAAACTCAAAGTGTAACCCTAGACCACAGCTATGTGTAAGACAGAAAGTAAAAGTGAAAACAAGTTTTATTTAACATTACCATTTGCAAAGGAAGACTTAGATATGAAAGAACCTTTGCCAGTTATGTTAAACAGGGTAACCTGAAACTTCCTTTCTTAAAGCAAACAATTAAAAGCATTATGCATATTTAGCAGAACTAGTTTTGAGCCATACTTACTTCAAAACAGTTTGATGGGAAGATGATATCCTAGGGACATGGCAGCAAGAAAAAATATAGAAGTGATATAAGATGTAAGATGTTAAAGTTGAACCAACTTCCTACCCTTACCTTGAACTAAACAATGATCTTGTAAATGGAAAGCAATCAAACCTATCACATGAACACGCTAAAAGAAGAGAAATAAGCTAAAATCTTCAGTAATGAATTTTAGCAGTGTGGCAGGAAAATGTATTCAGGAAGAGAATCCATTCCTACTGGTCAGATAGATGAAGCTTTATCTAAGGCATATAAACAAAAGGTGCTAACATTTGTAACCAGAAATAAACAATTCTTTTCAGATCTGTCTGGAAGACAAAGTTAACAAAATACTGTACAGAAATGTCTCCAGGAGTGAAGGTACTTCCAAGTCCCTCCAGAGAGCTTGAAAAACAATACTGCAAGATATTGAAGGCAGGCCTGCGGAGAAGTCAACATAAGATGGTGAAAGTAAAACAGAAACATAAGTTAGAGCTGAGTACTCTATTAATGAAAGAGAAAACACCAGATATAAAATAAGTGCAAATGAAATAGAGGCTAAGAATTCTAACAACCAAGTCAGTGTTGACTTTGAACAGAGTAGTGAAGAACTGTTATTTGAGCAGAATAAGCAGTTGCATGGTCTGCATGCTCAAAATCAGGACCAATTTCAGAAAGAAAAAAAGAGAACACATCGAAATGTTTGGTTTTATCTATAGCGAAGTGGAAAGAATTAAGAATGACAATGTCACAAGATCATGTAGTGAAAGCAAGGCTATGTTTATGCAACACAATATTAAGGTAGACAGGTCAGTAAAACTAGGCACAAAAGTTCAGAACAAACTGAATATTGTTTGTACTATGCCATGTGAATATATCCTGATTGTTGAAATCTTTGAATTGTAAGAAGGGATTCCTGTTGAAATCTTTGAAATGTAAGAAGGGATTCCATTGTCAGAACTGGGGGGGGGGCTATGACTTATTTATCAGGACGCACAGTCATTGCATGGGTTACTTATAGCAATAGTAGCACTGCCTTTGCAGACTTTTGATTTACATCCCATCTGACATTCTGTTGTTTGCTAGGCTGTCTTGGAGCCAACCTTCTTCCTGTTGTTGCATAAATTGTCCACGTCCTGCCAACCCTCCATTTAAGTTCAAACTCCATAGTTTTGAGTTGCGACAGGACTCATTTAGCATTTTTGGGGTACTGAGTGCTGTATGTGATATAAAAATTGTAAAATAATTCTGTGTTTCTAATCATTTTGGCATTAAAGTATTACTAATGCCATTAGTGACATAAATTACATGTAAGCAGTACTGGTTCTTTAAGAGTGGGCAAGTAATGGTACTTATTAACAAGAGGAGAAATTCCTTCATGCTGGATTAATGGCTCGCTATGACATTGCTTTTGTATACTGGATGACTGCAGTTTCAGTGAAGGGTCTTGCAGTTGAAGGTGGGTCCTTAATCCTGTTAAAGGATTTACAGAAAGAAAAAACAACTCCAACTGCCTAAAGTGCGAAGCACAAGAAAAACTGTAATAGGTATGGGTCAAGAGGGGGATGCTATGATTATTACATTTATGATGAAAAAATGTTCATGGACATATTTTATTTGCTCAGTTGCTCTGAATAGTTTCTTTCTCTCTCTTTTTTTTTTAAAAATCGCTGTACAGCCTTGAAAAAAGCAAATTGTGAGCTGAATAAAAACTATATTTTCACGGTCTTCATAATGTTCAGAACACACACACACACACACACACACACACATATATATATATATATATATATATATATATATATATATATGTATATAGAGGTCATTCACTCTGTCAAATTGGCTGCTCTCAACAGAGTGAACAATGCTGAAATGTCATTGAGTGTTTCATGCATTGAAATTTGAAGATTTCAGCTGTATGCAGGTAAGATAAATGTGGGTTTGGCAAACTAATGCAGAAACTTTCAAATATTTTGTAAGTTTTGGCATTGGGGTAGAAGTGTTTGTACAGGTGTGTGCAGGTGTGCAGTAGTATAGTTAGGGTGGCCCAAAGTGTTGGAGGGGTGTAATTGGCCAATCCTGATTGCTCTTTAATGCAGTCTGTGTGTGGTCTAAACTGCAGCAAGTGCATGTTACATTTATAGTAAGTAGTTTACCATTTAAAAGAGAAAGAAGTTTCTTTTTTAAAACTAAAACTAAAATCTGAGTACTGCAGTGCTCCTTGCAGATTATAAACTGTATCTATATTTGTAGCCAGCAGTTTGCTACAGTTTAAAAGTAGAAACATTTTTTTTTTTACTAAAATGACAGGAGGAGCAGGCACAAAACATGAACTGACTGGCTGGGGTAGCTGTGAGGCAGGCATGTCATGTAGAAGGAGCATACTTTTTTCTCTTTTTTTTTTTCTTTTGCTCTTCACTTGAAGAGCTGAAGGGGTGGGATGCTACTTTGTTTGTGGCATTGGTTGAGCCAGCTAAACTTCTGTCTTATTGATAGATTTTGTGGTGTGTGTGTGTGTGTGTGTGTGTGTGTGTGTGTGTGTGTGTGTGTGTGTGTGTGTGTGTGTGTGTGTGTGTGTGTGCATGTGTTTGTTTCTGAGTGTGTCTTAGTGTCTTGTGTGCTAATGTTACATAAAGGTCTTGTCTACGATAAGATTCATGGTTGGGATCAGATGCAGGGGTAAGCTTGGGGTTAATATGCATGAGTAAGGTGATATGGGGAGCTTTTCCATTACAACACAGTTGTTTGCTTCTTAGAGGAGAGGGATTACTATCTGTAAGAGATGGTTGCTTCTCTTCTCAAAAGTTTTTTTATTTTTCAAACAAATTTGAATGAGTTCAATAGTATTTATACATAACATCTTAAACAACTATGTACACTATTTACATTAGCGTGACACTATAACAGATCTTAATGTATACAGTTACTTTATAACTATGTTCAATCCATTATCAGAGAGTCTGATCAATTATTGTATAGTGTCAATCAGTGATAAGACTTTTTTTCCTAGGGTTGTTGATAAATGGCTTTGGATAAATTCTTAATTCTTTAATTTTAATTTCCAATAGTACTGTGGTCTTCAGTAGGCTGTAGAAGTCTTTCAAAGTTGGTATTGTGTTTGTATTCCATCTTCCTGTTATACACTTCCTTGAAATTGCAAGTATAGTCCATACTAGATACATGTTTGACCTATTCAAATGAGGACCTTTGTTCACATTTAATAAAACAGAACTTTAGTTAAATAAAATGATTCATTAAATAAAGCTTGTAGAAAGTTATTAATACCATTCCAAAGTGGCTTCATTTTAACACAATCAAACAAAATGTGGTTCCAATCTGCATTGTGTACTTGCTCATATCTCCAACATATTCCTTTTATGGAAGAACTAATTTTACTGATTCTGTCTGGGGTTAAGAATGCTCTATGCAAGCATTTCCAATTAAAAACTTTCCAGTATTGTGTAAAGGATGTATATTTTATTGATAGCAAGATATTTGTTTTAATGTCTTCAGTTAACTGTATTGAGTGTCCTTTTGTTATATATTTCCAGAATGAGGTTTTGGGTGTTGTTTTATAGTTTATCAATATGTTGTAAAATTTTGAAATATTGTTTCCCATGTCAAAGTTATAATATATGATTTCATATATGTATTTTGTAAATTTAGGTAATTCTTTAAATGAAGAATTGTTAATTATTCTGCTTAAATCTTGTGAATATGAGAATACTCTGTAAAGTTAGCCAGTCCTGCTGTGGAATTTTGTATGTTGTTTTTATTTCTTGCATATCTAAAACTTTTAGTTCTTTGATACATTGGAGCCAACAAACAAATCCTTTCTGTTCCCAGGAATTAATAATTACTCTCCGTATTTTATGTGGAAAGATCGTTGTGACTATAAATGGTGTTAAAAGATCAAACCAGATTTTTAAATCTATATTTGCCTTAATAATTTTCCTAAATGAGTCAATTTAATAATTAATCGTATGAATTTTAGTGAGTTTAGTTATGTTATATTGCATACTAATACATAATATGTGCCATGGCAAATTGTTTTTATCTGTTATTTGAAATTTTTTTGTAAATCAAATTCATTTATTGATATTACAGTTAGTAATCTTTTCCAATTTTCAGAGTAATTTGGACTTATCCAGTCTGAGATTGTTTTAGATATTGATGCTTTTATATATGTTTCTATATCAGAAAAGTTTAATTGTCCCTGTTTCCATGGTCTTCTGTTTCTTTCGGGGAACCATAAATATTTTATTAGGCATGAATTTATTTCTTTAAGTATGTTCCTTTCTAGTAACAGTTGTATTGCCAAGGTTATATATAGGATCTTGGGAAGTAAAACCATTTTTATTAACTGTAGTCTATCTTCAACTGTTAATATTATTTTGTTCCATTTTTCCACAGAGATTTTAATTGTATTTATGATATTATTGTAGTTCTTGAGACTAATTCATTATTATCCTTGCATAACTCAATTCCTAGATATTTTAAGGTAGATTCTTGTTTCCCTGTGATGTGATCTCCCTTAGTCTGTGGTTCTTTTTTTTTTTATTTAAAAATAAAAATGTTTATTTTAATTTATTGAAATGGAGTACTGAAGTCATGTGAAATTTGTCAATTAATAGATCTAATTCTTCTAATGTCTCTTTTATAGTATATAATGTTAGTAATATGTCATCAGCAAATAGCATTACTTTAGAATTGTATTGTTCATAAACATCTATTCCTTTGATTTTTATGTTGTTGTTGTATCTTTCGGCTTTTTCCTGGTTAGGGGTTGCCACAGCGGAACTCTGGTCCACTAATGATTGGCAGTAGATTTTTACGTGCCGAGTTGCCGGCCCTGACGTACAACCTTCAACAAAAGGTATGCTCATACATGCATGTCTCCACACAGAAGACACTCAAACTGAGAATCGAACAGTACGTCATACTGTGAGGTGATAACACTACCTCAGCACCACCACCACAGTTTTATTCCTTTGATTTTTATATTGTTATGAATTGAATGTACCAATATTTCAATAGCCAGTGCAAATAGAATCAGTGACATGGGACATCCTTGTTTAGTGCCTTTTGCTATATGTACAGATTCAGAGGTAAAAGGACCTAACTTGACATACGCGAAATTATTTGTATATATATTCTTTGGAGATGAACAAAGGATGCAGGAAATTCAAATAGCATTAGGAATTTGAATAAATAGTACAAAATTAGGGAATCAAAGGCTTTCTCTATATGTAAGCCAATTATGAATGTTTCTTTATTTTCTTTATTAACATAATCTATAAGAGAAATTATCCTTTTAATATTGTCATGTGTGCATCTATGATATATGAATCCAGTTTGATCATTTATTGTTTTGGATAGTGGTAGTTTCATTCTGTTAGTTAATATTCTAATACATATCTTATAGTCAATATTCAATAATGATATAGGTCTATATGAGGTACAGAGGTTTGGGGATTTGTTTTCCTTTAGGATTGATGTGATTAAGGGATATCTCCAAGAGGGTGGTATTAATGCTTGTGACTGAATTTCTAATAGAGTTTTATGGAAGAGAGATATTATCTTTGATGGAAAAACTTTACATATTTCCATAATTATGCCATCTATACCTGGAGCATTATTATTTTTATCCTTTTTTATTGTATCTGTAATTTCTTTGTAGAATATGGGTACTTGCAGATCTAGTTTTAATTTTTCTGGTATTTTTTATATTAGAACATTTTTCTTCTAGATTTAATTGATTGATATGTATATTTTCTTTATGGAAATGCTTCATATAGTGATTTCTATAGGCATCAAGAATGTCACATATATCTGAGACATTTTTCCCTTTCTTTTCATGGAAGATACTTTTAATGTTGTTAGCTTTTGATTGTATTTTGATTCTTGTGGATAAATTATGTAGATATTTGGGAGAAGTGGCCAAGAGATTAATTTTTAGTTTTTCTAAAGCTAAACTAGTTTTATGTGTTAGAATTTCATTGCATTTATTGTTTAATACTTCTACTTTCTTTTTCATCTCCAAATGATTTCGATTTTTTTCAGCTTTTACTGGCAAAAGTTTGGATTGTAGATCTAATAATTCAGAATCCCATTTTCTGATTTTTTTAAATACCAAGTTAGGGTTTTACCATATACGTAAGCTTTTAATGAGTCCCATATCATTATTTTATTATCTCTGTGGTGTAATTAATATCTAAGAAGAACTGTAATTCAGATAATAACCAGATTTGAACTCTTTAATTTTATATATGCTGGAATTCTGGAGTTAAAGATTAATGGTTTGTACCCATTTTGAAGTTTTAATATCAATGAATTGTGGCCTGAAAAGGGGCAGGGAGTGACTGAGAAATTAATGAGTGTAAGTCATGGACAGCAAATATTTTATCTATTCTAGTTTGGGTACCAAATCTCTGATCTTGATGGGAAAACAACATAGATTTATCTTCTTTAAATTTGAAAGTATCTACAAGATGAAATGATTCTACCCACTTGTTTAAAGCTTTTGATACAGCAGATGTATGCAGCAGTCTTTTATTTGTAGTTTCAGAAATATCAAATATACAGTTAAAATCTCCTCCTAATATTAATTTGCCTTTATAATTATTGGACATTAAATCCAAGTGTTTTAACAGTTCCTGTTCCAATGCCTGGGAACCAGTATAGATTGGCTAGGGTCCATATTCTGTTATTATATTTAACTATTACTAATGCCATAAGGCCTTCTTTATCTTCATACTTATAAATGCTTTCTGGGTTAATCACATTTGTTTTCCATAAAATTGTTACCCCTTTTGTCTTTGTCTTATAAGTGGATTGCACCAGTATCATATATTCCTTAGGATTCCATTTGTAATTGTCATTTGTTTTGAAATAAGTTTCTTGAAGGAAGACAATTTCTGCTTTGTTCAGTTTTAAATATTTCAGTAGATTTGATCTCTTGCTAGGATTGTTTAAGCCATTGGCATTTAAAGAAAATAAAGTTAAATCCATCTTAGGTTATTTAGACTATGTATTTTTGTTTTATCGTAACTATTAAACATTTTCCTGTGATAACTATAAAGCATATGTTTGAGCTTTTAAAATAAATTATCAGTTTTATGCTTTGAGTGTTGACGAATAAAGTAATGTTTTGGTCAGGCATACTAAAAATGTTTTTTGTGAAATAAATTTAAATTAATAAATGTTAGCAAAACTAAGATCAGCACTAGCCATGGAATGAAAATCATTCCTAATCTGATGAATGAACATAAATCCATCAGATTATCACTCATACCTTGACAATCCAGAACATCTGAGCTTCATAAATTTAATTATCATATGGAGAATATTTGTAATAGGAATAAGCAATATTTATATTATTTTGAAAAGATATAATACTATTGTAGATTAGACAGATTTCTCATACAATATAAATGTCTACTTATCGTATAAGCAATTAATATTTATATGAAAGATAGATGACAAGCAATTTAGTCATAGTAAAGTTGGATGTATCATATGTAAAACCTCAGTAAAAGATTATAGCACACAGTTATTTAACCTATTCACCCTTATTGATGAAGTCTCTCAAAGCTTATTACTTAATATAAATAGATGGTAATAATATTTATACCTAATGTTTATAATACAATGTATTTTACTGGATATATCAGAAGTTATATTTCATTCTTTGCCAGCATTTAAGTAATCACTTTGTTGCTAACTTAATTAAAGCAACAAGTTTGTTTTATGTGAACATTGATGAAAGTTAGTGCATTTTAATTATCAGCACATCCCTCCTCCCCCATTTCCTACACATAAGGATTTTCATATCTGTCATTTCTTATTATAGGTTAAAAACAACAAATTCCTTTATTGTGATTAATGATTACAAGTTCCCTTTCCATATACATAAATTGTCATTTTATGGCATATACTGAAAGTTTTTAGATTTAAATGGCAACATTCTATTTTGTATAATCAGCAAAGGTTAAACTGAGTGATTATTGTCAATTTAATTAATACTATTTGTTCAGAATGTGATTGTTACATTCTGTGACATTCCTAGTCCAGGCTTCTATTGTTTTCCTTGAACAACTTTGTCAGTTTGATGTCATATATAAAACATTAGTTACCTTGATAACAGCTTAAGTATTATGTATGGTCAAGATGGGTTACAAAACCACAATTCAAGTTAAATCAATTATATGACTTGTTATGTACATTTACTTAAATGAGAAAATCATCATGCTTCCCCTTGATGTTCAATATAGTGTATATCATTTATGGCAAGTTAAAAGAGTAATATTATTACACACAAGCCGATGTTATTAAACTGAGTGTCTATTGTCAATTTAATACTATTTGTTCATAACATGATTGTTACATTCTGTGACATTTCAAGTTCAGGTTTCTATTGTTTCTCTTGAACAACTTTGTCAGTTTGATATCATGTATAAAACATTAGCTACCTTGGTAACCGCTTAAATATTATATATGGTCAAGATGGGTTACAAAAACTACAATTCAAGTTAAAGCAATTACATGACTTGTTAAGCATATTTACTTATATAAGAAAACCATCATGCTTCCCCTTGATGTTCAATGTAGTGTATGTCATTTATGACAAGTTAAGACAGTAGTGTTATTATACATAAGCCCATGTTATTAAATCCTGTCTTTACTATCTAAATTCAGCAGACTGCTTCATCCTATATGACGATTATATATTTTAAGTCAAGATTTACTAAAATCATACATTACATAACTATTGTGTGTTTTTTGGGGGCTGTTCCTTAGTTATTTGAGAGACCACAAGCTGTAATGTTTATTCTTATTATTAGCTCCTTCCAAGCATGTTTATACAGTCCATAAACTTTAAATTATGAGACCCTTCTAGTTTATTTGTTATAAGTATATTTCCATCTTTACATACACACATATCAGTACTTCAAGCACGGGCACCAATGCCCATCCAGTTTTGCCAGAATACCATTCACTAGTTCATGTGGTGTGTTTCCAGTTTGTTCTTAAAATATCCAAACCAATATTTGTCCTGTTCCATTTTATCAGCCTGTTCCATGCAGTGGCCACTCTGCCAGTGAACCACTCAACACACCTTCCATTCCCACAGAAGGAAATCTGATGACCCACTAGCACTTCCTGGCAACCCCAAACACCCCTAGAATCAGCTATCCCAATATGCCCAAAACGCTGAGCAAGATCACCTCCCAGACTACTACAAAGGCTGCTGAACAAGACCAAGTGCTCTTAGTCTTTCACAATAACTCAGACTTCCACTCTTATGTAAGTCCTTAATGTGTTTGGACCAAATACATTTTAAATATAAAATTGCGTTTATTATTTATTTATTTATTTTTTTTTTTTATCAAGAATCAACTTAATGAGCTAAACAAAGTGTTGGGAGACCATCAACATCTGTACATGTGGTTTACAACAGCCCTTTTATTATATATATATATATATATATATATATATATATATATATTTTTTTTTTTTTTTTTTTAAACCAAAAACTTCATCTCAGAGCCATTAAGCATTATCATCACTCTGTCTACATTACCATAGCAACCTGGGAGTATCTGTTTCTGTTATTGTGTCTGTACTGCATACTAGAGGCTCATGATGCACCTGAAGCAAAGCTTCACTTCATTGCAACTTCCAGCCTAAATTCCCTCCCTTTCAGTGAGGCAGCAGCCAGGAAAAAAATGAAGAGCAAACAGATCAAAAAAAAAACTCCCAACAATCCGCCACAACAAGAGATAACACATTCTTCCAGCTTTCCCACCTCTCACTCAGCAGATATATAAACAAACTATTCTCTGCCAAAATTTCCCAAATCACAGTTTTATCCACCCCCTTCCCCTGGATCCTGGATAAAACACCAAATGTCTCTTCCTAACACACAAGCATCAGTAAACCTTGATCACAAGCTGCAACCCACAGCTTCCTGGAGAGGAAAACGACAACATACAACAGCTGTAAGACACAGTTGCATCCACACACACCATGTCAGGCTTAGTCAAACAGCACTCAAAGCTATGATACCTGCCATAATTGATATTAATTATGCTTAGACAGAATAATAATGACATTTGTACTAGCTGCCAGACACAGCTGCATCCACGCACACCATATCAGGCTTGATCAAACAGCACTTGAAGCTATGATACCTGCCATAATTGATATTAACTATGCTTAGACAGAATAATAATGACATTTGTACTAGCTGCCAGACACAGCTGCATCCACGCACACCATATCAGGATTGATCAAACAGCATTCATAGCTGTGATACCTGCCATAATTGATATTAACTATATTTAGACAGAATAACGATGACATTTGTACAAAGAGCTTGCTACTATTATTTAACCAGGATATACATGACATTTCTAAATCATACTTTAACTGAAGAAGGCATTAGTCTCCATGACAGCATTTTTTTCAAAACACTCTACTATTACTGCTATTATACATTATGTTAATTTGTTACATTTGAGTCCGAACTCTGATGAATGGTACCTTGTTGAATTAGTTAATGAATTACTTAAATTATTATAAGTAAAATCAATGAAAAATGAACAAGATAAGTATTCATCAAGTTCAAGCAGGGGAACAGAAACTTCTATGTTTGTATTATATGTTGCTCTTTTTGGCTTATATATAATGTGAATAGTAACCCATCTTGACCTACCTTTGTTTGTGAAGAATTATTTAACTCTTTGAACATTCTGAATAAATCATTACTGTTTCTCAGTTGTTTAAGAAACCCTCCTTTTTTGAAATAAAAACAGATGACAAGTGATGTACCATATCAGTTGATACTTTGAGAGATGTAGTTGTAAGAGTTATTTTTTAAGACAGCTATTTTGGAATCAGTTTTTTTTTCTTCTTTCTAGCATCAGTCCAAGGATTTGTTTCTTTTATTCTTTTAAGAGTAGGGGCCATCCATTCCATTTCTTCCGGGATAGGCACTATGTTGTTGTTTTTGATGAATATAGTAGCTTCTTCTAAGTCATTAAAGGTTCTCATCTCATTGGCAAAATGTATTTTGATCTTGGCTGGGAAGGCCAGCTGTGCTTTAATGTTGTTTTCTTTCAACAGTTTTATTATTGGCCAGACTTTTTTCCTTTGTTGTAGTATTCTGGAAGAATAATCATTGTCAAACCTTATCAGGCTTTGATTGTATTTTAAGGGTGATTTTCTCCAAGCACATTTTAATATTAGTTCCTTGTCCAGAAATGAAAGAAATTGTATACCTATGGACCTAGTGGAGTATTTGATGAGTTAGAAGCAGGCTTCCTCAGTGGTTTATGCACCCTTTCAATTCCAAATGAAAGTCCCTCTTTCATGTCTAAAAATTCAGGAATCCAGGTTATTAAGAATGAAATAATGTCTTCACCTTGAGTGTTTTCAGGCAGACCAAAGATCCTTATATTGTTTCTCCTTTCCCTGTTTTCTAAGTTATCTATTTTGTCAAGCAGCCATGTAATCTGTTTAAGCAGAATTGGAATTCTTCCTCTTTGAGGCTCTCTTCAATGTCATTTAGAGAAGTCCCTATATTTGTTATTTTTGTATCGTGTTGCTGTAATAGTTCCTTAAGAGTATCAGTCTGTTTTTGAGAATTTAATTTGAGGTTTTCTAAGTCATTTTTAAAGCCATCCATCTTCAAAGATAGTTCCTGTAAGGTAGATGTCATCAATTGCAGAACTTTTTTCAAAGCAGCATCTGGATGAGAATTCCTTGAGTTGTTCATATTCAGTGACTCAATATATCTACAAGTTACTTGACAGGAACATTTTTGTATATCTCCACCAAAAGTGATATTTATGTAGTTTAGTAGTTTATCTATAGATTTCTGACATTTTAAACTTGAAAATAATAACATTTTCCTATATTATTATACTAGTTTATGGAGCTCTCAAAATTCACTGCTCTCAGTTGGCCATCTATGCCCCCCCCCCCCCGATATTTGCTTCTCACTGTAGAAGGAGTATTTGGCTAAGAGTGGGGACTCATGGTGGTTGCAGCCATAAAGCTTACTGGAAGAGATGTTTGGGCTCTTAATAGAGAGGGAATATTTGATCAAGATTAAGGACTCCTGGAAATTGCTAGCAGGATAAAATGGTGGAGGAAATGGTGGAGCAGCAGGAGGATGCCTAAGGACCTAAATGAATTACCCAGACTTTGCCTTAGACTAACTAGAGCATTTGGTGGATGAGAAACAAGAGGAGTAAGACTTTGTTTTTTTGAATGGCCTTTCCTACTACAAACTGGAGCCTGTTTTAAATTACTTTGATATATCACAAATAAAGTGCACTCAACTAGAGTTCTGTCTCCAATGTCGGTTGCATACAATATATAGATATGTTTGCAGTCCAAAATATCAAACATGCATTTAATTGACATGTTTGCAGCAATAGACTAAATGCTGAATGCACAGTATTCTGACTGCACAACTGATTACCTCACTTCAACAACAAATAGCAATGTCTTTTGACTTAGTTAGGGGTCGCCACAGTGGATCAGCAGTCCGCAGATTGATTAGCAGTGGTGTTTTTTACAGTGTCGAGTCGCCAGCCCAGCATCTAACCTTCACAGAAGGCACACACATACACACATGCATCTACCTGCATGTCTTTAAAACTCACTCAACCTCAGGGAGGACATGCAGACTCCGCACAGAAGGTGCTCCAGCCAAGAATCAAACTGAACCTCTTGCTGTGAGGTGACAACACTAACTGCTGCACTACTGTGGCCTACCTCACTTCACAACAATGGAATACTGTATGTTGTTAGACTATGTGTGTGTGTGTGTGTGTGTGTGTGTGTGTGCGTGCGTGCGTGCGTGCGTGTGTGTGTGTGTGTGTGTGTGTGTGTGTGCGTGTGTGTGCGTGTGTGTGTGTGTAGGTGAGTTTTATGATTTATAAAGTTAATTTACTTTTGGAAATCACTACAAGGCACACTGAGATACAGCACTAGTAATGTGTCCTTTCTGCAGAGAGACTTCTCTCTTCTTTGAGTATAACTTTGAAGATCTGGGGGATACTATGCTTCTCTTCTTATGAATGTGAATTTCTAGATGAGACCAGTGCCATTATGGAATGTCTGCTTAAAATAATTACTTCAAAGAGCAAGATGTTTCATTTTAGGACAGGGGTTAACATAGAAGTAGCAACTATCTATGACGGAGTTGGGATTTGCATACAGAGATTACAGCAGAATAAAGAAATGGCAATTTAGGGATATTTGCAAGGAAATTCAACAAAGCAATCTACTAATAGACATAAGGAACAACATATAAAGAGACGGTAGAAACTGATAGTTAATTCTAGTAAAGGAGACAGTACAGATCCTGAGAAAAGGTTATGGTCCTGGAAACTGCAGTTATGTGTCTGTGGAGTTAGTCTACAAAGGCAGAGCAAGGAGCAGTCCATGATACTATGGGTTAAAAGTCTGGCCTCAATAGTGAGAAAAATGACTGACAGAGTCCTGAAAAGGTTGCTTGGGTAAAACAGACTACTATCCAAATATCATCTAGACATACAGAAAACAGAATGTGCTATACTAATCTGATCCAGTTCTATGACTGGCTCTCCGGGGACTCAGACTGTACTGACTTTGTGAATGTGAGCTACCTCAGTTTCAACAAAGCCTCTGACTCGGTCTCAGATTGTAGTCTCCTTCCAAAGGTTAGAGAGGCAGGTGTGGATAGCAAACTGTGGATATATGGAGAAGGAGTCAGACAACAGGGAACATAGTGGCACTGTCAGGGAGAAGTTCTCAGAGTGAAAGAAGGTGATATGTTGAGTCTTCCAGGGTTTGGTCCTGTGCGTAGCCTTATTTAATACATCCATTTCCAATCTCACACAAGTAGTATAAAACTGTATTATTGCATTTGCAGTATACAGCAGTGTTAAAAGCTTAGTGGCACGTTAGTGGCAAGCATGAAGAAGAACCTTACAAGACTGGAAGCATGACCTAAATGGTGCCAACTTCGTTAATAACCCATCCAAGTGTAAGGTATAGCATATGGTAAAAAAAAAAACAGCCTTGAGGCACAATACATAACTGATGGAGTCAGGATAGAAATCCAGAACAGGTAAAGGAAGTGAGACAACATATGTTTATCATGGCTGCAAGGCAACTGAATATATACAACTATGTACAGTTCTGCAGGCCTTATAGGGATGGGAAGGCTGCAGTGATAACACTGTCCAAGGAAACTGATTTGGATGATGAGTAGAAAACAGGGAAATAACATACGAGAAAAGGTTTTGGGGGCTGACATGTTTCAATAGAAAAAATAGAAACTGATGGTGATATGACATGGTACTTATGGATGTAAATGGTAAACCTGATGGAATTACCCAGGAAAGAAAAACTAGGGCAGGAAGGGCTGGAGCATCAAACAGTTAGGGAACACATTTTAATTTTGATAGGAAAAAGTTTTTCACAGAAACAAAACACAATATGTTGAATCATTCCAAAAATGTCTGGCACACCTAAGACAGTTGAGTCCTTTAGGGCAGCTTATGACTTCTACAGGGCTAGAATGAAGGAGAGAACAGCCAACTTAGACCAGCTGCAACACTTTCTTGTTAACTAGTTTAAATAACACAGTAACATATCAGAACACTTCAGTGCAATAAAAGCTCAAGGCTGGGTTAGCAGTTACCATTCCCACGTGTTGTGAAATGGTGGTATAAAATACAGTTGATGTGATAAGAAGACAGTGCTAAGTTGTAAAAGACAGTCATGGGAGGCTGTGAACAAAAATTCACTTGTGAAGTAGTTTTGATGATATAGGACAGAGTCTATGAGGATTTCTGTGAAGATAAAAAGAAATGGGGGAAAAGCAGGTGACTAATGGATTCTAGTAGACAGTATAGTTAATGCAAGCTGCTTGTGGCAGCTCATTTACTTATGCAGGACTACAGTGACAATGATGCTCTTCTGCCATGTGATAACAACTTGTACCAGACATAGGGCTGTTAATACAGAGCTTAGCATCAGATTTCTTTTTACTATTGCAGGTGTATTTTAAGGGCTTATTATGGATCATTTATTCATACTAGTTGTTGTGTCTTTCGGCTTTTCCCGGTTAGGGGTCACCACAGCGGAACTCCGGTCCGCTAATGATTGGCAGTAGATTTTTACGTGCTGGCTTGCCGGGCCTAACGCACAACCTTCAACGAAGGAACGCCCATTCACGCATGTCGCCACATAGAAGACGCTCTAACTAAGAATCAAATGGGCAACGTCTAACTGTGAGGCGACAATGCTACCGCAGCACCACCACCGCAGTCGTAATAAGTAAATGTACAGATGCTTGATGCAGCTTTGAAACTTAATGGGAGATGTACTAGTTTCACTAAACAATGTAAAATTATGAGCAATAACATCTTGATATTCTTCCAAGCTGTACACAAACTATTAACCAGCTTTTGTGTTCCTGCTCTTAAAATATTCAGAATGTGTGTGTGTGTGTGTGTCTGTGTGTGTGCGTGTGTGTGTGTGTGTGTGTGTGTGTGTGTGTGTGTGTGTGTGTGTGTGTTGTCTGTGCATGCACATGCTTTGGATTGTATGTGTGTGTGTGTGTGTGTGTGTGTGTGTGTGTGTGTGTGTGTGTGTGTGTGTGTGTAATGTGTGCATTGGGATGACATCATTTGGTTTCAGAGTAATACAGAAAGAAATATTTTAGCTAAGAGGCTTAAAAGTTTGTAACTGCTTGCGTGTCAAACATATGAAGGCAGAAGTAGCATGTGCTGGACGCCAAACTTGTTTTTTAGCTGGCCAGTGTTACCTATAGCAGTGCAACAGTTACTGAAGTTTCCATTTCATCTTTATCTTGGCTAATGCTTTTCAGTACACCAAGCAACATGATAGGTCTTCTTTGTTAAGGTACCATAAACTTATTGCCAGTTATTAAAAAACTATGAGTATTAGTTTCCTACTTTGATGATAATCTTTTTGTAGAGCCCCCTTCCCATAAAGTCTTTAAGTACCTAGATAATTAAAGAAAAAGGTTTACAATAGTCTGAATTAACAATTTTATGTTTGTTAAAGCATTTCTACAATTGCAGGTAGCAAAAGCATTTGTAACGTGGAATGGTTTGCTTTATGCAATGACTCTGTATATAACATCACTGAGTTCATTTTTGTCATTGATAAGACAGGAAATCAAGACATAAAACTGAATCTAACCATTGATGCCGTTTACAGTGGCGTGCTTACTTAAGTGACCTGGTACAAGAAGCTTACACAAGTTAATGGCTGCAGAGCAACTAACATGTTGCATTGCTCCTTAGTTTTACTAACAGAGCCGGATCATGGTCAAATGGGACCTTAGGCAGGGTAATGGATGAGCCCCCCATACTCAGCCCCCCCCCCCCTGCTGCAGCCAATACAGTGTCACATTACTTGACTATTTCTCCCCAGTTACCATAAGCACTGCTGGAACCTCTCAGTGTGCATACTGTGTTCTGTTTTTTTCTACAATGATTATTTGTATTTAATTTAAAACTTTAACTTCAAATTTTATAGCACAAACACTGATAGACATTTGTTTTCACAATGAAAACAGACTTAGCATTAAAAGTTCTCTGCCCTTGAAACTCGCATTCATTGTAACAACACTGAAAACTCACATTCAAAATAAAAAGCATCTGGCCAGTGGCAGATAAAGTTTACCTTTGGGCAGTTTTCAAATCATAGGCCTCTTGCACACATTTTAGGACCATGCATACGTATATGTGTTCTTTGATTTACCCTTCCTGATTGTATTAAATTATATTCCTTGTAGAATACAGCACCATGTATTAGAGCATGTTTTACATTTGTAGTTTTGAACATTTTTCCAGCAGGCAATGAAGAAAAGGTATATACCAATAATGGCAAAACTGCCCAATTCAGAACATTCAGCCATAAAAGTCTACTCAAACTTCTGTCATTACAATCCTCCAGTATCAGTCAATATGCACAATCTCTGTAGAAGTAAAAGTCATCTGAATAATTCCACTTTAAAGAGAAGAGGTTGCTGTTAAACTTTATATTTTAGTGTTTCATTTACAAATTCAATACCTGCTCTCATTGAAGAATACATTGCCTATGTCACATTAAAAAAATGGTAAGCTGGTAATGTTGCAATAGGGAATGGGCAGCAAACTGACAACAGGTTCATAGTTACAGGCATCTCACCCAAAGGAGGATACACTCAGGACTGCAGCACCCCACCTCCCTTAAAGTACAACACAGTACTGACAATCCATCTACATGCTGTGGGAGTAGAATCCACAGCCTTCTGCATCACAAGCAAGCATGCTAGCTGTTGTGCTACTAACAATGATTTTAAATTCTTTAGCACAACAGTGATGCCATTTGCCAAACAATAGACTTAGCATGAGCATCAGTAACCTTCTTTTCCCTTGAAGCTCACAATTCCTTGAAAAATGCACTTGACACTCAACTCCTTGACAATGCACTTGAAACTCAACTGTTTGAAATTCAGTTTTTTAATAGCTTGGTGGTTGGGTTAGAGGATTCAGGCTCTTGTTTCTTGTAACTAAGGTAAAGAGTTTGAGCCTGAGCAAATTAACTAACCACCTGCTATCATACACACACACCTTACTTGCTGTATAAGAATCCATATCCGTCCTGTCATGAGTAACAAGTTTACATTCATTCTGAGGCAGCAGCACAAAAATGGAAGGAACATCTTCTTGTACTTAAAATCTGTGCACTCATGGAAAGGAAGAGCAGGAGGTGTGTGCGACATGCAAACACAGACGCAACAGGTGTGTGCGACCAGACTCAGAAGGCATTCTTAAAGAATAGCACCCTTAAAACAAAAGCATGTAATTTGTTTTTGTAATTAAAAGAAATAAATGTGACAGCTCCTCGGCAAGCGAGCCCCCTTCCAGCCAGTGCCTTGGGCGCCTAGTGCTGGATCTGGCTCTGATTACTAATAAAAGTGTCTGGAAGAAAAAAATGCTACATGCTACAATTAATTTTCTATGGTGTTAATGATGTTATATGCAACTGTGGGTGGTGCACATAATGTTTGTGGCATTATGGAGAAGGCAACCCAGACGATATGTTTTGTTTGCCTCCCTATAGTACAACATACAAATGCAGCTAAAATAGTTTTGTTTACTAAATATAATCTTTCACTTATAAAATTGGTTATGGAAATGTACATTTCTCAGTTCTCAATTTCATTAAACTGGTAAATGGGAACTTGTAGTATATCTAACCATCACATTGCATAACCTTGGAAAAGGGACATGACGTTTCTCCCCAAGAGTGTGTGATCTCAGAGATGGTGTAGATACATAAGGAATTGCATGGGATAAAGGATTTCACACAGGGGGTGGGAGTCAGGGGGCTTCTGCCACTTAAAAAAAAAAAAAAAAATATATATATATATATATATATATATATATATATATATATATTTATATTTATATATATATATATATAAACACACACACACACACACACATACATATTGTAGAACAGTGTGTGTGTTGTAACTTTAAGAAGCATTTCCAAGTGTAGGTACTTGCATATAAATAGTGAGCATGTGCAGGCAGTGCCATTTTGAAAGAACAGCCAGTGTGTTAACATGTATGAGTGCAGTAGTCAGTCTGTTTATAAGTTTAAGTTTAAGTTAGTAAATCTTAATCCTGATGTGTTTATATATAATAAAGCTTCTTGACTCACAACTGTTTGTCTGTTTCATCCTGACTGGACAGGCGACATGGTGTCAGAACCAGGATTGAAAGTACAACTTCTTCAAGCCATGAGGTGCAGAGTTCACGGTGAAGGTATATTGAGCAGGTTAGGTGATACAGTGCTCAAATTATTAAAAAAGGCCAGAAACGAACTTCAGATAACCAAAACTTGCACAAATTATTTATTTTGCAAAGAAAATGATACAAAGCATTTGTAAAGCACAAAACACATTATTCATCAAACGAGTAGCACAAAACATATTATTAATCAAACAAAAGACAAAAAACACATTGTTGATTAAAAAAACTGTTCGAAACCATGATATTTGATAAAATTATCAGAAATACTTATATGGGGGTTTAGAGTTACTTCTGATTTGCATAACGAGCATGTTTAAAGTAAAATGAGCACGAGAAATGTATAATGAGCATGATAAGAGGTTAAATGGGCATGATGAGTACAATAAAAGGGCAAAAATAAGCTTAGAAAAGAAAGGCAACTGCATGTTTTTAGAAAATGACTGCGTTTTGGCATGCCCTATATTTTGCATTGACTGAAGCCATTCAAAGCATAACTAGAGTTGTTCGAAGTACCTCAGAGTGTGGAGTGTTTGCAATGTGTGCTTTATTACAGTGCAATTATTTCAAATTACTGTGTGTGAAGTGCAGTTATTTTGCAAAGTGCACCCATTTCAAAAAGTTTCTTGTGCTGTGTACATTTATTCGCATAGTGCTTCCTTTCAAAGTGTTTCTTACACTGTACAGAATTATTTTGCAAAGTACAGTCATTTTGAAAAGTTTCTCATGCTGTATACAGTTCATTTGCAAAATACAGTCATTTGAAAGTGTTTTTTACACTGATAAAAGATGGTAGTGTTTTTTACACTGATAAAGGGTGGTTTCATAAAGTACAGTGATTTTAAAGTGTTTTTGTGCTACAGAGACTTATTTTGCAATGTGCAGTTGTTTCAAAGAGTCTGTTGTGCTATTGGGCTTAGCTAGAAGTCCTGGCATAAAATTCTGGCACATATATATATATATATATATATATATATATATATATATATACATATATATATGTGTGTGTGTGTGTGTGTGTGTGTGTGGGTGTCTGTGTCTGCGTGTGTATGTTCGTACATAATTTTAAGCACCATTACTACTGTGTGCTGATATGGCAGAGGCATTTGCAGACCCAATCTACTTGAGCTTGACCATAATATTGCAGAGAATTGGAGAGTATTTGAGCAGGATATGACATTTTTATACAAGCAGCTTTTTTCTGACAAAGATGTGCATATGAGGGAATTTACTTTCCTTAACTTAGCAGGGTCAGAAGCCATTGAAAGAGAGCATTCATTTGTATATCCACCAGCAGTATATGCAGGAGAGGGGGAAAACCGCCATATTGTTCTACCAGCAGAATCAAGAGAGGATCCTAAGGGCATGAAACTTAAATTTAGAGAAATGTGTAACCCCCAGACAAATGTTACATTGGACAGGCAACTATTTTATACAAAAGCCAGGAGAAACTTCTGCAGCTTATATCACTGATTTGAGAAATAAAGCTAAAACATGCATATTTGGTGATTTGAAAGACAAGTTGATAAAGGGCAGACTTGCACTTGCGTGTGGTATTAATAATGCTGCAGTGAGAAAGATTTTGCTTCATGACAGTGACTTAACGTTGAGCAATGCTATAGAGATTTGTCAAATCCATGAGCTTACAGAAAGGCACATGAGTATGCTTGCAAGTGATAAGAGGGTGGTTTCAGCAGCCTCTAGAGAAAATGTAGACAGCATGCAGCACATGGCTAGCAGAAATAGGCCTAAGCACATGACAGCTGCAGCCACTGCAAGCTTTCCAGGGAGGACTTGTAACTTGACAGTAAGTTCTAACACTAGCTCAGCAAAACGGCCATGCTCAGTGCAGTATAAGGGTGAGTCAGCAAAACCCAAGTCAAGTTTTACTGTTAACTGTCGTAATTGTGGTGCCAATCATGAGTCTAAAAGAGAGAAGTGCTTAGCAATTGGTCAGCAATGCCACAAGTGTACTAAATGGAACCACTTTCAAAACTTTTGTAAATCAAGCAAGCCTCATTCAGTTATCAAGAAAGGTCACTCAAAAAAGAAAGCTGATCATGTAGAAAGCTGCAACCCTACTTTCTGTGTAGATGGTGTATCACTGGTCAGTGAAAAGGTTAATGCAGTAGATTTGTTGGCAAAGAATAAAGTACTTTGTACTGTCCTGATCAATGATAAACCCACAGGGTTTAAGGTGGACACTGGTACAAAGTGTAATGTTATGTCAGCAGAAACATTTGCTAGAGTAAGAGATGGTGAACAACTTAATTTGGCTAATTGTGAGAGGCTTGTTGCTTATGGAGGTGAAGAGATTCAAACCAAAGATTCAGTAGGGCTTTCATGCTATTCGGCTGGGAACAGTTACAGCTTGCAATTCTATGTAGTCAGAAGACCTGTGCAGTCATTATTAGGTCTCAGAGATAGTTTAAGAATGAAACTGCTTTCTTTTACCAAAGAAGTCCATAATATAAGCACGTCCTAATTCCAGCTTCACTGATGCTATTTTTTCAGAGTATGCTGATGTTTTCGATGACAATCTAGGCAAACTTCCAGTTAAATACATCATGAAAGTAGACCCAGAGGTCAGTCCAGTGGTCATACCAGTGAGGAGAGTTCCAATAGCTATGCAGGACAAAGTCAAGGTCCAGTAAGATAAGATGGTGCAGCAAGGTGTGATTTGTCCAGTCACAGAACCAAATGAGTAGGTGTCTTCCATGGTAGTTGCTCATAAGAAAAGTTCAGATAAAATCAGAATATGCATTGACCCAAGAGACTTGAACAAAGCATTAAAGAGACCTACTCATCCTTTGCGTACAGTCAAGGAGATTGCTGCCCTCATGCCAAGTGCCACTGTTTTTTCTGTCTTGGATGCAAAGAGTTCATTTTGGCAAGTAATGCTTGATTTAAAAATCTTCACTACTGACTACATTCAGTATTCCATTTGGTAGATACAGATTTCTCAGAATGCCTTTTGGAATAAATTCTGCCAGTGAAGTCTTTCAGCATGCAATGGAGCAAAATTTTTTGGGTTATCCATGTGCTATAATAGTGGATGATTTACTAGTTGGAGGTAATGGAGAAGCAGAGCATGACAGAAATCTCAGGAAAGTTCTGGACAGAGTGCATGAAGTGAACTTGAAGCTTAATCCCCTAAAATGTAAATTCAGGCTGCCAGAAGTTACTTATGCAGGTCATTTATTTACCAGTACACGCTTAAGACCAGACCCTTCCAAACAATCAGCCATTCCTAAGATGCCAGCTCCAGGCAATGTCCAAGCCCTACAGCATTTCCTTAGTATTGTTAACTATTTGGGCAAGTTTATACCTGACTTCAGTGAGTTATCAGCATCATTAAGAGAGCTGACAAGCAAAAATGTTGCCTGGTCATGGTTGGAACAGCACCAGAGAGCATTTGATAATCTCAAACAGCAAATTACTGAGCCACCTACATTGAGATACTTATATGTCCACAAACCAGTAACTCTTTCCTGTGATGCATTAAAGTTTGGTCTTGGTGCAGTTATTCTTCAAGAGGGCAGACCAGTTGCCTATGTGTCTAGAACTCTTACTCAGACTTAAATACAGTATGCTCAAATTGAGAAGGAACTTTTGGCAATTGTGTTCTCATGTTCAAATTTCCTTGATTATATTTATGGCCATGCTAAACAGATCGAGACTGATCATCAACTTCTGGTCACTATTTTAAAGAACCCTGTGCATACAGCTCCAGCAAGACTACAAAGAATGATGCCCAGATTACAAAAATACAACTTCAAAATAGTCTACACAAAAAGCAAACTTCTTTATATGGCTGATACCTTATGCAGATCATCCAGAAATACCACAGAACAGCTTGATGCAGAGAATTTTGACTTCAATGTCATGGAAGTGCATAATTTTTCTACCACAAGATTTGATGAGCTGAGAGATCATACAAAGACTGATCCAACTTTGCAGAAGCTCAACCAATTCATCAATGTTGGATGGCCATCAAAGCAATCTTGTGTACCACCAGAAGTGCAACTTTATTTTCCATACAGAGATGAGATGCTGATGGAAGATGGTATCATTTTCAAAGATCCTAAGGTTATTGTTCCTACTTCCTTACAAGATGAATACATTCAAATTTTGCATCATGGCCACCCAGGTTCCAAAGCTACCAAAAGAAGGACGAGAGGACTAGTATTTTGGCCTTCTCTGTCAAAAGACATTGATAAAGTGCTTTCATCCTGGTCAGTATGCAATAGTACTAAGCTGCATTTGAAAAAAGAGTTACTTCAGCTAAGCCAGATTCCTGAACTACCTTGGTCAACAGTAGCCACTAACACATTTGAGTGTAACAATCAGCAGTTGTGTTGGTAGTCTCTTATTTGAACTGGTTTGAGATCGATTTGCTACCTAACCTAACGTCCAGTACTGTTATTACTAAGATGAAACATCATTTCTCAGTCCATGGTAGTCTACACAAAGTTATTTCTGACAACAGTACCCAGTTTACTAGTCCATTATTTCAGAAATTTGCAAAACAGTGGGACTTTATCCATATTACTAGCAGACCAGAATACCCACAGTCAAATGGCCTGGTTGAACATGCAGTACAGAGGGCAAAGCAATTATTAGAGAGATCAATACATGACAATACCGATATCTTCTTGAATTTACTTAATCTCAGAAATATACCCTGTGTCAACCTACTTGGCTCGCCTGCTCAGAGACTTCTATCTAGGCAAACCAGAACAACCTTGCCTATCAGTTCTAGTTTGTTGGGGCCTAATGCTAAAAACAACAGAGCAATCAAAGCCCAACTCTTTAAGAAGAGTTCCTTTCAGAAGTCCAGTAATGATAAAATGAGCAGATTTCTTCGTCCGTTGAAAGAAAGTGAGACAGTGAAGAGGCAAATGGAGAAAGACTTTGAATTGGTCAAGTGAGGGGTATATCTGCCGAGTCGCGATCCTACTTTGTGGAATCTGAGGGTACAGAATACAGGAGAAACTGCAGGCATCTTCTTCCTGTATCACAAATGATAGCGCAACATTATACCTGTGATACAGACTCTAGATCTCAGAGCAACCCAGACAATTTTCCTGCTGAAGAAGATGTCTTAGTACCTATTCCCATTCCTGATGATGTCCCAGCTGTCCCTAAAGTTGAACATTCCTTAGAGACAGTCCCCATTGCTAGATCCGATTATAATTTTCATGTTACACGATCAGGTCATATTTCTAAACCTAGTGTAAAATACACAGCAACCTGGACATGACTGTTTTATTTGTGTTTAGTTTTGTATGATTGCATGTCAAAGAATTAGTTCTGCATAATTGCATGTCAAAGGATTATTTTTCTACAATAGCATGTCAATGAATGTTGTCATTTTTGTGTGTGACCTATTTCTCAAAGAAGGAAGATGTAGAACACAGCGTGTGTTGTAACTTTAAGAAGTGTAGGCACATGCATATAAATAGAGAGCACGTGCAGACAGCAGTGCCATTTTGAGAGAACAACTAGAGTGTTAACATGTATGAGTACAGTAGTCAGTCTGTTTATAAGTTTAAGTTACTAAGCCTTAATCCTCATGTGTTTGTATACAATAAAGCTGCTTGAACCGAACCCATAAGTATTCGTCTGTTTTATCCTGACCAGACGAGCGATACACACACACGTATATATATATATATATATATATATATATATATATATATATATATATATATACACAGCTATGTGGGTGTGTAGTTTTAGTGTTCTGTCAGGTTTTCCATGTTTGACCTAATGAAGCTAACTAGGTGAACACTCAATGTTTGTCAGGTCAGCTTTACAAATGTAATCCTTGTCTGCAGAGTGTATGTAACTGGGGAGTCTAATTCATCAGTTTCTCTCATTTCTGTCAACTTTTGCCCATAAACATTCAACCCTTGCATGGAGTCCCAGGTTTCTCTGTTGTTCAACCACATCATGCTGTGCTTTCTAGGGGCCATTCACAGATCGCACTGTAGGCTTTAATAAGCCTTATTCCCATAAGTACACCTTCAGGCCTGCCCAGGATTATCAGGAGGAATATCACAGAGCTTAATTCATGATACAGTGTAGGAAAATGTTGAGATGACTCACCTTGTTGTTTCATTTCCTTCTTGAGAGTGTCACATACTTGAAAACTATAACATGAACTCACTGTCTGATTGCTTTTGGTATCCACTCAATCCTTCCTACTTGGTAGAATCATGCTGCCTTCTACACATATGCAACTGGTCAAGCAAAAGTCCCAGATTCTCTGCAGACATGGGATGGGAGGAATTTGACGGCAAACTAATGTCCCCTTCTTCTGTCCTGCAATGAGCACGCAAACTTATTTTGCATTATTTAATTTCTTTAGTACGTCACCCCTTGGTTTATTACAACAAGGTTTTGAAGTACTCCACTATTACAGATGCAGAATTTACCATGTTTTGAATTTCACCTGGTTAGCCCCTCCAGCCACTCTCTCTCTTGAGGTTATTTGTGAAATTAAAAGACTGCAGATCAGAGATTTCCATCTGGAACACATGCAGTGTTTTAGTATGAATGTCAACTTTAGGAACTTAATGTATTTAAATGGTCATTTGGATATCATTATTAATGTTAAAAACATTGCTTTGTAGGGTAGTATATTAAGCTAACAGTGTCTCAGCTGCTTAAACAAGGATGATTTTTTTTTATTGCTTTGGAAGCATTGGCATTCCATAATACATATATGTGACTCTTAAATCAGTAAAAAGCAAGATATAGAATTGTATTCCTTCCTGCTCCTGGAGAACCGGGCCCCTTCAAGATCTCTCTTTCCCTTGCAAGGCCTCTTGCAAGCAGGCTGTGTTTCAGAAGGACAGAGAGGGACAGAGAAAAGTGAAACAGTATAATGTTGTAGCCTCTCTCTCTCTCTTTTCTCTCTCTCAACCTAGTATTTTAGAGAGAATATTATGTTATAATAATTAGTTAACTATACAACATTTAGCAACAACATTAGTAGTTAGGTGACAGAGCAGTGCTTCCTGAATACCAGAATGTGAAAAGGGGTAGGAGGGGAGCTAAAGAATAAATAATAAAAAAAAAGAAAGAGAGAGAGAGAGAGAGCCAGAGAAGGCAATTATACTTTATGGGGTTTTGGGATATGAACACAATTTAGATTATATGGATTTGAGGGATTTATAGTTAACGATCAGATGGAACACTCAGTGAACAGCCGTTCATTGTACATAGACCAGCAATAGTAAACTTTGACAAAATGCCAACTAATCGTAAAAGATTACATTGAATGATCATAGTTGGCCAACATAAAGGGAATGGAAAATAGTACCTACATACTGGCAACACAGGGTAAGGAAACCTGCCCTTTCCCCACTGCAGTGCAATGTCGGAATTGGTACTATATACATAATTAGCAGAGGGTGTGGGAGGCGCAGCTCCCCTCAAGAGGAGGATTCAGTGAAAACTGGGCCCTCCTTATGTTGGGGGCTGTGCTGCCTACATCCCCTGCTAATTTTATATATATGGATTCACTTCATAACATTGAAATATCAAAATACTGAAACTCAAAACACTGAAACCAAAATACTGAAAGCTCAAAATACTGAATACTCAAAATACTGAAACTCAAAATACTGAAAACACATATTATGCGTAAACTCAGCTTAAACAACATAAATCATAACAATTTCTACCAAATATATGCACATAGTGTAGTTAAGTGCAATCTTGGAGTAGATATATATAATTAGCAGGGGGTGTGGGGGGTGCAGACCCCATGTAGTGCAGGGGCTTGCCCCCCTGCATATATTTGGTAGAAATTGCTATGATTTATGTTGTTTAAGCTGAGTTTACGCATAATATGTGTTTTCAGTATTTTGAGTTTCAGTATTTTGAGTATTCAGTATTTTGAGCTTTCAGTATTTTGGTCTTCAGTATTATGAAGTTTTGTCATTTTCAGTATTATGAAGTTTCAGTGTTATGAAGTGAATACATATATATATATATATATATATATATATATATATATATGGGTCCTAGTCTGAACATCGAAAGTACATTTAATCGAAATGTACTTGAGCAAATTCACTTTAGCGAAAGTGCATTTTATCGAAAATGGACTTTTGCAAAAAAAAAAAAAAAAAAAAAAAAAAAACAAGCAGTTTGTATGTAGATTTAGTTGTATATCAACATGTTATGTTGATTGTACAACTAAGCAAACTGTTGCTTAGATCGTGGTACAGCGGGAATAAGGGAATATTCCCTTTTCCCCACTGTAGTGTGATCTTGGAGTGAGAATATTAAATTAGGGAGGGTGTGGGAGGGGCACAGCCCCTCACATGGGTGCTGCAGGGGGGCTTGCCCACCCTGCCTAAATGTGAGTAGTGTTTTATTTGTGTAGGTTTTTTGGTGTGTTTTTTTTTTTTTTCTTTTTTTTCACGAAAGTGCATTTTCAATAAAATGCACTTTTGCAAAAGTGAGTTCGCTCATGTACATTTCGCTGAAACATACTTTCGATGTCACAACATAGATCCATATATATATATATATATATATATATATATATATATATATATATATATATACCAACTCTGAGATCGCACTACAGTGGGGAAAGGGTGGATTTCCTTATCCTTAATTACCGGTAAGTAGGTACTATGTTTTGTTCCCTTTATGTTGGACAAATATGATCATTCGATGTAATTTTTTGCAATCCTTTGGCCTTTTGATAAAGAGAATTTTTGTTGGTCTATGTATGATGAACTGCTGTTCAAAGGAACATTCCATTTGATTGTTAACCATAGACCCAGATTTGAGTAGTATACCTGGGCACTGAAGGTGTCAACTTCAGAGATAGATGGAGCTGTTTCAGGAATATTTTGAGATCTGCTTTGTAAAATTAAGTTTGTTTTTGATTTGCATGTTTATGTTACCAGGATGTGAGTACCATTTACACTGAATAAATAACCTTGCATTGACAACTACGCTGCAAATGTCCAGTTTACAGACACCCACAGGACTGGCAGATGGGTGTTGCTGCAGCTTACAAATAAAAAGAAACAGTTTTCTTGCAGTCGTAGAGCTTCCAGCCATGGAGAAGACTTTTCATAAGTTCATAGGTTCATAGGTTGGTACTAGGCTATCGGGCCTAGGGCCTATACAAGCCTAGCCATAACAATTCCCTGGCTATTCCTATATGCTTTTACTCAACTAATCTAACTGTGGTTAATGCACATCAGGCAAGGTGAGATTCACAGACAACATTTTATGTTGCTGCTAGTTGGGCACACCATTGTGTCATTAGATCAGCATTGAAACAATATAGAGATTACTATTTTCCCTTTACAGTAGTTTTCTGGCCATTTCTGCACTGAAACACAATTATGGCAGTCATCAGCAAAAAATAAATAAATAAAGCTTCTTTTTACAATCATAATCACTGATTTCTTGATCTTCATTTCAGAGGAGGAGGACAAAACACAAGCTTTACTAAAACATACAGACTTTCTTGTTGTCAGTGACTATGGTTTGGCATTATTTATGAACTTAATACAAGTACAGCTGAGTTTTAGGTGTCTGTAAAATTTCTTGGAAAACATAGTAACAAATCACTGAAAAATGAGCTACCCAAATTTCTGCATACAAAAATATATACTTGAAGTCCTGCATCCAAATAATTCAAGGGAAGAATTCTTAAAATTCAAACACAACAACATAAAAATATGGACTATGGTGATAAAGGAATATAATGATTTAATGAAGCCTCTACCTCACAGCTCCAGGGTTTGGGATTCAGTCTTGACTTCCAGTCATAATCTCTAGTGTAGTTTACAAGTTGGCATTATGGTTAAGGTGTTTACCTTACAAACATAAGGTGCAGGGTTTGATTCTCAAATGGGGTAATTGGCTAGGCTGAAAATGGCCCACAAGGGCAGTTAGCCTAGTACTAATCTATGAACCTATGAACCAAATGACCACAGCAGATGTTTCATGAAAACAGAAAAAGGGAAATGCCTGTTAATTGATGGAGTAGATTATGTGGCTAAGATGGAAAAGTGTTAGCTGATGAGATAAAATGCAAGTTAGTATGGGTATCATCAACAGGGTGCACAGCAAATTAGATGAATAGTTATTAAGAAAATGTTTCATGGGTCCAGTTGATTTTAGTAATCCCAAGTTTCACAAGAATGAAAATAATTCTCCTTTTAGAACTCTAATATCAGCCAGCAGATTTAAGACAGAGTCTCTTGAAATTGTGGCAGACAAGAACTTTAACCCACCGAAGACTTTAGTGCCCTTGTATGCAAAGCACTCTTGATTTTGTCAACCAAATAAGAAAGGTATTTGCAAATGATGAAACACTGCTGGCTATGTCGAATGTGCATGCACTGTGTTCTGTTATTCATTCCATAGGATATCGATCCTGGATGCTTCCCTTCCTTATAGACAAATTAGATATGCCTCTAGATTAACTGATTATGATTTGTAAGATAATGGACTTGATTTTGGAAAACATTTTCTTACTCAACAGAAAATACTATCAGTAGGTTTCTAGGGTGGTTATGGTGGCAGAGATGGCACTTAGTTTTGTTAATTTAGTGATGACAAAATGGAAAGACAATTTGCATAACAAATTAAGTTTTCAGAATATATAGCAGGTGATTCTCATTTCATTAGCATTATTTTTGTTATGGACAGGCAGTATGAAACTGCTCAACATATATTTTTGAATTAACTGAGTTGTTCAGTTGATATACACTTTTTTGACATTCAGGTTTGTGAAAAATCTTGTCACAACAAATTATTTGCAAGCTATAGAGAAAATGTGTGAGGAGTACCACCTATGCACATTTTTCTAGATCACATCCAGCTGACATGAAGAAAATATATTACTGAATCAGAAGAGCAGATTTATAAATATGAGGGTGAAAAATATCAGTAAAAGATGAAGACAAAAGGGATGTTCTTAGAGACAGGTTATAATGAGCCTTTAGTGGAAGAAGTGATATGTGATGTAGAAGGTGCTACAAATGGAAAATAGAAATTCATTACATCTTAAGGACCAGTTAGAATGAACTGAATTATTTAGTTGAAGCAAATCAAGACAGGCACCTTGCAATGGGAGTCTGCATCAATGTGGATCATACTGGAAACAATTGTTGGAAACAAATCATTAATAAGGGACAATTGGAACAGCTTAGGCAGTTATCCTATAGTGGGGAGAAGCTCTGAAGGATGGCCCATGTTTTTAATATTGGGGAGATTTATCTGAAAATCCTCCTTGGAAATGATGCCAGTAGACCAGAGAAAGAGATTGTATTAAGTACAGAAAAGAGGGCAGGCACTTTTTCCTGTGGATTTTGTGACAGCTGTAGTTATGTAGTCAACAGTCCCTTTCTCTTGTGATAAAAAGACTGGACAAACTTACAATGAAAGTGAGCATTTAAACTATAATAATGAAACTTTAAAAATGTGGTTTATACAGCTTTTTGTACCTCCTGTTCTACTTTTTTTGCATAGGAAGGATGGGCAAGAAGCTCAAAAAGAAATTTCAGAAACACATTTATTCAGTCAGGAGAAAGGAAATATATAAAGCACTATGCAAACATTATACACAATGTGTGAAATTTAAATGTTTTTATTGCATGTGATTGAAAACGTTAAGCTGTCAATGAGAAGTGGGGGAGTGCAGCTGTTGTTTGAATGAAGAGAATTATGTTGGTTACAAATATATCCTATGATTTGTGTAAATTTATGACCTTAAAACCAGAAATGAAAAGTAAAAAAAAAAGTGTGCATGCAATAGTAAAGCATCTCAGTAATATGCTGATTAAAAATATTACAATAAGAGAGAGATACAAATCATTGCCAATAACTCATAGGGTGCAGTGAATGAGCAAGCAAAGGTTCAGACAAAGGGAAAAAAGACTATGAAGAATTAAATGGAATTTAGAATAGATGTATACGTGGGGAAGTATGGTGAAGAAATAATATATTAAGAGAGAGAGAAATAACTGTGGTAGGAGAAGGGGAAGAGTAGTTAATGAAACAATCAGGAGGAATGAGAACGTAGAAGAGGATTATATTTACAAGACCACACCCAGATGAATGTTAGTCTTAAGATCTTGGAGAAATGTAGTGAAAATGCTATTTATGTTATATGTGATAGTTTTTAGTTCATTGTTTTTATTAATTATATAAAAACAAGCAGAAGATTTTATCTTGATATGTGATTGCATGTCATATGATGGTAGTATTCTTATATAAGTGGTATGACTGTGTGAGGCCTGTATTAGTCTGAAGAAGGCCTTTGTATGCATATTCTGCATGTATGTTTTGCTACATAGAAAAAAGGCAGCTTTTGCATGTTTATACATTTTTGTGACTCATGAATAAATAGCATTATTTTATTTAAGATGCAGATGGGTGTTGCTCAGGGCTTGCCTTACAGATCCCCTCATTTGCAATGCTGAGCCCACTACAGCATACATGGATGTTGCCGATAACTTCACATTTTACATAAAGTAGTGGGGATGTTCCACTGATGTATGTATGGAGTTCACTGAAAACATGCAATGCTGAACACATTGTGTACCATACAAATAAGGAACCAATGGGTGCCATCTTTCCTTGTACCTTTACATCTGGTCTTAGTGGCTTTTGTTGGGGAAATAAGCATCATACTCAGTATTTCTGTTTTTGATCAGATAATATGGAGTTGGTGTGAGCATTATGTCTGCAAATTGTAGATATATGTAGGTATGAATACGGTCATCTGAAAATGGTGAGTCTCCTGTTGAGAGTAGAGGATATAACAGGCCTACTGCTATCACAAAAGGGATAAATCTAAAGTGACTATTAAAAGGTACCTCAACCATTGAAAGAGGAGTCTAGTAATGAGAAATACTTATGATCCTGTAGCAAAAAAGGCAAAAAGATAGAATAAGAGAAATAGAATGACATAGTGTGATCATGTCACACTATGTGCACATGAAATCAGAGTGTCACATCAACAGTGACAATCATCTAGAGCCAAATATATCATGTATTTATTCCTGAGATGCTCACTCAGCAAGAAAGGCCCATGTCACACTAGTAGCCACAGTTGTAGGATGCATACCATTCTAGGATATCTGCAGATATTGCTTCGCATTCCTGATGATCTTTTAAATTAATTATTTTACTGACTTTAAATACAGATTTTTCATACAAAGCAATTATTATTTGTATAGATGATAATATAGTCCCTGAATAATCCAGTCTTGCCCAACTGGACCAATATCTTTGATATTCTATTCAGTTGCCTTGCTGTGCATTTAGGAGTTAATATGAGCATACGAAGAACTTGATGACAAGACTGGTTCACAGGAAGAATTGATGACAGGACGAGTTGCTTATGTTGCTGATCTAAAGAATCAAGTTGAGGACTGTGAATCTGATGAACTAATGTAACTGATGTAACTAGAATACAACCTCCAATGAAGCAGGTGCCAAGTCTATTAAAGATGAGCGGAGGTTGGATATGTTCAACAGTTTACATATCCTTGCTGTTTTACAATTTAGAATAGACTTTATGAACATGTATAACTGTGCCAAGTGATACCAAAATGTCTGTATCTTATCCACTAATATATTTGTATTTATCTATGTACTACTTTTTTGCAAAATTTGTTATAGCTGTATGAAATTCTTTACTTAAAAATGATT
Organism: Protopterus annectens; assembly: GCF_019279795.1. NCBI lineage: Eukaryota > Metazoa > Chordata > Ceratodontiformes > Protopteridae > Protopterus > Protopterus annectens. The sequence continues at coordinate 187,790,298 of NC_056738.1, forward strand.
ATGTGCCAGAATACAAAGTACAAAACTAAATAAATGAAAAGAAAATGACAAATTCTAAATGAACATCATAGTTGATGTATAATTATGTTTGCCGCCAACTGGAAGTTGTGTAGTTATGATATTATAACATTTTTCTTATATGTATGCTTAACAGCAATGGTATACTCTTGTGCAAAATCAAGCAAATATAATGCAAAAATGAAAACAAAATCCTCCCTTGTAATGAAACCATGACAGAATGCATGATTTGACAATCTGTGTAATGAATATATAAGTATAGAGTGTCCCATTCATTGACACCCTAGTTATACTATCAAATTCACATACTTTAAAGAAAATGAAAATATAACATAAAAAGGTTTATTGCACATATGGATGAAAATATTTTAATGATGATTTAATTCCCTTTGTCTAGTGTCCTATGTTGGGTAAAGCACACATGGTCATGTATCACATGATATAATGAACTCTGCATTGCTCATGAATTTTCCCTCACATCTCAGCACTGTTATAAAATACTAACATGTAAAATATAAAATATTACTTTGCTTCAAATCATCACAATTTAAATATTTAATTTCATGACAATTTAAATATTTCATAAACCAAAACAGTCATAAAAGTGTGGGTACCTAATGGCAGTTCAACTGGTTTCAGTTATCAATTCTGACCACGTCACAAGAATAAAAGTCCTCTTCAGGAACACAAGTCATAAACTCTTTCAAGTATCCAAGTAAAACGAGACACAAGTAAAAGATGATAATTTATTGTAGTTAGCGCTTTACGTAGGCTTCATCAGACTTTATACAAAATGAGAAATCAGCTCATTTAAAAACTAATGAAACGAAAACCATTGGTCATACATTATCCAATGAAACAGCAAGGTCATTAACTCAGATCTAACACATGAAAAGCCTTTGCTGAAAGATGCTGCAAACAGTTGCCTCAAAGCAAGGCTAAAAAGCAATAAATATATTGCCTAAAATACAATGTCATATAAACTACTGACATATATACTAACATTCGATATCTAAACTAAAATCTGCACCAAATAAATACATCTAATAAAAACATTATATATAGTGACTAAAACAAACAACTAGCATATAAACTCCTTTGGATGACAGCAACTCTAATGCAGCTGAGTTGCAAATATAAGAAAGAAGCAGTCTAAGCAACAAGCGCTTCAAATACTGCAGCGTGCAGAAACACATAAAGTACACATAATGCATTTAACTTATTTAAAGTCTTGGATTATCTAGAATAAAACAAACATCACACTCTAGTTCATGATGTATCCAGGAAAGCAAAAAAGACAACATTATGTAAACACAGGCAATATATTTATTGCTTTTTTAGCCTTGCTTTGAGGCAACTGTTTGCAGCATCTTTCAGCAAAGGCTTTTCATGTGTTAGATCTGAGTTAATGACCTTGCTGTTTCATTGGATAATGTATGACCAATGGTTTTCGTTTCATTAGTTTTTAAATGAGCTGATTTCTCATTTTGTATAAAGTCTGATGAAGCCTACGTGGCGCTAACTACAATAAATTATCATCTTTTACTTGATTGTCTCGTTTTACTTGGATACTTGAAAGAGTTTATGACTTGTGTTCCTGAAGAGGACTTTTATTCTTGTGACGTGGTCAGAATTGATAACTGAAACCAGTTGAACTGCCATTAGGTACCCACACTTTTATGACTGTTTTGGTTTATGAACTTTTTTCCTGTGTGGGCACCGTGCTCTGTTTGCTGTGTGTGGTCTTTTTTTGCTTTGTTATTTATCATCTCAATTTTACACACCAGCAGAAGAGGATGGCGAAAGTACTTTACAAAATATTGAACTTCCATATGTACCTAATGTTTTGGCTGCAGCTCAGAGGACCGAAAGGTTTAGAGTTTGTTTGACTGGTAGAGAGAATCTTTTGTTGGACTATGCACCAGCTTTGAATCCTGATGCCAATCTAGATAATAATGTTAATAATATGAGCTTGACTGAAGACCTTGCTAAACTTGAGACCGATTTATTAAAATTAAAGAGACTTCAGTTACAGAGACACCATTTTGAGGCCTGCCTAGCTAAGAAAATTGTACCGAGAGGCCTCAGGATCTTGAAAATGCCTACTACAGGTAACAAGTTTCCAGAACTGTTGTGTCAATGGCAGAAGCTAAATCTAGAACTCAGCTTCAATTATATGAGACTGTTGATTAACTTTTTTACCCCTGAAGAGGAAACTCTTAGAGATGGAGCTAATACACTGTATGACAAGATTAAACATAGTTTTTCTAGTGACTTAATTGATCCTAAACTCGAAGGGTTTTGGACAATGTCATGTTGTTTGGCGATTACTTGAACAAAGAAAAATAAAATCCTCAGAGATTTAAGGGACTTTAATAACTGCCATGTCTTTACTTGGCCTAGGCAGCTACCTGATAACAGGACAGCTTTGCCTGGGAGACATGAAACTAATGTTTTGCCTGCTACAACTGAGAACGTGTTGGTTGATACCTGTACTGATAATGTTTTATTGAATGATGTCATAGATAGTCATGTTTCCAATGACAATGGTGTTGGTCTTGTTACATCTAATACTCCTATAGCTACTAATGCAGTTAACATTGGTGAGAACTCTAAGCTGGATAATTTGGCAACTGACAAGGTGAATAGTGAAGTAGCGTAGGAAGATTACTGGTCAGGTACTACCGGTACATCTTATGAGAACCTAGATGCGAAGGCCAGTGTTCCTTTTCCCATAGCCCAACATTCCTATGTAAGCAGACAACGGTCAGCAAGCAGAGGCAGACAGAAGAGGAAAGGGTCAGGCGCGGAGCAACATGGCCCGACCCTCAAGAAAATGTGGGAGAGAACCACGAATCGTTAGTTATCAATATATCTGATAAAGTCCTTACTAGTGACGAACAAAATGTATTAGAGAAAGGCTTGAGTTTCATACCCAGCTGTAGTGGTAATTTAGTAGACTCCATCATAGATTTGAGACTGTTTATTAGGAATCTACAATTGAAATTAGATTTTGGCACAACTCAAGATGTGACGTACAATCCACGTTTTAAATCTACCAGTGTATATATGCCTCAACTAAGCCCTTTAGTAGATACTTACGCTAAACTGGTCGAAAATGATATCTATACATATTATGATTCTAACCACAAGAAGAACTACAGGAATAATTTAAGTTATAAACAGAGGAAAGCGTTGGATGAGTTAAAGTTTGATGGATCTGTAGTCTTTAGACCAGCTGACAAAGGGGGCTCTTGTGTGGTTATGAACCAACCAGATTATGTTAGATGGATGTGTGAGATGTTGGGAGATGTGAAATTTTATAATAAAGCTACAATGGGAGAGATTACTGAAAAAGTTTTTCAAATATATGATATGTTAGATGATTTAGTTTTGAGCGGCTTACTTGATGATGAGACTTATGGCTATTTGAAGGTCACGAATCCCCGTATACCTATTATACAAGGTCTCCCTAAAGTCCATAAATCTTTACACAACCCTCCTATGCGCCCCATTGTTGCTGGACAAGGCTGGGCTACTGAGCCCCTTTCTATTTATGTGGAATATTTCCTACGCCCTGTGGTTGATCTTAACACAGTTATTCTTAGAGACAGTAAACAGTTTTTGTTAGACTTATATGATTATACTAAACAACTTGATGACAATAGAGAATATTACTTGGTCACACTGGATGTTGTCAGTTTATTTACAGTTATCCCTAATGATCTAGGTGTTTCCAGTGTCTCTGATTATTTAAGCCGTAAGTCACAATACAGTATGGTGAAAATAGATCTGCTAGCACTATTCCTTGAAACTATTCTTTATTCCAATTTTTTCTTTTTGGTGAAGATCTTTTTGCAGAAGGATGGCGTAGCTATGGGCACTTCTTGTGCCAATAGCTACGCCAATCTTGTTATGGCAAAATGGGAAGAGGAATTTATATTGCAGAACCAGCATCATGACAAACATAGGCCTTTATAAAAGATTTGTGGATGACCTTTTATTGTCTGGCTTGGTGACGAGAGGAGCCTTCTGGCTTTATGATTATATTAACACATCCACGAATTTTTGAAGTTCACTTTGAATTATTCTCGTGAGCAAATTTCTTTTTTAGATGTTAATATACATAGATTGGATACTGGTCTCTTGAATACTTCTATACATCGTAAGTCATGCCATAAGAATACTTTTTACATAGAGGGAGTATGCACCCTAAATATGTATTTGACAATGTGATGAAAGGTCAGCTTATGAGAGCTTCTAGGCTTAATGCCTCAGAAGAAGGCTATGTTAATGAAGTTAGCTATTTGCGTAGCTTCACTTGAGAGGTTATGCTCCTTGTAAATTTGAAGAAGTTTTGACAGAGGTAGATAACATCAGATCTGATAGAGCCAGACCTTACTTTTTGGAACCATGTATAACTAGCCATGATACATCGGAAGTGACCAATAATGAGATATGAGCCTGCATGTTCTTCACTAAAGATGCTGTGTTTCTTAGGGAGATAATGGAGAGGCATTGGGATGTTTTGTTATTGGATGACAAGGCAGGCCCCTTAGTAGGCACCCAACCTAAGTTTACTTTTAAAAATAAACCTAACCTGAGAAGGATTCTTTGTGGCCCTAGGAATATTTCCCATCAGAATAGTCATATACAACATGAGTATAATACTAAAATATGTGGTAGGTGTAAACAATGTGTTTATATAGATACTAGGATGAGTTTTGTACATCCCATCACAGGCTACACGTTTAAACTAAGTACTGGAACCGATTGTGGTAGTAGTAATTTGATATATTTGGCTAGATGCACCAAGTGCCCCTCGTTTTATATTGGGAAGACCAATAGAACTTTGAGGGTACGCATAAGGGAGCATATTTATCAAATTCGTGTTAGTTCGGCTCATAATGCCTTAGCAAAACATGTACAGTTGTTTGATGCGACGCATAAGTTCACTTTCTGTGCTCTCCAGACCGTGTTTGAGAACATTAGAGGTGGTGATATGGTAAATTTGACTTTAGAAAAGGAGCTAAGGTGGATTATCAGATGTAGAGCTGACAAGGCACCAGGACTCAATGATAAAGTTCAAATTAAACCGATGTTAAGGAAAAGAAGGGTGTGTAGACCGAAATTATGATCTCTTCTGGATCTGCAGTTTAGTATGCCTTCCGGTTGTTTAGACACTGGACATTCATAAGCCTGGACATTGTCTCCCCTTTTTGTGTTTACTTTTCTGTTAGTCGCTAAGAAGGGACTTAGATAGAGACTGATAGATGTGGATTTTTCACATAGTCCTATACTCTTGGGCTATCCTTGATAGTCATTTGGTTACTATCTGATATGTTTCTTATATACCCCCCTCCTTGCTTGGAGCGTTTGGTTTACACTATGAGACCTAGGTAGATAGAGCTGATAGATATCTGCCACGATTGAGTGTGCTGCTATAGTGAGTTTTTGTTAAATGGTGTACTTTTGGTTTACTTCTTGACCTGCTCTACTGCTGATGTACACCTTAAGAGTATGTTATAGCTTGTAACACATTGCTTTCACCCTTATATATGTCAAAGCATTGTGTGTGTTATGTTACTTTAACATTATGTAAACCACCCTATGATGAATGCCTAGCAAGCTAGTGTGAGAGCTAACATAAGCTGCTCTCTATAATGGATTTATGAGCTGCTGTAACATTAAGGTGTTTAGTTAGTAACCAATATATATAAATATATATATGTTGGTTCTTTTGAATGGATTCTCAAGCTGTGATGTTTTCAGGTTAGTGACTTTTATTGTCACATGGTTCTGTTTTCATCTGCATTCAGTTAGAGTTTTTATTGTGTTTACATAATGTTGTCTTTTTTGCTTTCCTGGATACATCATGAACTAGAGTGTGATGTTTGTTTTATTCTAGATAATCCAAGACTTTAAATAAGTTAAATGCATTATGTGTACTTTATGTGTTTCTGCACGCTGCAGTATTTGAAGCGCTTGTTGCTTAGACTGCTTCTTTCTTATATTTGCAACTCAGCTGCATTAGAGTTGCTGTCATCCAAAGGAGTTTATATGCTAGTTGTTTGTTTTAGTCACTATATATAATGTTTTTATTAGATGTATTTATTTGGTGCAGATTTTAGTTTAGATATCGAATGTTAGTATATATGTCAGTAGTTTATATGACATTGTATTTTAGGCAATATATTTATTGCTTTTTAGCCTTGCTTTGAGGCAACTGTTTGCAGCATCTTTCAGCAAAGGCTTTTCATGTGTTAGATCTGAGTTAATGACCTTGCTGTTTCATTGGATAATGTATGACCAATGGTTTTCGTTTCATTAGTTTTTAAATGAGCTGATTTCTCATTTTGTATAAAGTCTGATGAAGCCTATGTGGCGGCGCTAACTACAATAAATTATCATCTTTTACTTGATTGTCTCGTTTTACTTGGATACTTGAAAGAGTTTATGACTTGTGTTCCTGAAGAGGACTTTTATTCTTGTGACGTGGTCAGAATTGATAACTGAAACCAGTTGAACTGCCATTAGGTACCCACACTTTTATGACTGTTTTGGTTTATGAACTTTTTTCCTGTGTGGGCACCGTGCTCTGTTTGCTGTGTGTGGTCTTTTTTTGCTTTGTTATTTACAATTTAAATATTTACTTTGTACAACTGTTTTTATGTTAAAAGGTTTTGTGGTGTGAATTGATTGGTGTTTAATGTTTGCATGTGTAAAGGACAACTACATCCTAAGCAAAGTACATATATACATACACACACACACACACACACACACACACACACACACACACACACACACACACACACACACACACACACACACACACACACACACACACACACACACACACACACACACATACACACACATATACACACACATACATATATATATAAAACTGAAATTGTACTTGTTTTGCTGGTTTTGTATGGTGTAGATGTTTACTGTTTCATAGTTTAATATTACTTTCTTTATTTGGTGGAGATTGTGATGTTCGTAGGTTCATAGATTAGTTTTAGGCTAACTGCCCTTGTGGGCCATTTTAAGCCTAGACAATTACCCCATGTTAGAATCAAACCCTGCACCTTTTGTCTGTAAGGTAAACAACTTAATCATTATGCCAACCTCCCACCCTGTAATCTTCATACTTTGTTGTTTCTGTACTATGGAGTTTCATTTTTTTCTTTCTGTGTATATTTTCTGTTTTGTCAATTATATTTTATTGATTTTGAACACTTTGTTAGTATGTACTTGATAATATTCCCCATGTTTTGAAGTTATTTACTGATGGCTGATATTAGGAGCATTTTGAGGTATCACTTTTATGGCCTGTTATGGTTATTACTTCCATTCTGAATTCTTATAGTAAGGTTACTGCAGTTGCTTGTAAGGAGTGATTTGTGTATGTTTTTGGCAGATTTGCTTCTTTGCATATCTATGGTAGCATTTTTGATAAATAATTGATTCCTACTGGTTGTGTTGTACACCAAGTTTTCATTTTATCTAGTACTTGTTGTGGATGTCTTAAGCTGTAGACATAGTGGTGTTGAATTGGGTGGCAATTTTTTTAGATATTTTTTGAAGCTTTGGATAGAGCAAAATCAGTCTGTTGGGTTGGAAAACACAAATCCTCAGAGGGATTGTCTTGTGTGGTTATAATCTTTTTAAAAAAAAAAATAATAATATCTTTCGGCTTTTCCCAGTTAGGGGTCGCCACAGTGGTACTCCGGTCTGCTAATGATTGGCAGTGGATTTTTACTGTGCCGCGGTGCCAGCACGACTCCCTCCAAATCTTTTGAGTTTCTAATAACATGAAAGGAATGTACCCCATTCCTAAGTCAAAGTATAATTAAAGTTCATGAAATTAGTATTGTTTTAATCTTTGATGTCAGCTAGAAGTGCTCTTTTCAGCACCCCCAGTGTGCCCAGTAATGACTCACTCTGCAATTCATACAGAGTTATATGTGTCATAACATATCTAAATGCGATTGTAGATTTTTTTTATAATACCCGTTGCTCCTACTACTATTGGAACTGTCTGGGTATCTTTCTTCCACATTCCTCTCATTTCTGCCTGCAAATCCTGATATTTTATGACTCTGTAGTCACTGGGCATAGCGATTTCAATGACCAATGCTACTTTTGTCTTCTTTTCATGGACCACTATATCTGGTTTTCTTGCATCTTTCTTTTGAACTGTTGGAAATCTGTGATCCCATGTGATGTAGACCATCATTTTCTATGATGCTTTGTGGGTCATGTTTCCATATTCTTTTTATTTTTTGGCACATTCAGTTGCTGCCTGATTTTTATCTACTTCTGGTATAATTTCTGTTCCCGCTTAACGCCAATATACTTCTGGTAGACTAAGCAGGGAAGTCATCTTAGATTTATTCTCCTCATGTTTGGGTCTTGTGTAGTCAGCAGTTATGCATGCAGTCCCACAATTGCAGATCTATACATGTAATCAATTTCAAGGAGGCACATACCACCTTCAGTACAGGGAATATATAATCTTGGTATGTACTGATTTTTATAAATCATTTGATGAGCATGAAGCATCATTCTTGTTTTCCTATCTAATCTATCCAATACCTTTTGGGGACAGTCACTCACTCCAAAACTGTAAATTAGGACAGGAAGAGGAAATTGGGTTACAGTTTGAACTGGTTCCTAGATATCAACACTGTTTTCAGAATTAATTTGTCTTCTAAAACATTCCTTATTAAGTTTTATTCAGATTTGTTCACATTTTATTGTTGATCCTTCATCACTTCCCAAATATTTATATGCTCCCTCTTGCTCAAGTTCTTTTATATCACATTCTTGTCCCAAACTGATGTCTTCTTGGTGCTACAGCTTTCCTGCTTTAAAGGTTGCTTTTGCACATTTATCAAAACCAAATGACATTCTTTTATCTTCTGAAATAGTTTGACTACTTGCAGTTGTGCTTTCAGTTCCTCATCTGATGCTCTCTACAGTTTTAAATCATCGACAAAGAGAAGATGAAAAGTCTTTACACTGTTGCTTTGTGGGAGCCAAATTATAACCATAATCTAATCTGTTAAGTAGCCGGCTTAATTAACTAAGGGCAAGGCTAAAGAGCAGTGGTGACAGAGTCACCCTGGAATATCCCCCTTTGGCTTTTTATCCCTGGAATAATAATTTGTCCTTTATCATGGCTTAACTGCAAAGTGGTCTGCCACTGTTTCATGGTCACTGTGATGTAGTTTATCAGTGTAGGGTGTACCTTATACATTGTTTAAGTGCTCTTTTATCCATGAATGTGGGATGCTGTCAAATGCTTTTTTGTAGTCTATCCATGCTTCCCCTTTTACAGTTCTCCACTATGACTTTATAACAACAAATGATCCTTTGTTCCATTTGACTTTCTTTTATTACTGTTTTGTTCTATTGCCATAATTCAGTTTTCTTCTAAATGACTATAAACTCTGTTAGCATTAATTCCAATGTATAGTTTATATGATAGGTAACTTGCCTTCTGACGACATATAAAGTATCATAATTTTCTGTATGACATTTGGTGTGTTCATTGAAGTTTTTAGTTAGGTATTCTGTGCCATCTTTGTGCTTTTTAAGATGAAACTTTGTTGGGTAAACTATCTTAAGCCTTCATTTCCATACCTTCTAAAATGTAGTTGTATGTCAAACCAGACCTTTTTGACATGTCTATGTACTGCGTCTGGAGAGAGCTTTGCTGTTTCTTAATTGTATTATTTCTTTATCTGTTACTGGTTTGTAAAATTCTGCTATGTCTTTTCCAGTTCTGTATTTTAATAAACACATTTTCCCCATTCATTAGTCTTGTATATGACATTAGGTTGATGTTTCTGTTTAATGCAGGGTTATTTGTATATTCTTGAGCCCTTCTGTTTCAGTATCACTGATAAGATCAAGGTTTAGGTCCATATTTTCTTTCTTTTTTTTTAATTCACAGTATAGTAATGACAACCATTTTCTGTGCTGTTTAGTCATTTTCCTTATTAAGCCTTGTACTACTCTTTTTGGAGGAGGCTGTACTTGGTGGTTTATTGCTTTTTTGTAGTTAGAACTAGGATATTATTATTATTATTATTATTATTATTATTATTATTTCTTCCCTGTGCAGCTATTGAAGTCAAACAGGTGCACCCCCACGCCACCCGAACTTATATATACCAACTCTGACATTACCATTGGAGAAAAGGGAATATTCCAAGAAATGGCATCTCAAACTTAGTAAATACAAGTCCAATCTTTCGGATTGAATCTCTGTATTTCAGGAAGCGCTCTAGCAGGTCTCGACATTTCAAATGGTTACCTTTTTAATCTGCATGTTTCTGAAGAAAAATGAAGTGGCCTTTGTGTTGCTGAGTAATCAGCCAATAAATATGCTGTAGTAATCTGCACTACATGTAGAAATGTCATTGTCAGTCATGAGAGAATCGATATCTCTGTTAACACTCTTCTCTCTTCCTGATGAAATTGTTTAATAATGGGACTGTTTGCTGAAGGTTTTGTATGCCAGTGAAATCAGCACTGGAGTACAAAACCATGTGGAAGCAGTCCCATTATAAATGCATTTTTTCACTGTTGTTTCACTTTTAAAGGTTGTGTACACAGCAAACAGCATACTGGGTCTCAGGGTCCCTTTGCAGGCTCCAGTTTAAATGTATTTGTTGGATTCTTCAAGTCTCGGACTACTGCAGTGTAAAAGTGAAATATAGAAAGAGAATAAGAAGTCAGCCCAAGCTTTGTCAAACAAGTGGCATCTTATTTTGTTTAATTGCTGCTTTTTGACAAGTCATGGCTAACATCTTATTTTGCTTGTTCTTCTTCTTGGGAACTTTAGTTTTGATGGAATGGAGCTTGGATGTTAAAAAGTAGGAAAGCGTAGCATGTCAGTGAAAAGGGGGCTGGTACAACAGACAGGACTTGGCTGTCAGCTGAATTTTATGAAATTCAGAAGTAGTAGGATATGAAATATGAGAAAGAATAAATGTGCTGCCTTGTAAACTGTTTATTGTGTATACAGCTACATAAATGACAAACAGTTCTATTGCTAAGGCTGGATTTACAATGAGCATGCTGAGTGGATTCTCCAATCAGTGTGCATGTTTTGGAATACTAATTAGCTTGCATTGTATGATTGAAAATATACAGAGAAAAAGTTAAAGTAATATTTTGTAGTGTATGAGTGTTCATTTAAGCAGTCAAACTGTTTAACTCCAAATACAGTGATCCTGGCCAGTAATCATCCATGGTGGTGCAGCGGTAGCGTTGTTGCCTCACAGCAAGAGGTTCTCCCATTCATTTTTCGGCTGGAGTGCGGGAGTGCCTTCTGTGTGGAGTCTGCATGTCCTCCCTGTGGTTGGGTGGGCGTTCGAAAGACATGTGTAAATGGGCGTGCCTTCGTTGAAGGTTAAACGTCGAGCTGGCACCTCGGTGTTCATGAAAATCTACTGCCAGTCATTAGCGGACCGGAGTTCCACTGTGGCGACCCCTAACCGGGAAAAGCCGAAAGACAACAACAATAACAGAGAAACAATGCACTAATATTCCATAGGTCATGTCTTTAACAGTTACCAAGGCTATTACTGCCTGTCTATGTGAGGAGGTTTAGCATGTGGAAGATGAAAAGCAATGCTTGTTGTCATTCTGAAAGGACTAATGTGGGTCACAGAGAATGCTACATGAGAACAGATTACTGCACATGGACATGAAAGACAGGTGACTATTAAGGGCTAGCTTGCCATAACATGTCGCATAAAATATTCAGGAGGCAGCAGCTAACATATTAAGGAGATGGTGTCAGTGGAATACAGTGTGGTTTTAACAGTTTACTGCTAGAGAACCATAACACAAATGTCAAGACGTGAATTACTAGTGCTGGATGAACTTTGTGTTTTGCAAGTAATTGATTGCAGCCTTGTCGTTCACCTCATTTAGTTTAATGTCTTTAAGCTGGACTGTGTGCCATTAACCTGACTGTATAGCTGGTACTTCTTTTTTATTGCTTAAGTTACATTTACAAGCTAAGAATATGCCCACTAAATACACAGCATGCTGGATGAAAGCCCTTGTTGTGAACTGAATCCATAGTTTATTTTCCTTTGGGGGCTATTGATTTACTTTGACAAGTCGGGACAAAAAAACAACACAGTTTGCAACAGGCAATGAAAAGACTGCAAAAGACTATGTAATTTAGTAATCTTTAGTAAACAGCACCTCGGCTCACATGGTATTATGGCAGACATTAGGCTTCCATGCTCAAAAATGAATGTACAATACTGGCATTTTGTTTCTCAGCTTTCGTATCCTGGCAAAATAATGCCATCACAGAGCTGAGATATGCTTTACCAGCATCAGTACTTCATTCTTGACAGACAGTTACATATTTTCTAAGCAATGGTAAAAGAGTCCTTTGAACCACAAACTAAACTTTTGCAAAGGGTGCAATATGGTCTTGGGTAGCTATGGGTTAGGATAATGTAAATGTCAAGGCAGTGAAAATCAGGAAACTGACTTCCATTATTAACAAGGATTCCAAACAGCAAAACATCAGTGATATAAATAGATGCTCAGATCAAATTAGCTCATACAGACATAAACAATAGATTGCTGCCAGATTCAAAGAATAATGCAATGAGCAAGCTCTGCACAGCAGTTCTGGCTTTGTCATGTCCAAGTGATGGAATCTGCACTGTGACATACTATTAAGAGAACCAGAGCTGATCAATATCTTAAAAAAAGCATTGCATTATCTTACATTGCACTGTTAGGTGTGCATATGTAAGATATTTTCAAAACAGGAAGATCTCTTTCACTTCCTTTTGCAGATGAGTAGAATTTTAATTTAAGGTCACGCACTAATTTCAAAACTACAAACACTATCAGGTCTTTCTTTGAAGCTTCTGCCTTTTAAGTGAGTCTGTGTGTGTGCAGAGGTTTGTAGCTCACAGACTGAATGTAGGGAGCGTTTATTTTCCTGAAATTAAATACACAGAATAAGGTTTGCAAATAACCTGCTGAGTTTTTTGCTCTGAATAAGAAAACGTGAAAGCACTGTATCACATATTGTAACTATAGAGGCATGCATTAAATATCAGTTTTGCCCTGTTAATTAGAGCTGGCTGAAAAACTGTAGTTGGTGATTTCTGAAGGACACATGCTTAGCCTTTTACACATTCATCCAGAAGTTATCCTTAAATTATAGACCAATTAACTACTGCTGATGTTGTTGTTGTCCTTCGACTTTTCCCGGTTAGGGTTTGCCACAGAGGAACTCCGGTCCCCTAATGATTGGCAGTAGATTTTCACAAACGCTGAGGTGCCAGCTCAATGTTCAACCTTCAACGAAAGCATGCCCATTTACGCATGTCTTTCGAAGGCCCACCCAACCGCGGGGAGGACATGCAGACTCCACACAGAAGTCACTCCCCACACTCCAGCCGAGAATCGAACGGGAGAACCTCTTGCTGTTGAGGCAACGACGTTACCGCTGCACCACTGCGGATGTATACCAATTAACTACTGCTGAGGGGAGTTTGAATATTCCAGGCAATAGTTGGAACTCATTTAAACAACAAAAAAGAAAAAGTTTACTCCTGAGGGACTGCAGCCATGTTTCACATAGTCAATGTAATCAAAGCATAAGCAGTGAAGGACATGGGGCTTTCAAATAGGAATGGCCAATCAGAATCTGCTATCCAACAGAGAACAAGAATTCACTAGAGAATATAATTTATAATAAGTCACAAACTATATCTGTGAGCCACAACCAAAAAAAAAAAAAAAAACAGTTTTGCACATCATAAAGCTGAGAGGAAAAATTAGAGACAGTCTCAAAGTCAACAACAAAGCAGGAAGATGAATGGGTAAACCAGTGAGAGTAAACAAAAGCTAAAAAGTAGGCCCTGTCTAAAGCAAATAAACAGTCCAGAATAAAATCAACAAAGATAATAATAAGTCGCAACAACTCAGCTTTCTTCAATCAACACTCATTTTTAGCTTTAAATCTCTTCAACTCATTGTACTATCTATACCTGCATGTCTCTCTCTTTCAGCTCTTTAACATTAAAACCAAAACGTTATACTTACCTGCTGTACTTTTCCATCTATTGGACTGCTACACATTTCTGAAATTCTCAGGAATCAAAAATGTCTCTGTCTAGATGTATTATTCATTCTAATTGTTTACCTACAACAATTGTCAACAACCTTGTTTTAGCTCAAGATGCCAATATTTTTCAGGTTATGCATATGTATATAAATCTGCTTGATTTTGCACTCTGCCGGGTCTATGTTTGCACATAGAATATGGATTACAGCGAACACCTTATAACTGAACGTGAAACAGTGAAACTTTAAAGTACCAAAAATGCTTAATATCATAAAATAATTCATCAGATGTCCATAGCTGGCCAACATCTCAAATGTAATCAAACAAGGTGGGGGGCTTCACCCCTCATCCCCATAATTGTTGGGGACTGCACCCCCCCAACTATATATACCAAATCAGAGATCACATTACAGTGGGGAATAGGGCAAATTTATGCATCGCGGTACTTCCTGGTTGTTGGCCAACTATGGTCATTTGATGAATTATTTTATGATGTTGAGTGTTTTTGGTACTTTAAAGTTTCACTGTTTCATGTTCGATTAAAAGGCATTCACTGTAATCAATATTTGATGTGCGAACATACACCCCACTATGCTCTACCTTTTGGTTACTATGTATAAGTATATTATTACATGATTTGTTAGATGCACTTACTGCATGCAGTCATCTAATATGTTACCCTTCTAATTATTTGTACTATTGGTTTTAATTTTATTTATTTTACTTTATTTTTGTCATTCATATATTTTCATTCTAACTGCTAGTTGTCAGGCTGAACTTTTCTTCCTGAGCCTCTGCTGCAAAGGGTCACATTATAGACCATGATGGATCATCCCAGTAAACAAATGCCAATAAAAAGACTTTCGGCTTTTCCCGGTAAGGGGTCGTCACAGTGGAACTCCAGTCCGCTCATGATTGGCAGTGGATTTTTATGGTGCCGAGTTGCCAGCCCGACACCCAACCCTCAACGAATAAATAGCAATTAAATTAAATGAGGAGAGGAAGGCCCTAAAAGTCAAAGTACTCTTGACATAGACTCTCAACCTGTAAGTGTAAGAAATCTGGACAGAGGCAAAAATAGGGGAGATTTTAAATATTGCTCTTACAGATTTAGTAAGTTGCTAAAATAACTGCATTGACATACATTTTCTAAAGTATATGACGCCTGAAACTCAAATGTTTGTCATTATTTAGTGACTTGCCACTAAATGATTTGCCAGAAAAGCTCAAATTTTATGAGGAATGGGCCAAAAATATGGACAGTTGAGAGGTATGGATACTGATAAATATCTATTCAAAGACAGTCCAAAGTATCTCACAAAATCGATTTTTTTTATCATTTGTTAACTAGGTAAGCCTCAGCTGTTGTGCTACTATCAGAATGGCAAAGCCTGAGTGATCAAATAAAATGCCAGCCATAGGAAAAGAAAACAAATATTTTCCACACTGAGAGGTGAACTATTGCTTTTGTATGTGTGGCAGCTTTCTAATGCACTGTGCAATTGTAGGATGTGTACATGCAAACACTTGGATGGCCTGTTGGTTTAACAATAGTTTTGTACTACCTGTATTGGATGCCACAGTGGCTTCTACACACTTCTCTGTTTTTTTTTTGGCTGGATTTGTTTGTAAGAAGTTCCCCAGTTTGATTATTGGCTGGAGTGCCTTCTGTGCAGAGTCTGCATATTCTCTCTGTGTTTGTGTGGGGTTTCTGTGGGTGCTCCAGTTTCCTCCCACATTCCAAAGACATGCAGTAGGTGGATTGGACTCTCTAAATTGGCCATAGGTGTGAGTGTGCATGTGAGTGTGTAGTGTGGAAGAACTACCAAGGCAGGGATAGCCACCCAGTGCTGTAAACCTTGTCTCTAGATGATTGTCATTGGTGAAATGACACCCTGACCCCCATGTGCAAAAATTCGAAAAAGGGGTTGTGGATGGATGTATTTTTTGTGTGGGTAAGGCTGGATTTACAATAAACAATACTATTTATTGTATACTTTTATGTTATCTGTGCAAGTTCCTCTTGATACCATGTCTTTTTACCATTGGAAACCTAGATGTGTACACTTGATACTGTATCAAGTTAAATACAGGTATTTCCAGAGTATTTAAGTTATATCATTTGTACTGTACATGTCTGTAAAGTTTGAGGAGGAGTCCTTTAAACTTGGCAAAGTGGTTTGCGTAATACAGTAAATAGCTGTAACAGAAGAAAGAATGTTACTATTTTTTTATATTCATCTGAGGTTTTCGGTATGTGCTCTGCACTCACAGTTTCATATACAAATAAAACCTATTTCAATCCTTTGAGTATGGGTTTATTTTATTTACTTATTAATTTGATTAGTTGCTAGGTAAGTGGTCTGGTTCTAAGATTACTTGAGCCGTAATCGATGTACATTTAACATTTTTTATATCATGCGTGACAAACTCAACAGTACATTCTGAATAAAATGATGCAATTTTAGATATATTCATTTTAATTTAGCACAGTTAACACGTGCAGTCATGACTAAACAAGAATTAAACATATGTCAGTTTCAGGCTGGCAGGGTTAACATGTTTTAACAATGACTGTAAAACAA
Source organism: Protopterus annectens (assembly GCF_019279795.1). Lineage (NCBI taxonomy): Eukaryota > Metazoa > Chordata > Ceratodontiformes > Protopteridae > Protopterus > Protopterus annectens. Next base: position 187,807,035 of record NC_056738.1, read on the forward strand.
ACTTACTGTGATATCAGATAGTGCAAGTAATATGTTAAACACTTGCACAATATTCTAGACACCAGGCCAAGTACAAAAATGTGGACAGAATATATTGTGATTGCAAACGCAGCGTTTAATGAAGCAATTGTAACATTATGCTGCAACCAAAGATTTCCTACAAAGTTAACACCTCATTTTCTAACATTTAATGTTGTAATAGTTAACATATAAGTGTATGATATCGGAGTGACTAAGAAAACGTGTCAAAATAATAGTGGCAGTGAATACAAAGTAATAGCTGAAATACAAGTACAACAAACAGCAGGTGCCATTAGTCATATCCTAATAGGGTTGAGAGCAAAGATAAGGATATGGTTTAGCAGAAGTTATTGTAAGGAGATATTAATTGTTAATTGTTAGCATGACAGCAGGTGGTATGGTTCATTTTATGCTACCACACTAAGTAGGTAAACGATGTAGATTTATAACAAGTTCTTATAAGCTGAGAAGGTTGTTACAGGCAAGCTCATAAGTGTTACTGGTTTCTATAAGTGAATTAGAACAGTAGGGCTATCTAGCACAATAACAGAGGACAGGGCAATGGCATGTTAATAAAAGCAGAGAGAGCAACAGGTTGGTAGTGTCCGGTTCATATTCATGTAGAGTAAACAAGCTGAATAGATTGATAGAACTGCCATGGATGCTTAGATGCCACCTGGGTTTATGCATCATTTGTGCAGACATATGGATTAAACTGATTTATTGGCAAAAATGTTATTACTATATTGTGTTATTCATCACTTGTAAAATAACAGCAATTATGAGCATACTTTAGGTGTTCTAATAATTTGGTCTGAAAGTGTGATGAATATTTTCATTTCTAATATTGTCAAGTAATTAATGCCAGTTTGCTGGGGCAGCTTTTCTAAAATACGTTTCTTTGTTTCTTTTAGTTTTGTGCCTTCATGTAAGAATACAGTGGCCCATCGCCATAGTAATCAGCCAGCTATAGTAGTGGTAAAAAAGAAGAAACCAGAACCAGTTTCCTAGAGAATATGTACTAAAGTCCTTAGTGACCACTGTGGGCCTTCTGTAGTTGATCTTGTTTTGCCTTCACTGATGTATTCCTAGCGTGACCATAAGGCAGCAGTAAGCTGCAAAAAGTAACAGAGCAGCTGAGGTGTCTGCAGATAACATGTCCAGCTTTAGAGTTTGTGGGGCCCCTATGAGAATCAACAGAGCTGGGGCCCTGACAATATTAATTGAATTAGTATATTCCCAGTAGGAGATGCTTGCCTCAGCTGACTAACTGGTTTAGAAATGTTATCAACTATAGCAGATCTTAAAGACTAAACGAGTTAGGGGTTCCAGTCAACATTAACAAATTCAAGAAAGCCACAGAAGGAGTAATAAAGTCAGAAAGTCTTTATCAATGTGAATTAATCAGGATCTTGATCAAACTAACAGTCAAGGTTCTCCTCAGGAAGATTAGTCTATAATCCTAGCAGGACTAATATAATCAGGTGGATCCCAGCAACATTGACGTATACAGACAGCCATCAAGTTAAAAACAAGGAAGAGAGTGTAGCAGGGTTAGAATAGTTGTGACAGCAGAGCTAATGGAGTCCAGGAACTTACAGTATAATTAAAGATATTAAGAGCACATGACATTTAACAGATCCAGACTCACACAACAGAATAAATGTAGAGAATGCCACTTCAGGAGACCAAATGAGCCTGCAGATTCATACAAGGTTATTAGATTCAGGAGAGTCACAGCACTTTCATTAAAGTCACAATATTGCTTTTGCTGTCCAACTAATCACCACACACTACTGAGCCTAGTCTGTGTATTTACTGTTTCAGTACAAGTAGGAATGAAGCTGAATTTTAAAGGTTCGGTGGTAGAATTATCCTTTGGAGTGCCTTGTCTCATTGCATTTAATGATACCTGTCTGATTCAACGCAAAGTAAAGTGTTAGACACGTTTTTGTTTACAAGATTTTGGTTAATGTTTGTATCTATTTATAATATGTTTACTGGACTAATTCAGCTTGGTAGTTCTTTTTTAGTGAGTTCTAGAGGGTAAAAAATATTTATTATAACTGCACATACAAAATGCCTAGGTAATTAATCTTTAGATGTCAAGTAACTGAATCAGTACTTGTCTGAGGTTGTGTCTGTGCATCATACCATTCAGGCACCATCAAGGCTTATCTCCACATTCATAAATTCAGTTATTCATTTTCTGCTATCCACTTTATGTAATTTGGGGGGTACTGGGAAGCTGGAACGTATCCTGGTAATCTCTGGGTGTACAACTGAGAAACAATCCTGAATAATATGTCAGCACACACACACTCACACACACACACACACACACACACACACACACACACACACACACACACACACACACACACACACGCATACACAGGGGGAATATGAATGAGCACCAGTGCACCTATACTAACTTAACACCCTAGAGTCCATAAAAATAACATTGCCAGTTGTATAAAACTACCCATAGTGCTACTATATAATGAAACCTTAATAAGCATTTAGGGCAAATGTCAACAAAAGGCCCTTCATTTTTCAGGCTCAAAAATGACTGATCCCCTTCTGCACTCCTGAAAGACTTGATGAAGCAGGCTACCATAAATTGAGCAACCTAGATGATAAGAAATTTAAGAATGAGGGGGATGCTGCTGTTATTGCCATGGTAGTAGATAATGAATATAATAAAAAGTACCATAGCCTTGCATGCCTAGTAATACATTTACTTACTATAGCAGCGGAGGTACTTAATACTGTGCTGTACTTCACTGTCCAGCACAGACAGATGTCATACCCAAAACCCATACCTTAAGAAGTCTTAAAATGCACTTATTTCATAATTAGTAAAAGCTTATCTGCAAACTACAACATAGGAGGTAATCCCCTGAAATCTAAAGAAGAAATAAGGGATCTAGGGACCCAAGTAGATAGTCAGCTTTCCTTTGATAACCATGTTGCCAAAGTGGTTAGAAAATCCTGCTATGTGACCCATCTGATCACGAAAGAGTTTGCATCAAGATCTAAGGATGCAATGGTGCCCCTCTACTCTTCCCTCATCAGGCCCATTGTTGAGTACAATGCACCAATTGGAATGTACCTGGCTAGACATCTCTAGCAGCTGGAGAGACCACAGAGGTACCTAACCAAGAGGATTACTGGCCTCAAACAGTTGCCCTATGCAGCATGATTGAAAAAGCTAAGACTGTTCTCTGTTGCATACCGCTTTCTCAGAGGTGATCTCTGTCTAATGTACAGAGCCATGTCCAACCCAGAATTGTTGAACATGCTCCATCTTAGCAAAACCAAATCTACTCAAGCTACATGCTCTAGGGATATAAACCTCAACACAACACCGAATAGAACATGCTGGAAGGATAGATTACCTTTGCAGAGACTTCCCTTAGTATGGAACAAGGTCCCGATCTACATAAGACAGAGCCCCTCACTATCACTCTTCAAGAGGAACCTTGATGAGTGGATGGGTAACAGAAAGTTCACACCAGGGATCACACCAACAGCACTACTAGATAGGGGCCAAGGGTACTAGCTGCTAGTACAAGGGTCTAGGGAACTACTAAAGGGGCGGTGAATACCACACAATGTGGCTGGGCTAATATATGCCTTCTGGCAGATAGCCCAGTACCAACCTATGAACCTATAAATACAAATTATAAGCATTTACTCACCACTTTAAGATTCCCTAAGTCCCTGATAAACAAATTATAAGCTGCGTAATAAAGACATTACATTTCCAGCTTGGTCATTTATGTTGTCTGCAGTTATTTCATACACTTGCTACTTCTAGCCTGCTTACAAACTGGTTGAAGCACTTCTGCTGCTGTGGTTGTTGTTGTTGCTACTGCTTTTAAAAAGAATAATATGCTTGATTGTGGTGCACTGCACAAAGCTGAGGAGTATGACCTTATATGCTTGAGAAAATACAAAAGATATATAAAAATAGAATAAAAACAGTAATGTTTTTATTATAATCATTATAACAATTTAAGACAGATGTGAATTTCAATTCTGCAATATACTTTATAAGTATTGTCTATTGCTTAAGGCTATTTACTATTCAAATGTACTTTAGCATTCCCGCAATATGTTTTTCACAGAATTCATAGATATTCTGAGGCCACTAAATATTATGATCATTCATGCCTTGCCAGTACCTCCCCACACACACACACACACACACACACACACACACACACACACACACACACACACACACACACACACACACACACATTGTACTTTCATTCTCCAGGATTGCCACACCATTCAATCCTGTAATACATTTGTGGCTACCTATTCAATTATCTAGGTTATATTTAAAGGGCAATAGTGAGTTACACTGATAAACCTGCCAGGGAAGTTTACTCCAGTGTTCTTGATGATGTTGGGTTATAAACCTGTCCCTCTACCATGTTTTATTTATCTGTTGTGAAGATTTACATCTCTGATTGAAGTATTTGTGAAGCTACTGGACTTGGGTAGATACAACAGGTCCAGGACAATTGGGTCTCTAATGACACAATAAATGATACAGAGATTTCACCTCAAAAGTCTGTAAAACACTGATTAAGAGAATAGAGCTTCCACCTTCTCTTAATAGCTCAGGGCCTTTAGGCCTGTGATCTTTTTAGTTAGGAATCTTTGGGGTCTTTCTGTTTGATCTGTTTAGTGAGATACATCCTGAAGGGGGCGTCATACTCAATAACTGGTCTGATAAGTGCTGAATATAACATTATCTCTTTAGACATTGATGATATTCCTTTGGCAATTAGCAGTGCTAAATAAAATGATTTTTCTGATAACTGTTGCCACATGTTGGTTACGGGGGGGGGGGTATTCGTAAAGTTCTTCTACTCTGACTACACTTTCATTTTATAGTGATATGTTGCCTATATAATATGATGAGGGGATGGACTATCTACCAAAAGTCATGATACTACACTTTTTAGCATTTTGTTTGCCACCATTTTTAGTACACAAAGAGTTTACTAGGGAGAGTTCATTCTGGAAGGTTTAAGTGTGAGATGACAACTTAACAAGAACCTCCACTTTGCACTCATCTACAAACTTTTCTAACCAGACTTCTTGGGTCTTTGCTTAGAGATCAGAAAAGTAAATGCCAGAAAAGAGTGGACTCAGAAACAAGCCCTGAAGGACACCACTGGTCACATTCATACTTTCTTACATGGCACCTACAACTCGCACTGTGTGGATTCTGAATTTCTGACAGTTTGCCATCTATCTTACCATACATGTGTTGATAGTTAAAACATTTAGCTTATGTATGATGTCACCATGGGGAATAGTATTGAAGGCTTTGCCCAGATTAAGAACTAAAAACCAGATAAACCAAAAAAATCCAAAGAAGGAACACTGGAAGCAGGAAAACCAGGAATACACCCAAATTCTTTTATTATAATAAACAAAAGTTAGCACTTTCATTTGGTGCCCATCACCAGACTTCATCAGACAACTTTAAGCTATCTATAACCCTTTTTATGTAAAAATAAAAAAAGCCAATTGTTTTAACAGCCAATGAAATTGATCCAATTAAATACCTCATTCAATCAATTATTAAAAATAGCAAAATAGCAAAAACAGCTCCATGTAGTCTAAAAACATCAAATTACATACAACTTATTTAGAAATGTTAAAACATAAATATAAATATATATACATACACAAAAATTTTTTTTATAAAAATACTATTCATTACGTCATCTGTCAAAAACGTTTAATTTAAGCTTTCTGGAAATAGATACCAAATTATTCAAATCAGGAGGGAAGTATGCATTTAAAAAAACTTGCCACCAGGTTTCTTTTTCTTCAGGGTACAATTTCCAAGAGGCCCCCCAACCCTCACACTTAACTTGTTGGATTACCACAAACTTAAATATATGGTCAAGACATGCCTTGAGATGTCTATATAAAGCATTTTTTTCTTCTTTTTGTCTGATCTCATAAAAATGTTCGTAGATGCACTGGGCTAGTTTACACTGTGTTTTGCCAATATAGAAAACTTGACATTGGCAACAAATAGCAGCATAAACAACTGCGTGGGTGTAACAACTAAATCTCCCCTTAATCACTATCTCTTTATCTCTTATATTAATAACAGATGCTCTCAAAATGTGTTTACATTGTTGGTACATCCCACACGGTGACATTTGGCCCTTACCTTCTGTAACCATAGGTTTTTCTAATAAACTTTTTAAATTTTTTCCTTTCCTAAATACTCCATTAGGGTGTGTACCAAATGTCTCAACCATTGCTTTTTCTTACATAAGGATGGCCCAGTTTTTTCTGATAATGTCTTGTACTATGTAATTATCCCTAGAATATGTACATATAAAAGGACACATACCTTTACTAGTGTTATCAATGTCAGCTTGTACTTCACCTACGTACCCCATAGGTTCCTCACAATTTTTGTTGTAATTGTACATGTCAGAAGCCAAGGACCATTGGTCATGATCTACCATGTCAGAACTATTTAAAATAGGAACATAAAAACCTATCCTGCACTTGTTAATGATTTCCTGTTTGATATTATATGCCAACCCTGGCGGGTATCCCCTATCCAAAAATATTCTGCTCATGACATCACATTCCATTTGAAAATCTTCATATAATGAAATCATCTGGGCTGCTCTAACTAACTGGCCCTTGATTATACCACACTTAACAGGCATAGGATGACTACTAGAATAATGCAGAATACTGTTCAAATATGTAGGCTTCCTAAATATTTTGGATTTTATTTTACCATCCCCTACTTTTGAAATTAAGACATCTAAGTAGGAAATCATTTTTTCTTCCACAATGTACGTAAATTTTAGGAAGTCTGTACTATTATTTAAGTATTCCATAAATCTAGGTATAGCTTCTAATGGTCCTGTCCATGCCACAAACAAGTAACGTATATGTGTGAAGAAAGAGGAACCAAATAAAAGATGTTCCTCCCATCGGGCCATCACAATATTAGCAAATAAGGGTCCGCAGGTGGACCCCATAGCTACACCTTCAAGCTGTTTAAAGTAATGGCCCTCAAAATAGAAAGACTTACTTTTTAAAACCATCTCCATCAACTGGGTATAGGTATTATTAATCTTTTGTTCAACACCAAATTCCTTAAACAGGTTGTTAGAGAACCAATCCAAACCTATTGTGTGGGGAATACAACTAAAAAGGTCATTAACATCTACTGTAATGAATACTCCCCCTTCTTCAAAAGGAATTAAGCCCTTAAAATTTTCCAAAAATTGCCATGAATCACGGCATCATCTACCCTTTCTTCTCACACTGAAGTGCCCCATTTAGATAAAAATGTAAATAATGTGAATGGGACTGAAGTTTTACACCGTACGCTTGATTCCTGGCTTAACAGGTGCGTACCACAATTACAAGATAATGTGGGGGTCGAAAGTATGGACACAAAATTGACAACATTTAAAAACAAGTTAATGGACTTTAAGAATTTACAGCAAGAGAATGTCTATTTTTATGAATGTCTTAAAAACCGCTAGGTCCCTAAAGGTTTATGGACCTGGAAATTTCCAACTGGGCTAATCCAACACTCACACTTTCACCAAGAGTTATTGGCCCTTTTAACTGACACAGATGCGCGCTCATGGAGCTCATGATGAAGTATAATAAGGAACGTCTTGATAAGCTATCAGAGAAGGTACACTCCTTAGATCAGGAAATACATATGGCAGGGCTTCATGAGAAGAATCGGCACCAATATGAAGCTGTTTTCAAACAAGTTGACGGCGCTGCTTCTGTTATAGCTAACTGCAAGGCAAAAAAGCTTGAGTGGGACAGAAAGGCTTACCAAGCAGGAAAGGCTTACCCTGCACCACCAGTTGTTCAGGTGAACAGTGCTGCATTTCAGAGGCAAGTACCGGGAGCTGATGTTATTCAATCTGAAGGGGAAGGAGTCCCTTTAGACGCGCCTAGGCTGAGGAGGTCGGAGAGGCTCAGGAACAGGAGGCCACAACAATGGAACTCCTATCCGCAGGGGAATGGCTGGAACCAGCAGGGCCAGAGGAACGGACAACAATTCCAAATGAGAAGACAACAGAGGTGACTTTTACACATAGGAAATCAGTGATTGTTTCCAATACAACTTGTGATTTTAAAATATTTAATTACACTAGCATTTTATTTACTGTATCACATGCTGACTTATTTAGTAAAGGTTTTAACTTTGTACCTAGTAAAAATAGTGATATAGGTGAATTAACTGCTAATCTTAAATTATACACAAGAAATTTAAACCTGAAATTTTTGCATAGTAATGATAGGAACGATTATAGTTTAAATGATGTTTGTAGGATTCCGAGTACTTTTAATCCTGAAATGCATTATTTATTTAAATCTTATGAAGCAGCTTGTGAAATGGATTTTCATTATTATGTGGGGAAGGACATGGAGGAAAACAATCTTAGTTGTTCTGAAATAGCCCTTATAGGGAAACTTAGGGGAAAAACTGCTTTAAGATTCATGCGTCCAGACAAAGGGGGAGGAATGGTGATTTTTCACAAGGATGATTACATGCAAAAAATGTTTAAATTATTATATAGTAATACCTACAGTGAAGCCTCCCTCAAAGTCAATATAGCCTATTATAGAATTGACTGGGAACTTTTAGACATGGTAACACAGGACCAAATCAGTACTGATGATTATAACTATATGGCAACTGAGACCGCAAAAATACCAGTAATATTTGGAATTCCAAAAATTCATAAGGACTTAACAAATTCTCCACTTCTACCAACTGTTGATTCTGGCTCGTCTAAGACCAGCTATATAGCTAGATTTTTGGATAACAAACCTAAAGAAAAGGTCTTAAACATTGCCCACTTATGCCATGATTCATGGCAATTTTTGGAAAAACGTAAGGGCTTAATTCCTTTTGAAGAAGGGAGAGTTTTCATTACAATAGATGTTAAGGACCTTTTTAGTTGTATTCCCCATGCAACAGGTTTGGATTGGTTCTCTGACTACCTGTTTGAGGAATTTGGTGTTGAACAAAGGCTTAATAACACCTATACCCAGTTGATGGAGATGGTTTTAAAAAAGAACTCTCCCTATTTTGAGGGCCATCACTTTAAACAGCTTGAAGGTGTAGCTATGGGGTCCACTTGCGGACCCTTATTTGCAAATATTGTGATGGCCCGATGGGAGAAACATCTTTTATTTGGTTCCCCTTTCTTCACACATATACATTTGTATCTTCAATACCTTGAAGACCTGTTTGTGACATGGACAGGACCATTAGAAGATATACCTAGATTAATGGAATACTTAAATAATAGTACAGACTTCCTAAAATTTACTTACATTGTGGAAGAAAAATTTATTTCCTACTCAGATGTTTTAATTTCAAAAGTAGGGGATGGTAAAATAAAATCCACAATATTTAGGAAGCCTACATATTCGAACAGTATTCTGCACTATTCTAGTAGTCATTCCATGCCTGTTAAGTGTGGTATAATCAAGGGACAGTTAGTTAGAGCAGCCCAGATTATTTCATTATAAGAAGATTTTCTAATGGAATGTGATGTGACGAGCAGAATGTTTTTGAATTGGGAATACCCACCAGAGTTAGTATATAATATCATGCAGGAAGTCATTAACAAGTGCAAAATAGGTTTTTATGTTCCTATTTTAAATAGTTTTGACATGGTAGATCATGATCAATGGTCCTTGTCTTCTGATATGTACAATTACGACAGAAATTGTGAAGAACCTATGGGGTACGTAGGTGAAGTACAAGCTGGCATTGATAACACTAGTAAAGGTATGTGTCCTTTTATATGTATATATTCTAGGGATAATTACATAGTACAAGACATTATCAGAAAAAACTGGGCCATCCTTATGTAAGAAAAAGGCAATGGTTGAGACATTTGGTACACACCCTAATATAGTATTTAGGAAAGATAAAAATTTTAAAAGTTTATTAGAAAAACCTATGGTTACAGAAGGTAAGGGCCAAATGTCACAGTGTGGGATGTGCCAATAATGTAAACACATTTTGAGAACATCTGTTATTAATATTAGAGATAAAGATATATTGATTAAGGGGAGATTTAATTGTTACACCCACGCAGTTGTTTACGCTGCTATTTGTTGCCAATGTCAAGTTTTCTATATTGGCAAAACACAGCGTAAACTAGCACAGCGCATCTACGAACATTTTTATGAGATCAGGCAAAAAGATGAAAAAAATGCCTTATATAGACATCTCAAGGCATGCCCTTACCATATATTTAAGTTTGTGGTAATCCAGCAAGTTAAGTGTGAGGCTATGGGGGGCCCTTAGAAATTGTACCTTGATGAAAAAGAAACCTGGAGGTAAGTTTTTTTAAATGCATACTCCCCACCAGGTTTGAATGATTTGGTATCTATTTCCAGCAAACTTAAATTAAAAGTGTTTGACAGATGAAGTAATAAATAGTATTTTTATAAAAATAATTTTTTGCGTATGTATATATATTTATATTTATGTTTTAACATTTCTAAATACGTTGTATGTAATTTGATGTTTTTAGACTACACTGAGCTGTTTTTGCTATTTTGCTATTTTTAATAATTGATTTAATGAGGTATTTAATTGGATCAATTTCATTGGCTGTTAAAACAATTGGCTTTTTTGATTTTTATATAAAAAGGGTTATAGATAGCTTAAAGTTGTCTGATAAAGTCTGGTGATGGGCACCAGATGAAAGCGCTAACTTTTGTTTGTTGTAATAAACGAATTTGGGAGTATTCCTGGTTTTCCAGCTTCGAGTGTTCCTTCTTTGGATTTTTTTTTGGCGAGATTAAGATATACCTTGTGCACAACATGGCCACCAAATACAGCTTCTTTGACCACTCTAAAGAAGTTTACCACATTCTACCCTACACAAAGCCAAACTTTTGGGGGTCAATTCTAATAAGATTCTTGATATTGTAGTTAATGAGGTCAGTTATAATCCATTTCAGAGCTTTGCATATGAGGCTTGTAAGGCTGAAAGGTCTGTAATTACTCAGGTCAGTTGTAAGGCCTCCCTCATGGAGGGGTGTCACCATTGCAGTGTGTAACTCATCAGGGACAAAATCAACAGCTAAACTTAGGATAAACAGGTTGAGTGTGTCTGCAAGGCCATGTTTAACACTATTAATTAAGCAACTAGGATACTGTCAGGTCCCGTGGAGAAAGTACTTCTGGTATCGGTTAGCACATTCCAGAAATGATCTTTAGAAATAATTGGAGGAGTACATGTTTCAGATATTTCAGGGTTTGAAGAGAATTATTAGGGGTAAAATTAGCACTACATGTGTTTGTAAGGATATTGGCAGTGCCTATTGGCACAGAATAGTTGGTGTTGCAAATGTCAGGGATGATGCAGTTACAAGTGAATTTTGATATTTTGTCAGTTGGTTGAGGTAGACTTGTTTGTACTCCTTACATTAAGTGGGGTTTGCTGTAAAGGATTTTATCAGTTTAACAGAGTAGGTCACAAGTTTGTAGTTAGACCACTGATGAATGAGATGTCTGAGAAGTAGAGCAAGAGGCAGCCATATTTGGAGAAATCAGGTCAAGAATGATGTGTCCTATAGTAGGTTTATTTACCAAATTATCAAAGAATTTTTTTTATTAAGTCCAAAAATTTGAAACACCTTTATTACATTAGAGGTATAAGTGTCCCAGTTACTGAAAGGTAGATCTGAAGTAGGAAGACTTTGACTGACCTCAGATTATAAGTGGTTTTCTGACAGGAAAATTGTTAAAATTCTCATTTTTGTTTAAAAATTAGTTGTGTGTGTGGTTAAGGGCTTTCTTCCTCTTCCCTTTTTTAAATTTTCGGTTTTTCGTAGTTTTGTGTGTGTCTGTGTGTGTTTAGGCCTTAGGTGTTATGTCTGAAGCCCCTAAGGCTGTCTTTGTCCCCAGCAGATGGCCACTTGAACACCTGTCTTCTGGTTGTACCATTTGTGCAGGGTTCAACTCTTTTCCCCCAGATACTGCTTCGCCTCTGCCCTCCAGTCAGCAACTTGTTGCTGTCAGTTCTCCGCCCGGCTGGGACTCAACCTCCCTTAAAATGCCGGAGGAAGGATTCTAGTGCACAGGAGCACACAAGAGGGAGGAGAGCCTTCCAGCTCCAGCCCTCATCTCTTCCGCTTCCCCTTGCCCTTCTGCCTTTCCTCCTCCCTGCTCCACTCCCCTCTCTCCTGGACCCGAGGAGGAGCTGATATGGACGGATGATGAGGAAATTCATCCAAGCCCAAATGCAAATGGGGGAGTGGCCCCCCCCCCGGGGAGGCCGGACCCTCTTTTGCCTTTAGCCTCTTCTCCCACCCATACCACGGGTTCGGAGTTTTAGATTTGGATCGGGGGTGGGATCGATCGGGGTCGGCGCACCGGGATCCGTCCCATCCAGCTGGCTCCCTCGCTTTCAACGTTATGGAAAGGGCACTGTCGAGACCAGCCAGTCAGGACAGCCCGCCTCGATGTCCCCAAGTGGTTCCCTTGGAACATCCATCTGCTGAAGAGTACGGACTTGGATGAAGGGAAGGCTCCCCAGGTCACCCCTCATTTGGAGACATCATGGAGATGTTAAGGATCAGGGGGTGGGTGCCCCCAAGGCTTCTTCGGACGAGTCTGTGTTCTTGGATCTTATATCTAATCGGACACCATTGAGCCTATCACTGGAGTAAGGGTCCCCTGTAGATGCCATGATGATGGCTGCGGCAAAGAGGGAATTGGGAGGATCAGTCCCTCCCTCCCATCCTCCGGGCAAGAGTCCCCGCTCGATGGATCGATTGGGAAGCGAGTGTTTAGTTCAGGCTGCATCTCCCCCGAGTCCATCCGAGTGAGGATAAGCAGGTTTATTCAATGGCCACTCTCAGATCTGTATCCAACACATCTGTCTCATGCTACTGAGGAGCAGGCCTTGTCATGAGGCGACAGGCCTGGCGCTGAGCCCTTAGGCGAGCGACTTGAATACCCCCTTCGATGGTTCTGCGATAACCAGTCCTTCCGTGGCAGAGGTGAAGGTTTTGCCCGCTGTCCGTCTCTGGAGGCAGTCGTGACTTCTTGGGTGTCCATAACAGACAGTAGGATATTCAATACCTAATCAAGATCCAGCCTCCCAGATGTTCCACGCAGCTGCTAAAAAAAAGCCATCCAGGGCCCCCCCAGATTCAAGCCGGATTAGGGTTTTACTCCAGGTTCTTTTGGTGCCAAAGAAGACGGGGACTTAAGACCAATTTAGACCTTTCCCTGTTGAACCTGTCAGTAACCAAGCAAAGTTCGGATGGTCACCCTGCAATCTATACTCCCCTGTTGAGGAGAACGACTGGATGTGTTCCATAGACCTCAAGGATGCGTACTACCACATTCGGATGGACAGACGATCCAGGAGGTTTCTTGCTGGGAGCCAGTCACTATCAGTTCAGGGTCCTCCCTTTGGTCTCACCTCAGCCCCCAGGGTGTTTACCAAGGTGTTAGCGGTGGTAGCGGCCCACCTGAGGCTCCAGGGATTACAGGTCTTTCCGTACCTGGACGACTGGCTCCTAACTGCATCATCAAGGCATCTTCTGTGCTCAGCCAGGGATTACTTCCTTCAACTAGCACCAAGGCTGGGCATAACGATCAACTGGGAGAAATCTTTCCTGAATCCAACTCAAATTATAGATTTCATAGGAGGAAGACTAGACACCAGATCAATGCGAGCCTTCCTCACCCCAGACCGTATCGTCAGCCTGAGGTGTCATGTGACAGCGATCCTTCAACCGTCACCAACTGCAGCTTCGGGTCCTGAGGGCCCTAGGTTCTATGGCGGCAGCTATTCCGCTTCTAATTCATGCCCGCCACGCATGCGGGTTCTTCAATGGACCCTTCAAGTTCAGTGGTCCTCCTCTTCGTCTCTTCTAAACTCCGATTGCGGTCAGCAGAGCGTGCAGGGACTCCCTTCTGTGGTGGCTTCTTTCCGAGCCCCTAGCAGGAAGACCCTTTGCTGCATTTCGAGCCACAGTGACCACGGACGCTTCTTGCCTCGGGTGGGGGCATTCTGCGGGAAAGATTGTCCAAGGCACGTGGAATCCCACAGAGACATCATTGCATATAAATGTCCTGGAAATGAGGGCGTTCTAGCGTTGCAAGCACTTCACCACGTTCTTCCTACAGGGACTATATTCAGACAGACAACATGTCCGTAGTCTGGTATATCAACAAGCAGGGAGGAACCAGGTCTTATCCTTTGTCGAGAGGCCATGAGAGTCTGGGAATGGGCAATTTCCACCAAACTTTCTGATAGCAACGCACATTCCGAAAGTCCAACATCCTTGCGGACAAGCTCAGTCGCACCATCCTTTCTCCACACGAGTGGTCCCTAAACCTTCAAGTAGCGAAGAAGATTTTTGCCGTTTGGGGCAACCCTGTTGCGATCTTTTGCTTCTCCTCAAACGCCAAATGCACAATTTCTTCTACTTCCCCACCAGGAGTTCGAGGATGCTCTGGTGCATGCTTGGCCTCCCGGTCTCCTTTATGCCTACCCTCCACTTCCTCTGATGCAGAGGTTTCTGCAGAAAGCCAACAGTTTGGGGAGCAGAATGATTCTCATTGCCCCATTCTGGCCTCGACAACCTTGGTTCCTGGTCTCACAAAATCAATCCACCATGGATTCTGGATCGATCTCATCTCTCACCCTCTGGGAATGCCAGTTCCCAATCTGCGGACCCTGAAGTTGACAGCTTGGCTGCTCCAATTCCAACCTTAATTAGGACTCGGTATCTCTTCACCGTCAAAGCAATTTTGGTGGCTGCTCATAAACCTTCTACCAGACAGGTTTATCGGAGTAAATGGAAGAGGTTCTCTATATGGGCAGGGCAGAGAACGGTGGATCCTTTTCAGCACCTATCTCTGCGGTGCTAGAATTTTTAACAGACCTCTTTCATCAAGGGGCCAGTTCTTCCACGATTAAAGTACAATTGGCTATATCGCATTATCACATTGGACAGGACACAGCTCCCTTATGACAGCGAAATTATGCAAATCCTTTCTCAAGGGAGTTTTTATTAAGGCCTCCAGTCAAGGAGGTTGTACGCCTTGGGATTTGTCTTTAGTCCTGCAGGCCCTTACTGCTCCTCCTTCGAGCCTGCAGCTTCTGCTGATTTAAAATTCCTTTCCTGGAAGACTGTCTTTCTGGTAGCTATCACTTCAGCCAGAAGGGTGTCTGAGCTTCAGGCTCTTTGTCAAACCGTGTTACCTTTCTTTCTTCCCTGATAGGGTGTGCCTCAGGACCAATCCATCTTTTCTTCCGAAGGTTTCTTCTGAATCCAATATTAACCAGTCAATCAATTTGCCTGTTTTTTCCCAAGTATTCAAACAAAGGGAATACAAATTGCATTCATTGGATGTTCATAGACAATTACGTTTTATATTAACAGGACAGCTGGCCACAGGAAATCAGATCAGCTGTTCGTCCCTTTGCTAAATTTGCTCTGGGTAAAGCAGTGTCTAAAGTCACTCTGTCTAAATGGATTGCTAATTGCATATTGCAGGCATATGACACTTCAGGCAGACCTGCTCCTAAGAGGGTTACGGCTCATTCTACTAGGGCAGTTTCGTCAGCCGCCTTTAAGTCCCGTGTTTTCGTTGGATGATATCCGCGCTGCAGCTACTTGGGCCTCGCCTCATACTTTTATTTCTCATTACAAGGTGGATGTTGTTTCTAGAGGAAGAGCATCCTTTGGCTCAGCGGTGCTCGGAACATCCTTCCATGATGGCCCAAGATTCAGGTAGCTAGGGACTCTGTCCCACAGGTTGCAGACGAATGAAGTCTTCCTACTTCAGATTTAGAAGTTATGTACTCACCATAACGTTCCATCTGAGTAGGTGACTTCATTCGATGCACTATCCCCTCCATCCCCTGACCTTTATAGAGCGAGTATTTATGCTGTTTTAGTATACTGTGGTCAGTATTTGAGGCAAACTCAATCTGAGGTCAGTCAGGGCGTGGCAAGGGGTTATGGGTAAGAGGGAGGAGCTAGGAGCTCGGAGCCTAAGCTTTTGAATTGCCGGCTCGGATCCGAGGTCGGATCCGATACCCACAGGTTGCATCCAAATGAAGTCACCTACTCAGATGGAACGTTATGGTGAGTACATAACTTCTAATTAAGGTCACTCAAAATATTGTAGTTTTTGCTAACAGAAAAATCATTTAAAACAATGAGAAATATTGTATGCACATTAGGAGACAAACAGTGTCTGTTGATAATTAATCCTATCTAACATGATTTACAGTTCAATGAGTCCAGTTTGTTGGTCCCTAAAGATCTGCCTGGAGGTAATATGCTCCTTGTCAAATATGGGGACTCCTCCGCAGTTGCCACCGAGTCTGAAGATATGAAAACATCAAAACCTTGATATAGTGGGAGTGTTCTCTGTACATTTAAACCAGGCCTCAGTAACCACAAAGATATGGATGTTTTCCAACTGCAGGAGTGTCTCAAGATCAGGTCATTTATTGTTTAGATTTCAGGCACTGAGGAGAGACACCTTGATGTGATTCAATTTTGGGATTGATATATTGGTCATGATTTAATGTTCAGCAAGAACAATAAAAATAATAAAAAACACTCATACGCAGGTCCTTGTGACCACAGCAAAACTACAGCAAAGTATCCAAAAACAACAGGAGGACACAAGATAGGCTCAAGGTTATAAAGCTTTAATCAGGCACAAGTGCTTTCACATCTGCTTCTTTAGGTGCATAAAACAAACTGAAACTAGTCATACTTTTAAACATTGCTGAATGCATCACATGACAACAATACATCACATGTCTATATACACTCCATTACTATATAGCATTAAAGCTATATGGTAACCACAAAATTGCTAAATATTCAAAGAAAATCATAAAAATATAATCATAAAATAGTTCTTATATCCTTTATGCACTATAAAACATTGTTAAAATACATATTCTTAAAAACAACTACTTTACCTACATAGAGGTCTGGCCTTTAGCTTTGGTCTCAGTGGTATTTGTTCATTGAGACCATGCCCCATGTCAGCTCTGAGTAAGTCTATCCATCTAGCTTCCAGTTCCTTTCTTTTACTACTTGTCCCCCCCTTTTTACTCACAAAACTCGTAGCAATGGCCATAAACTTAAATTTATGTTGGTTGTTAGTATTCACAACATGTTTGGCCAGGGCATTACTTCTGCTTTGTTTGCTTATGTGATAAATGTGTTCTCTAACCCTCTCCTTCAGTGTACGGTCTGTTTTCCCAATATAAAATTTCTTGCATACTACACAGTGAGCGAGATACACTATATGCTGTGTATCACATGTAGCTTGTAATTTAAATTTATACAGCCTGTCCTGATCTGGATGTAAAAATTAATTGATTATATCTATATACCCACAGTATGAACATTTGCCACACGGCTTAGTCCCCATACCACCCATAGGTGTTTTCTCTTCTCTGGGTGCACATAAGCATCTCTTCAAAGACTTTTGATTTCTGAACAGAAATTTAGGTTGATTCTCTATCTATATTGTGACTGCCTTGTCAGTGGTCAATATCCCCCAGTGTTTACATATAAAGTTCATATAAGACCCGACATCAATAGAGAAGCTTACTGGCACCTTTAACTTATGCTTATCAGCACTGGTCTCTTTTTTCTTAGACCACCTATCCAAATAATAAGGCCAAGCCTTAGTATATCGCAAACTAACTACTTCTTGTATTTGCTTCTGTACTTCTCTCTCCCCATAGCCTCTGGGTAGTAAATCATTCCTCATACTGTTCAATTGTTGATGGAAATCTGCATCCCTAACGTTCAACCTAGATGCTCTAAAAACCTGATTCCTAATGACATTATCAAATAAATAGGTAGGGTGCATACTTCCTTTGCTTAAAAGATGGTTAACGTAACATTCCTTTCTGT
Organism: Protopterus annectens; assembly: GCF_019279795.1. NCBI lineage: Eukaryota > Metazoa > Chordata > Ceratodontiformes > Protopteridae > Protopterus > Protopterus annectens. The sequence goes on from NC_056738.1 coordinate 187,825,044, forward strand.
ACAAGCATGTATATATGCTCCCTTTTTCAATATTTACTTAAACATCCAAAACGTTTATTCTCTCATATGAGACAACAGATGTAAACCTTAGAAAAGTGGTGATTGCATTCAAGTACATAAGAAATTCCAAGAACTCCTCTTCTGTACCTGCCCATAAAATAAAAAGGTCATCTACAAATCTACAAAAGAACAAAACTTTGTTCTGATATGAGCCACTCAATAAAAACTCATGTTCCCATACAACCATTACAGCATTTGTATAGCTATTGGCACAGGATGTGCCCATAGCTACGCCATTACGCTGCCAGTATAAATCATCACCAAACAGAAAAACATTATTTTCTAAGACAATACTCAGTAAATTCCTCACTAGTATAATTTTACTTTCAGAGAAATCAGAATACATTTCCATAAACCTGGTAAATTTTTCCAACCCAATCACATTGGTTATAACTGTAAAAAGAGAGACCACATTGAGTGTTACCATGAGAACACCTTCAATAGAGTTGTAATTATTGAAAGTATATAAATCTCTCAAAAACTGTTCCGTGTCTCTTAACACATGCTCTCTACTATTTAAAAGTGGTCTCAAACATTTTTCGATGTAAATAGATGCCAGTTCAGAACACCAGTTTCTACCGGACACTATAGGCCTCATGGGTGGGTAACTAGTGCTCTTGTGTAGTTTAGGCAAACCTTGGATAATGGGCATTGTAGGTGAGGTAACCATAAAATAATATAACAGACTGTTATCTATCATGCCATTCAAAAACATATCTTTTATTTGCTTATGCAATTTTTCTCTGAACAGCTTAACCCTAAAAGGAGGCAGTTTCTCATAAAAAACATCTTCCTTCAGCATGTGAGACATAGTGAAATCATATTTATTTTTATCCATGATAACTATAGGCCCTCCCTTATTGGCAGGCCTGATTACTATTGTGTCATTCTTCTGTAAATCCAGTAAAGCTTCATGCCTTAATTTTGTTAGATTATAAGACTTTTGCCCCTTGTAATGTTTATGCCTATTAAAATCATTCAATTTATGTACATCCTCTATGCACATTTTTCAAAAGCATTAACTAATGGGTTAACCGCAGGTATAAATGTAGTAAGCAAAAAAGCAGGTATAAATGTGCTAGGTTTTTTACAAACATGACTACCTTGCATATGTGTAGTCTCTGTGCCATTAAACTGCATTTTTAACATCAAATTACGTGTAAACATCTTTATATCAAATATAACATCTGGAAAGTCAGACTTACCAGTGGGTATTAAAGACAATCCTTTTTGTAACAAATTAAACTCATCTTGAGACAGAACGTGACCAGATAAATTCAATATCAAGTCTTTCTTTGGTTGAAAAATTTTTTCTTTATATTGTTTGGGCTCTCATTCAACCCATCGTGCTTCCTTTTGTTCCTGCTCCTGCTGCGACCTCTGCTCTGTTGTTTCAAGGCAGGTAGCTTTTGTTCTCTTATAGGTAGTGGGAAATTCAAAGGCTGCACACCTGTGTTATCTAAAAAAATCACTGTTGGCAGAATGGACCATGCCTTGCTTTTCAGTAGAATTAGATTCTGTTGTTCCTTCAGCTGCATTATGAACTTGTGCTACAACTTGCATTGTCTTTCTCCTAGCCCCTGGTTTCTTCATTGCAGTGACTTGTGTGTATGCATCATCATACACCGATGCCTCACTGACTAGAGAAACAACATTCTGGTTAGCTGCTAAAGGCAAGGAGACAGAATTAAACAAGACACCATTCTCCCTGCCTTGTACTGTATTGTTCACAGTCTCTTGTGCTCTCGGCCAAGTGAAAACATGGCCAAGATGAAAATCAATCCTGTCTCTCTCCAATTTGCCTAGTTTTGTTTTCAAAAGTTTCCTTTCATAAGTAGCTACTGAATCAAACACCTCAGGCATGTATCTATCTACCATGACAGCTCCAAATCGATTCAATAGTTCATTATATAAGGTGCTAATAGTAAAGCTTATGGTTTTCACCTCATTATTTGCAGCAGTTATAAGCAGTCTCAAATAGCCCAGACTAGTATTTATATTGAGTTTCTGCCATTCACTTAGAAACATGGAATCATTTGGTAAATATGAAGGCATTTTCAATATGCGTAGCCCATGTGGTATAATGCCTTCTTTAACACAAATTTCAAGATGAAAAGATTGATACTGATTACGCTTCAATTTGAATAATTCCTTTTCTAAGTTGAGTAAATGACTCTTGAACAGAATAACATCCACAATATCATCCACAAGCATCCTCAGGAACAGCAGATAATAATGGATTAGTTTTCTTAGTAAAATTGTTCACAAAAGTGTCTACCTTAGTCTTCAAAGCAGTGTGCTCTGAAGGACGGGTGTGGTCCACTTAAATTATCTCATGAGAGGTACTAAATGAGTATGCCCCTTTAAAACCTGTTTTGAAGTCACGTGATTTGAGGTGGTAGTTTGCTGTTATTTAAGTGGTATGAGTTTATATATTTTTTAGATCTGAGGAAGCACCAAGGTTTGGTGCAAAAGCGCTCTTCTTCCATTGTTTTATTGTTTTTATTGTTTTATTCATTTGTATGCAGTTAATTAAATTATCTTGAACACCTTCTGAACCAGCTGACTTTTTGTTTATGGCTTTGGATTTATGTTTATTAAGTCGGCCTGTTGCTCCTTCATTTACTGGTGTAACATTAGACAATTGTTATATCGTTTCAAGGTACCCATATCCATGGAACTGGCTATGGAGAAATTGGAAAAGTACATATCAATGATGTGAAGTCCTTTACTGGGTGAGCTACAAAGGTATGGTGCATGAGGGTTTAATAGTGATGCACTGAGTATGCTTTTGGGATTTGAGATTAGACTAGGCCATATAATACTAAATTCAAGGGTCAGTGGTCCTCAACACACAAACTAGCTGCTGTACACTAGCCAGCTCACAAAGTAGTTTTCCTATACTCACTGAGTTACTGATACAGTTTCAGAGGTAGTTTTATAGAGAAAATATGGTTTCTAGGTGTCTGGTTGTATACAAGGCACTACTAGTCACCACTGCATGATGAACAGTGGCAAGCAGCCCCCCCCCCCCAATTTATACAGGCACTTAAAACACAGGAAATGGGCTCCTGAGCCCTCTAGTTAATAAAAGAACTACACTTATAGCTTTCGTATGTGGTTTCCAACTCATATAGGCCAGGCCACCACATACTGCTACTAGATGGAATATCCCAATCATCTTAAAGTAAAAACACAAAAAATATTGCTTGAGAGTGCATGCCACCACAAAGCAACTGTAACAAACTAGCTAGACAAGGCAATTAAAAGTCAATCAGACAATATTGACAGTTTGAGCAAATGCAGTAAAGTAAGCCTTAAATGCAGATAAATGCACAAATAAAACAAGAATCAGCAGTCAGTAACTTAAATAGCTTCTGATAGCGTGATTTCTAAATACAAGTTCTGAGCTTTTACCTGGATGGTGGATGATGCAAGGACATCACTTCAGAGACACAGGAGAGGTCACCAAGCATTGTTGAGCCCTGTGAGAACAAGCCAAGAGCCACACAAATGTTGCAGAACTTCTACTACAATTTAACACACATGAAACTGGTTTCTAAGCCTTCTGGCCATTACAATGGCTACAATTATGCTTTTCTTGTGTTTCTCAACTCAGATAGAGTTCTACTGCCACTAGAAGGACTAACCCAGTCTTCTTAACATAAAAAACACAGAAAAGATTGTTTGAGAGTGTATGCTACCCCAAGAAAGCTTTAACAAACTAGCTAGACAAGGCAATTGCAAATCAGTCAGACCAACAACAGGCCTAATGCAGTAATTTCAACCTTAAATGTAGATAAATGTACAAATAAAATAAGAAATCAGCAATCGATCAGTTAAAAATCTTCTGGAAGTGCAAATTCCTTGTGTGAATGAGTATGTGTATGCATCCAGTGTTAGACTGGCATCCTGTCAGTAAATTTGTTTTTCTGTGTTGTGCTTAATGAAGAGGATCCACCTCCCAGGTTTCCCTGAACTGGATAAAATAAGTTGAGTATGATTCTGTGAAGCAACATAAATAGATGAGTAAAGTATGACTTTTTTGTTTTTATGCAGAGTTGTGAGTATACAGCATCCAGTAAACAGGGGAATTTGATAATGCATTGGAAAGTGAAATACGTTGTGGGGAAGTAGGAAATGAATTGATGGTAAAATGGAATTGCTGCTTGTTCCACTTCTAGCTAAAATAGGCTGAATAGGTGGATGTAATGTTTTTCATCTGCCATCTGTAAATATGTGGAACTACAAAGTATTTAATAGTGTGTGTGTGTGTGTGTGTGTGTGTGTGTGTGTGTGTGTGTGTGTGTGTGTGTGTGTGTGTGTGTGTGTGTGTGTGTGTGTGTGTGTGTGTGTGTGTGTGTAAAGCCATTTTCACAGTATAACAGTAGTTATCTGTAAATACACAGGCACATTTGTAAGTTTTAATCACATAAAATGGTAATATTCGGATATATGTTTGATAGACTGTATGATTGTATGTTTCTTGGAACTGCAGTCAAATTGCTTCAAGTCCCTTCTGACTAGGGGATCACATATCAGCCCACTGTCTGTGTAGGGAAGTAAGCACATTTACATATTTGGGGATTTACCTTGACCCTGCACTTACTTTCAGTTCTCATTTTCACTACCTTGAAATTGCAATTAACAAATTTACCAAACATATTAAAGTCTGCAGCATTGTAGCAAGGCAGGCTTACAGTAAACCCCTGGAATGTCTAGTAAGGCTCTGTTTAGTGTTCCAGTTTGAATATGGACTCACTCTAACTGTCTTGCCCTTTTCCAAAAATACCCAGAGTTTACAGATTCTCAAAAACTAAATAGTTTTCTCTCTCCCAGAACATTTCCTTTCCCAGAACAGATCACTACTGTATTAGTATTTTTAGAGCCAGTTGGCATCCTTTTCATTCAAAAGCTCAGCTTTAAAACATGCAGTGCTGTATTATAAGCTCTGTTACCTACAGTTCTGTCCCACTAATACAGTTACATCGTACATTCAGACCTAACATCTCCAGTTCTCCCAGAATTCACAGAATAGTCTAGTAATCCATGTTGTTAACCCTTTGGCTTTTGAAAATGCATTTTCCATTCATGCAGCCAGAATGAAAAATGTAGTAAGAAGACATAAGAGAGATTTCACTATCATGTCTCATTCATTTCAGGCTTTCATTCTCCACTCTCCATTGAAACAAAATGTCAGTGCTTTGCTTAGTACCTTGACAACTATCTTGGCATTTAGAGATTTCTTTCTATACTTTTCTATCTAAGCCTCTTAGCTTGGATCTAATGCCCTTGCTAATATTGTCATTCTGGTTTCTTGTACTTTTAAGTGTAAACTGAATGTACCGATAGGTCTAATGTAGCAACCAAAATTATTCATATTTTAGGTGCATTTTAACTTGTGTGCCCAAATTGCTATCTACATATTACCAATTACTTGGAAGTAGCTGATGATTTAAGCTGTGGGCATAAGAACTTTAGGAGTCCGAAGCCCCTTTATACTTGCATTTTTCTATTGTTTTCTCAGTCACCCTGGTGGCACAAACTAATAGAGGTGTAACAAAACAAAGACTATTTGCTGCCTATTTCTTAAACTAAAGCCGTTCTTAAATCATACCTCTCAACCTCTAAGACCAAGAAATCTGGACAAAGCCATATATAATGGGAGGACAAAGGCCCAAAAATAGGGACAATTTTTAAATATTGTTCTTACAAACTTAGAAAGTTGATAGAATAACAGATTATGAATTAGCATGCATTTTCTGAAGAGTATGTCTGTAACTCAAAGGCCTGTCATTATTTTTGGACTTTAATCCTCAGTGATTAGCCAGAAAACCAAAATTTTATGAGGAACAGACTAAAAATATGAAGCAAAAATCTGGACATTCTGCAAAAATCTGTAGAGGTATGTCTTAAATACATCAGCAACACGAACTGGGAGAGTCAGCAGAAATGGGGACTATCAAATCTGCTGTGGATATACAGAGGTCCAGTAAAACAACAGGTAGCTTTGACAGCCGAATATTGGATATTAAACTTGGTGCTGATGATGCTAAAGTATATTAGTGCACTAGGAAAGGAGACGATGTAAAAATGTTTACATTTTAATCTATAGTTTAAGAATATTACTTCAGCATAAAGTAGGAGTGAAGTAGATTTTTCTTGCTTGAATTTAAATTGTTTTAGTATTATTTTTGAGAGTTTTTATATATGCAGAAATGATTTTCTATAGGAAGTTTGTGAAAAAGCACTTTAGGTTTATTGATGATTTTATTTTTATATGCAAGGGTTGGTATGAAAGGGTAGAAGAGTTTATAGAAAGTTTACATGAAAATAGATTTGGAATACAGTTCAATGGATTACAGAATAGTAGGCGAGAAGAATGGTAAAGTGAAAACAAAAATATATAGAAAATTTGAACAACAAGACCATATATTACATGGCACCAGTTGTCATGCGCCCATACATTATAAAATATGAGGAATTCCTCAGAGTCAGTAGGTTATGTAGTGATGTACAGGAATGTGGAATGTACATAAGAAAAGTAACTGCTATGTTTTTGAAGAGGGTAAGTAAGGGAAGGGTATAAAAAAGTTATGAAAGTTAATGAAAAAAACTAGTGGTTATAATAGCGAAGTAGTTATAGAAAGAAGGATAGTAAGAATGAAGGGGAAATTTTATATTTTGTCTCAAAATATACACTGTTTGCAGAAAGGTTGGAAAATTTAGTAAAGTATTATTGGACAGTTATAAAAAGGGAAGGACCTTTTCTGAAAAATATCAAATTAAGTTTTTCCTATAAAAAAGGAAGAAGCATTAAGGACATGCTGGTACATGGGGAGTTCAAAAGACCCTTAGTTAAAAATAATCAAGAGTTCTTTTTTAAAGGAACTTCTCCATGTGGAAGCTTTACAGCTTGCCAGTATGTAATTAGAACTTTCCCAGTAATCAATGGAAAAAAAGTTTCAAGAGCAAGGCTATTTTACCTGTAATAGTGAAGGAGTAATATATGGCATAAGAAGGCCTTGCAGGAAATATTATAGAGGGGAAAGTAAAATGAGCTTTGCTACAAGACTCAAAGAACATATAAGAGATATAAGGAAAAATAAACAGTCTAGTCCAGTGGCGGAGCATTTTTATAATTGCCACAACGGGGATCCTACAGGCTACAGTGTTAAAACAATTTAGAAATGAGTATTTTACATTAGAAGGTATTAAATATAACCTATGAAAAAAGGAATCTATTTTTATTTTAAAATATAACACACTTTGTCCTAAGAGTCTTAATAAGGAATGCAACTGGAAATGTTTTTTTATGAGTTGACTTTAAGATCTTAATTGTCTTAATTGTATGATTGATTGTTGGGTGTGTTTTTATGTATAAAAAGGAAATTTCATGGTGGGGAAAGATATACTCTGTAAAGGCTAATGGTAGCCAAGGCACTAGAGGATTTACTGGGCATTTTTCTTGAGAATTTACTGTGCTTTTTATTATAATAAAAGAACTGTGATTATTACTGATTATTACTAAGTTTTTGAGTCGCTGGCCTACAGGTTGGAGTGGTTTTCATTGATTCAGTATTTCTTAGTGGTTTTGTATTGTTTTATTATTATGTTTACTACAAGAAACAGAAGGCATTGTAACCAAGTTTTAAAAAGCATTTATCTCTCTCCCCCATCCTGTTTTTTTTTTCAGTCTAACTCAGTTTCGCATTTTAATATTCCTTTTCCTCTTAAAAGTATATGGTGGCTAAAAACACTAATATGTTAAAATATTGTATACCAAGCCTATCAAACAAGCTAGTCAAGTGAATGCTGGTGGGATAAAAAAAGTATATAGTCATCAGGTTAGCCAAAGTTATAGTGCTGAAACTGAAACCAGTGTAAGCTCCTTAGAACACTCTAAAGTTATCTTTTTAGGAATGCACAATATCAGACGTTTTGTCTGTGTGATACACAGAGACAAACGGATTACAGCTTTTTATCCCACATCTTCAGAAAACTGCTACCTAATGGGTTTCAGGAAACCAACATTTTCATCTTCTCTAACATAAAGAGCACCAATATTAACAAAAGGATTTGATACAGATGAAAATGGTCCAGATAACTGCATTGTTGTTCCTCCATTTTCATTACATACAGATACAAAGCTCCTATACACATGTATGCGAATGATCAAATAACGATCTACATCATGATGATTAACAGTCACATAAATGAGAAGGTGTCAACAGTCTCAGAATATACTAACAATAGCCAGTGAATGTTTTAGTTTCTGAAAAACTATATGATAACCTACTGGACCACTCCTGCCACAGCCTTTTGCCTTAATTTCTCATGGTGGTTTTAAAGTAACAGATCTCAGTTTTTACATACATTTACAGACATACATTTTTTATACTAGCACAATATATGCATCAAGATTTCTTTGTGACACATTCAGTAATTTTACATGTTGTTTTATGTATTGTTCAAAGGAGTAGTCACTTTTTGGCTGGGTACTTTATTGACTCTGGTCACCTGTAATTTCAAAAACATTATTTGCAGGAACGAAACTGTATGCAAATACATTTTTTTCTAAATTTCTTTATACACTTGTATCATGAATATGAGAGAAAATGTTAGCATTTGACCGGGATTTAAACTGAGAATCTTCATCAGTATGCACTGTCTCTGGTCCATCAAAGAGCTGCTAGGCAGCAAGCCTTTGTTCATTTAGGAAACTTCAGCATGTTGTTTTAATTTCAAGTCACACATACACAGATATATGTGCAGTTTAAGAGCCCTGTGAAGTCATTATTTAAATAATGAAATATGAAATGATGACTTGAATAGAAAGAGCTACTGAGGCACTAAGCTAGGTGCATCCTTAACAATGTTACTTTCCTTTGCGCTAGGAATGTCAAGTAGGTTGCTTTAAAGACAAATTACACATAAAGACACACACACACACACACACACACATACACACATGCAATTACTGCAGATGTACAACTAGTCTGAAAAATGGTTTGAATGGCATAAGAAGACCGATATGGTTGAGGAGCTGAAAAGGTAATGTGACAAGCAATGCAATACAGAGCACAGTAGGACATCTAAGAGCAATGATTTTGTAAGTCTGCACCAGGAGATACCAGGAGAGCTTCAGGTTATAATACATAGCTCTCAAATGGGAAAGCTGTGTGTGTGTGTGTGTGTGTGTGTGTGTGTGTGTGTGTGTGTGTGTGTGTGTGTGTGTGTGTTGGGCAGGAGAGGGTTCCAGCAGGCAATACGGAGAAAAGAACCAGGTTAAATTAGTTCTGCTGTGAATGTAAAGATTACAGTCATAGTTACAATAAACAGGGATAAACAAGCAGCAACTTGCCCAAACTGCAGTCAGTTTGTTCTCAGTCACAGATGGTATGATCCTACATATTGTTTCCTTCATTTATAGAAATCACAAAGCTTGTTAGCTAAACTGATGATGATTTAACACCTTTAGTCTCCCCCCACCCAAAGTGGTGTTCTAATTACAAGCAATGCTTTATGGAAACTTTAGGTGCTGTATTCATTTTGTTCTCTTCTTTGCATAAGTGCGTTCACCTGCTGGTATAAAGGGAGAGCGAATCCCTGTCTATACTGCCTCTGTTACTGGCGGTGTAGTTGTGGGGGTGATGGGGACACATTTGGCACCCTAGTTTGAGAATGGAAAGCTGACATAAGAGTCTGCATCTCATTACAAAAATATATATGAACACATGCAATCAGGACAAATCAAAAAACAAATGCTCTGTTCAGATGTGTTTGTCATGTGACAGTTTCAATAACATTTATTTCTGTTACTGACTATGTCGAGAGAGGTCCAAAAGAAGGGGATTCTGAAACTCTGTTAAACATTAAGGATTTTTGCTGGCAACTTAGGTTAGGAGCCAATATGTTGCCAGGTGTGAATAAGGCAGTTAATATTAAATGTGTGTGCTTAAGCTGAATGCAGCCAAATTACGATATATGGAACATACCAGCACCTTACATTCTGTAAAGGATCTTTTATTTTTTTTCTGAACAGTGATAACTAATAACAATAATAAGTAAGGACAGCATTTTCTAGTGTGTGGACAGATATTTTCAATTGTTTGTTAAATATTAATAAGTCGATATGATAGAAAAATATCATTGTGTTTTAGGTTCATAGATTGGTACTAGACTAACTGCCCTTGTGGCCGAGTTTAAGTCTAGCCAGTCACCCCATATAAGAATCAAACCCTGCACTTTGGGTCTGTAAGGTAAATACCTTAACTGTTATACCAGCCTCCGACCTCACTTCCTGTATTTGTTATAATCACATGATCTAGTGTTACAAGATTATTTAAACAATCTACAGCATAACAGCAAATTTTCTGAACTTAAGAAAATTTAAATAATTCTTGAAGAAATGTGAACTTGAGGAATTCTGTTTAATAAAGGATGACACTCACTATGCCATGTTGGGATCTTGTGATTCCCTCATGTGTGAATTCTTTTGGTGTTTAGAAGGGTCATTTCCCATACTACAGGCATTTTTGGTGCTTGATGATTTATTTGCAGGCAAATATCCCAAATGAGACCACTGCATGCTCCCCACACTGACATCACTATATATTCCGTGTCCATCAGGGGTGACGTCAGTAGTTTACTAAATCTAGAAGTGCTCCCCTCAAAGTGTGATGGTGACTTTGATTCCAACAGTCTTCAATCATTTAGGGAACAAATGGGGAATAGTAAACATGAAGTGGGGTCCTGGATGCTCATGATGAGTACAGGACAGCACCAAAAATAATTGACAAAAAAGCAGAGGTTGTCTTTTTAATCACTACATACATGTCAGATTACTTTACTAGAGACACCGTTTTAATTTATGCAATTTAAAACGTATGCTTACCTGAAATGGTAGTCTGTCATCATTGCATTTTAACCCAATGTTTTCCATGCTACTTTTGCAAGCACTCATCATGACCTCTGTCATTCTGCAGTGAAGTACCCTGTAACACACAGAAGGAAAAACAGTTTCAACTTTAATTTGTCCAAGCAGTTCTATTACATCCCATAAAAGCACTCATAGTCTGTGCAGTTATGTTTCTATTGTAGCTAGCAAGAACTAACATGTCGCTTAATATATATGCTGATGATATGATGCAAGCATATATGCTGACTACCCAAACTTATATATCCAAAATCCAAAATCACCACATAGCTAAGAAAAGGGAATATCCTGAGAAATAGCCATCTCAGACTTGGTATGTGTAAGTCCATTTTTTCAGACATTCAGTGTTCATGTTTTTGGACTAGGTACCATGTAAAGGGTGTATGTGTAGGTGTGTGTGTGTGTGTGTGTGTGTGTGTGTGTGTGTGTGTGTGTGTGTGTGTGTGTCTGTGTGTCTGTGTGTCTGTGTGTGTGTGAACATGTAACTAACATGCATGAAGTAAATAATAGTTTTCAAGTTAACTGAGACTATGTTCTTAATTTTACAGGATATGATACACAATTCCTACTACAATTTCCTATTGGTACACAGTATGTTCCTTCTTCAAAATCCTAACTGCATCAGGTGTAACAAAGACGGGAATGTAACATAAAGATATGCCCTTCCAGAATCATCATCTCATAAACTATGGAAATATGGTATTAAAGTATTTTCTAAATAAGATAAGCAGATGGTATTTTTCATTTTTGTAACATACCTGCAACTGTATGTACTACACACAGTACATATAGTACATATGCACTATACACAGTGCTAATGGTTACATACGTAGCATATACAGTATCTGTAACTCTCTCCTTAACCTTCACAGATACTCTTTTCCATAATATAACTCTTAAAAGGTATGCCGTACTAAAATATTCCTACTGTGATGACAGAAAGGCTCCACAAAAGCATAACACTATACAGAAGATACAGAAAGTTATAGGCAGTATAATTTAATGTACATGAAAAAAACACAGTTACTCACTAGTGCATCGCTCTGCTACTGTTTACAGCTAATGTCCTAATCATACCAACTAAAGAACTGTCAGTAAGGACAGAATTTGTTGGTTTATAATTTCACTTTAAAATCTACCTACACCTGTAACTAGCCTGTACTCCTCACCTAAGGGGAACAGACGCTTTTGTCAGTTTCACACTTAATTTCTCCAAATCCTTTGGGTTTCTAATACCATGACAGGAATGGACCCCATTCCTAAATCAAAGTATGATTAAAGATCATGAAATTAGTATTGTTTCAGTCTTTGATGTCAGCCAGAAGTGCTCTTCGCAGCAACCGCAATGTGTCCAGTAATGACTCCTCCTGCAATTTGTACAGAGTTACATGTATCGTTAACATATCTAAGTATGATTGTAGATTCTTTTTTATAAGACCCGTTGCCCCTGCTACTATTGAAACTGTCTGGATATCTTTCTTCCACATTGATCTAGTTTCTGCCTGCAAATCCTGATATTTTATTTTGTGTCTCTCTGTATGCAAGACACTGCAGTCACTTGGTGTAGTGATTTCAATGACCAGTGCTACTTTTGTTTTCTTTTCATGGACCACTACATCTGGTTTTGTCAAATCTATCTTTTGAACTGTTGGTAATGGGTGATCCCATGTGATGTAGACTTCATAATTTTCTATGATGCTTTGTGGCTCATGTTTCCAGTGTTTTTCAGCTACTTCAGTATTACAATGTTTGCACAATCCCCAGTGCAACAGTCTTGCCACATTATTATGCCTTTAGTATGTCACAACCAGCAACAAGGTGTGCAACTGTTTCCAATCCTGTTTTACAAAGTCTACATTTGTCTGTTTATCCCACATTCAATGGATTTTGTAAACCAATGTGTATGTAGTCCACTGTCTTGGGCCGCCAATATTAACCTTTCATTTTTGGTTTGAATTTGCCTCTCCCTAACCATTCCTGCATTCAATACTAGGATGTTCCAGGAGTTTTCTATACTTGCAACTATATTTATGCATTTTCCACATTTCTTGCCTTCTCATCTGATCCTTCACCTTATATTCTTTCTTTTGTTTTTTGCACATTCAGTTGCTGCCTGATTTTTATCTACTTCTGGTTTGATTTCCATTCCAACTTGACTCCTATATGCTTCTGCTAGACTAAGAAGGGAAGTCATCTTAGACTTATTTTCCTTATGTTTCAAAACTTTCACTATGCTTGGGTCTTGTGAGATCAGTAGATATGTATGCAGTCTCATGATTGCAGATCTATACATGTAATCAATTTCAAGGAGACCCATACCTCCTTCAGAACGAGGAATATATAATCATGATATGCATTGATTTTTATAAATCATTTGATGAGCATGAAGCATCCTTCTTGTTTTCCTGTCTAATCTATCCAACACTTTTTGGAGCCAGTCAATCACTCCAAAGCTGTAAGTTAGGGCACGAAGAGCAAATTGGTTAATAGCTTGAACTTTGTTCCTAGATGTCAATGCTGTTGTCAGGATTGATTTAAGTCTTCTAAAATATTCCTTACAGAGTTTTATTCACATTTGTCCATGTTTTATTGTTGATCCTTTATCACTTCTCAAATATTTATACATTCAATCTTGCTCAAGTTCTTTTATATCACTTTCTTGTCCCAAACTGATGTTTTCTTGGTGCTGCAGCTTTCCTGCTTTAAAGGTTGCTTTTGCACATTTATCAAGACCAAATAACATTCTTCTATCATCTGAAAAAGTTTTGACTACTTGCAGTTGTGCTTTCAGTTCCTCATCTGATGAGTTATACAGTTTTATATCATTGGCAAAGAGAAGATAAGTCTTTGTACTTTTTTGCATTCTAGGACCCAAATTATAGCCATGACCTAATGTGTTAAGCAGACAGCTTAATGGGTTATGGGCAAGGCAACACAACAGTAATGACAGTCACCTTGGAATATCCTCCTTTGGATTTTTATCCCTGGAATAATAATTTGTCCTTTATCATGGCTTAACTGCAAAGTGGTTTGCCACTGTTTCATGGTCATTGTGATGTAGTTTATCAGTGTATGGTGTATCTTACACATTTTTAAGTACTCTTTTTTCCATGAATGTGGGACACTGTCAAATGCTTTTTTTGTAGTCTATCCATGCCATACTTGGATTCTTCCCCCATTTTTTATTTAACAACAAATGATCTTTTGTTCCATATGACTTTCTTTTATTACCCTTTTATTACCCTTTTGTGCTATTGCCATAATTGAGTTTTCTTCTATATGACTATAAACTCTGTCGGCATCAATTCCAGTGTACAGTATATATAGTATACAGTGTATAGATTATACATTGTCAGAGGTCTACAGTTTTTAGAGTAGCTTGCAGGTTCACTCTTTAGTAGGAGCATTGTTGTTCCTCTTGTTAGCCAGGCTGGTGTCTGTTTGGGGTGCACATATAAATAGTTCTTACTCATGACTAAATCTTCTTGCAAAGATGTTAATACCTTTAGCCAGAAGTTAGGTACTGCACCTGGGCCTGGGGTTTTCCAGTCAGAGGCTTTTCTTAACTTTGTTTCAATTTCTCTGGCTGTTACTTCATCCCATTTCATATCCTGCACCTTTGAACTTCTTATTCTTTCTTTTACTTTTTCTATCCATTTAGCATCTCTGTTATGCTCCACATAAATATTTCTCCAAAATGTATTTATTTCTTCTTTTTTTTTTGGTGGTCTTTCAATTCCTTTTATGCAGTTTCCCAGTTCTCTATAAAACTTTTTTGGGTCATCAATAAATTGCTTATTTTGTACTTTTCCTTTATATTTATCTGTGTATCTTCTAAGCTTTTCTGCCTGTGCTGATATTTTTAGTTTATTATTTGCGATAATGCATGATAAATCCTGATCCGCTGTAATACTGTGCATTGCTTTTATCAAGTCTATCTTTCTGAGTATTTTTGTTGATCTGTTCCTTCTTCTATACTCTTCTAACAGTGACACTTCTTGTCTTAATTGCTTTATAGTTTTTTCTATTCGACACTTCCATGATGGCATTTTATTTCTCCCCTTCCTTTCCCTTATTACCCTGTGTTCTTGTGGTAGGAGTTTATCTGTTATTAATTTGGCTGCACAGTAATGTTTCCTATTTCCTTCTGTTATATCACATGAATCTCTATGGGACAGTCCTAATTACTGCATTCATTTGTTTTATCAAACTTCTAACTTTTTGGGTTTTATTGACTTTTTGCAGTACATTTCTTTCATTGATCTTAATATGTCTATCCATCTGTATTAAATCAAGCAACTCTTCTCTTAGATCATTTTTTTTCTAAACTGAGAGCACACTCTTTGTTCACCATTTCCTACGGGCATTCTATTGAAAGTTCCAGAGCTTCTTCCCGTGCCATGTTCTCTTCAGTTTCACCTGGTGTCATCCGTTCTTCTTTCATATGGGAAATCACGGGGCTATCACTCCATGACATTGACTGTATCAAAGTTGCCACAGTTTCCTGTTCTTTCCCCTTATTGAATAGCTCAAACTGAACCTTTGTACTGGTTACCTATGGGAGGCTGCAAAGTATCTTCATATGTCAACTGATTAGATGCTTCCTACTCCACTGATTTCTCCTTAATTTGGGTGTCAATTGCTCTATCCTGTTCTGTTGTTGTCTTGAGTTAAATTTTCAAAAGTAAATCCTTCAGTGTTAAGGTAATCCATAACCTCAGCTTCTATTTCTTTAACTTTTCTATTACTAATCCTCTTTTCTACATTTCTTCTTTGTTTTCTTAGTTTTTTGTATTGTAAAATTTTCCATATCCAGATGTCTTTGCCTGTATTTCTCTTCAAATATCTTTTGCAGGGACGTCGGGAGGCATATGCACTGTACTGATTTCAGTACAACTTCTTTAGAAGAGGGGGTAGCTTTTTTTTTAAAAAAATGTACGTACATATTTTTTTCTTTTTTAAAACAGTGTTGGCTCCTTTAAGGAGCATACCAGCCAGTCAGAAGTGAGCTCGCGTCATGTCCGGCTGGCTGCGAGCGGGAAATGTGCAGGAAGACAATCGCAAATGGATTATCGCTATGAGCGGGAAATGTGAAGATGTAGTGTGTGGAAGGCAATCGCAAACAGATTATCAGGTAAGAGAGGTGTGTGTGTGTGTGTGTGTGTGTGTGTGTGTGTGTGTGTGTGTGTGTGTGTGTGTGTGTGTGTGTGTGTGTGTGTGCCATGTGAGAGAGTAGTCAGAGAGTGAGGGATTTGCTGGATTTTCTTGATGGAACATACCCAAAAATGCACAGCTACCTGTAAAACGTTTGCAAGTTCCATACTGATTGTATTGATCTTGCAAGCTAGTAGCATGACATATCTTTACCTAAAATTAGTTAGGATCTAGATTAGATGATAGTGTTTGCTGTCTGTCATCTATTTATTCAGAACATTTAGTTGAAATTTCTTGCGCAAGCTTATTCCAGTTTGCATATTAAATATTTTAATTTATTTCAAGTAAACAACTTTATTATTCAGTTTTAAATACTTTGGCTAGTAATTAATTTATGAGCTTAAATGCATGCATATTGAATCTTGTGTAATGACTACTGTTTATTTGACTATCAAATAGTGACTGTTCAGAGCTAACTACTACTTAAATCATGGCTTAAGTTATGAAAAAAAAAATTATGTGCTTGGTTTTGTCTTGGGTAGTCTAGCTTGTTGGCAGTGTTGCTATAGAGAGTGTTGGTACTGTAACCTTACCATCTAACCCTCTTTCTAGCCAGCCCACTAGCATAGAGAGATAAAACCCTAATTGCAATGTAGGCAACCAAGGTGCATGATGGAGCTGACAGGAAGGATGGGAATGCCTAAGTTGAGAAAGAGGAGTAAAGTACGTCACATGGTAAAGTGATCCTTCAGAGGAAGGGATGGAACAATGACCTGGGAGGTAGGCATGTTGTTCATCAAACTGACAGCTGGCAGTAGCCTTCATTGAAGTGTACAGGTACATGTATTTGTGTTACAGGTAGGCATTGTGAACCACATGGTGACATGTCCCTCCATCTATGGGAGGTCATAGTTTGGATAAAACCTTGGCTATACCTGGTATGCCAGCAAGGGCACAAGAAACCCTGATGTCTGTCTGAATGATGCCATCCCACTGGTGGCTCCCACCCTAGTGGATATGACTCTTACTTCTTAGGAAAGGATGCATTTAAGTTCAGTGTGGGTGGTCTGATGGCTGGCAGCCATGCGGGCAAAAATATGTAGAAAGAATCATTTACCCACATTTTTGGAAAGGTGTGTGTGTGTAAATGCCCCCACATAATACACCTGCTGGCTATAGGTGTTCAGGCTCAAACCATGTACCTTTGCTTCAGGGTAAGAACAGCCTAAAGTCCCTAATCACCACCATTTCTGAACTTTGTTCAGATTTGTATTTCTAACAGTTGTGAGCTATGGTGAGAAGTGAAAACTGAGAACTGAAGTTGTATTTCCCCCATTATTGTTTCTGTTGTTTGTCCAGGTTTTTTGTGCTAAGGTGTGAAGTGAGAACTGAATTTGTATTCCCTCATTATTGGCTTTGTTTGTCCAGTTTTTTTGTGCGAAGAGGTTGAGAGCCATCTAAATGATAGCCATTAAGCTTTTCTTCCTATTTTTCAAACTGCTGATTTAGCATAGTGGTATGTTGCACTGACTGTAGTGCATATGGTTCTGGGTTCAAGACATGCATGGTGATAAAACAGCATTTTATTCTAGCAACTTTCCAAAATTATACAAGCAATGTTTAAAATGTGTCCCTGGTTTTTGGGCTTTTGTCACCCCCCCCCCCCAATAAATGTTGGCTTTTTCCAGATTTCTTGTGCTGCAAAGTTCAAAGATATAGCTGAGTTTCGACATTTTACAAGGAGCTGAGCTGCAGGGGGACTAAAGTTTAGTGCTGCTTATGCTGAGTCTGCTTGTACTGTTAATAGCACAACAGGTAGTGTACTTGCTTTTGATGCAGAAGGCTGTGGGTTCTTCTCCCACAGTAGGTAGATGCATTGCTGATACTGTACTGTGTTGTAAATGGGGGTGGATGCTGTAGTCTGTTTTGGCGAAGATATCTAGTAGTAACTATGAACCTGTTACCAGTTTGCCATCCATTCCCTATTGCAATATTACTAGCGTATCATTGTTTTTAATGCAACATAGGCAATTTATTCCTCAAGGGCAACAGGCACTTTATTTGTAGATGAAACCATGAAATATAAAGTTGTTTGCTAGCAGCAGCCTCTTCATTAGTTACATATTTCTTTAATGTGGAATTATGTAGATGGCTTTTACTAGTTCAGAGATTGTGCATATTTACTGATACTGGTGGACTGTAGAAGTTTGAGTAGACTTTTATGATGGAAATGTTATGAATTGGGCTGTTTTGTCATTATTGGTGCATGCATTTTGTTTCATTGGTTACTGGAAAAATGTTCAAAACAATAAATTTAAAACGCTCTCTAACAACTATACTGTATTGTACAAGGAATATAATTTAATACAGTCAGAAAGGTGTATCAAAGAGCACGTGTATGTTTCATGTGCAAGGGGCCTATGATTTGAAAACAGCCTAAAGTTCATCTTTATCTGCCACTGGCAAAATGTATTTTCTTTGAATGTGGGTTTCAATGCTGTTTCAATGAATGTGAGTTTCAAGGCCAGAGAAGTTTTAATGCTAAGTCTAGTTTCATTGTGAGACTGCATTGCTTTGTTTAGCAGATATTTATTGGTGTTCGTGCTGTAAAATGCAAAATAAAACTTTTCTGGCAAATCATTTAGGAATGAAGTCACTAAATAATGACAGACGTTAAGTTTCAGACGTCATAATCTTCAGAAAAATGCATGCTAAAGCAAGACCTGATATTCTATCAACTGTCTTAAGTTTATACAAGATTAATTTTTAGTACTGTTTGTATGTTCCCCCAATATATTTGGCCTTGTCCAGATTTCCTGCATTAAGAGGTTGAGAGGTATGTGCAAATGAATCGCTTTATAGAATTAGGAATATCCAAACCTCTCAACTGTCCCCAATTTTGGCTCAAAATGTTCCTCTCTCCCTAATAATCTCTCCACAAAATAGCAATTTTGGAAAACGTGGAGGGTTTACTTTTATAAATAACTGTAATGATCAGAGTTGTACATTACTTTTATTTCAGAAATGCATGTAGGTTCTCTAATTTTGTCAGCTGCTCAAGTTAACTGTGCTCATATTAAAATGGTGTCCCTTCTTTGACAGGTTCCCAGCTGTATTGACTGGCAATTTTATATTTTTGCATCACATTTTTGGTCCGTTTTACATAAAATTGCAGTTTTCTGGCAAATTAGTGGCAAATCATTAAAGGCTGAAGTTAGAAAATAATGGCAGACATTTGAGTTTCAGATTTCATACCTTTCAGAAAATTCATACTAATGCAAGACCTACTACTATTCTATTATCTTTCTAAGTTTATAAGAGCAATATTTAAAAAAATGTCCTTATTTTTGGGCCTTTGCCTCAGTTTTATTTATGAGTTTGTTGCTGTAAGAGGTTGAGAGGTGTGTGTGTGTGTGTGTGTGTGTGTGTGTGTGTGTGTGTGTGTGTGTGTGTGTGTGTGTGTGTGTGATAGGTAGCATACCTCTCAACTGCCCACATTTTGCAGAATGTCCAGATTTTTGCCACATATTTTTTGTCTGTTCCTCATAAATTTTATGATTTTCTAGAAAATCATTGAAGGCTGAAGTTGCTAAATAATGACAGACATTTGAGTTTCAGACTTCATGTCCTTTAGAAAAATTCATACTAGCACAAATCATGTTATTCTAGCAACTTTCTCATACTAGCATAAATCCTGTTCTAGCAACTTTCTAAGTTCATGAGAGCATTATTTAATATCTGTCCCTGTTTATTTTAGGCTTTGTCCATATTTCTTGCACTAAGAGGTAGGTAGGGGTGTGTGTGTGTGAATGAAACACCCTAGTTAGGGGTAGCAGGTGGTTGGTAATTTACTCAAGCTCAAAAACCTGTACCTTAGTTACAGAAAACAAAAGCATGAATCCTCTACCCCAACTACCATGCTGCATTTTTCAAAGAACTGACTTTCAGGTTCATATTCAATTCAAGGAACTGAGTTTGAGTGAATCTATATTATATTACTGAAGAGGCATTACAGCGAATGGCTCTTCATCGACACTAAAAGAGCGAACCGTGAATTACGAGAATGGCCGTAGCTTGGCTGGGGAGGGGGGTAGCAGTTTGAGAGCTATGAGTACAAATTTGAAAATCCTAGCTACACCCCTGATCTTTGGTGATGCTCTTTTTGCATTGATTAGCTTTGCTTTCTCCTTTACATAAATATTGCATCGTATTAAATCTCTTTTTCTTTCCCATTTCCATATTTTTTCTTCAGATGTCTCCTGTTCCTCTTGTTTCTCCTTACTTTAGGAACTAGTTGTTCCATCGTGCTGTGATATGACCTGTGTTAGACTTTCTACACTGAATCCTTCACGTGACAAATATTCCATAACTTCACCTTCTATTGTTTTAATTTCTACTCGACTAATCTTCTCTTCTACATTCCCTCTTTGTGATCTTATTTTTTGTATTGTGAAATTGTCCATATCTGGATGCCTTTCCCTATAATTTGTCTTCGAATATCTTTGGAGTTGCCTTTTTTGTGTTGATTAATTTAGCTTTCTCCTTTGCATAAATATTGTAACGTACGAGATCTCGCTTTCTTTCCCATGTCCATATTTCTTTTTTTATGCCCTTCAAACATCTCGAAATTTTGTTCTTTAAATTTTTGTACTTTCTCAATAGCTTCTTTTTCCAAACAGCACAAGGTTTATTGGCCTACATAGTGTTTTTCATGAATTTGTTGTGTTAATGAACACACTTTTTTATTTGAAGCTTCTGACAGTTTTTCTTGTGGAAATATTTTTCTTTACTCTAATTTCTCTCTTGATCTTTTTGTATAGCTTTTGTCTGGAAATTCTGGGCTTTTTGCATAATACTAACAATACATAATTTCTTTCTTATCTTCAATAGTCCACTCTATCATTTGTATGGCTCTTTCTTGGCCTATCAGTTTTTGTGATTTTTGTGGACCGTTACTTTCTTCTACAACATGGAGCCATACTCCCCCTGGAGCTGACCGAGCCCCATCTATCCCCGTTGTCAGAATATTTCCATGTCTTGAGGATTCTACACTGTCTTTTTTTCCATTCCTAGTTCCAGTGAGCCTACCAGGGTTGGGCACTTTTTCATCCTGGCCTTGTGCACCCTGCTATCTTCTTTATTTTTTAACCTACTTCGCCCATGATTTATGCTATAAAAATACAGTTGCTATATCAGTGTCGTCTTGGTGAGATTTTGAGAAAAACAGGGTCCACCTCATGAAAGTGCTCACCAAGACTCGAGGATGAATTCAATTCCAGCATTACTTCTCACCTTTTGTTGATTTTATCATATCTTCCTTCTGACTAAAGGTGTAATAGATAAAAAAGTGAGTGTTGCTGTGGCATCATCTTGTCAAGAACACCTAACTTGAATGCAGTCTTTAGAGGTTTTGTATTGTAATGGACTTTAAAAATATATAGGTCCTTGAAAATAAATGGTAATATTTTCACTAGAGAACTGGCTGTAACATTAGAAATGCTCAATATTTGTTCACATGGGGGGGGGGGGGGTCCAAGGGGATAGCTAGTCCAATATACTTTCCTTAAATTTACATGTTGACTGCGTCTCCACATTGTTTTTTCAAACTTTCATGTTTTCACAATTAGTAATGCACTTCCCACTAATTAAAACAGATTTGTTGCCATTCCTAATCAAGTACAGAGTATTCTTTCTCCTACAATCAAGTGACAGGTGCACAGGTTATACTTTATCTGAACACTGGATACATATAACACACACTTACACACTCACACCCTTGACAATTACAAAAAATGGAAGTATTTCTTCACAGTGGGTTATATTCCTTTTGACAGTGTTATCAGTGACAGAAACCACCTGACTAATTGCCTTTTCCCTGGAAGGGCTGAAGAACTGTGTGAGATATTCCACCTGTCATGTGCTTAGTGACCTGTAGAGAGGTGTGGTTACCTCCCTACTCCTTAAGTAAAATTTTCTTTCTCAATGCTCACTTCTACCACAGCCTTGTTAATATGGGCTGAAGCATTGTGATAAGGACACCTGTATCTTTTTCCCTCTATGGTGACAGCTAGTATATAACTTCCTGGCTGATGCCCCATTCTGGGGTGCTTGGTCCCTAGTTATAAGACCTTGCATTGCATAGCACTGAGCCCCTTGTAGCTACTTCATGGCCAAGCTAGCTGTTGTACAGAGATTCTGCTGTATGCATTTCTCCTCTCCAGTTTTAGTGTTATCTATATATTTGTTGATCATGCCTTCACTACCTCTAATAACTCCTGATACAAATATCCCAGATGTCAGACACTGGATAAACCCCACTTGCATCTATTTAGGCATTTCTTTAGCCACTGCACTACCCTGTCCCACCCACAAACCTCCTATTTTGCCACTTAGCTATTTGTGGGGACAGAGTAAAAGGCCTTGGTAACTTTAGGGACACCACATCTGCTGGATATCCCAGTTCCATTTCCATTGTTTATTACTTATAGAACTGGATAAGCATAAATTACCAAGATCTCTTGGCCGCAGACCCAATCTGGCATTCACGCTCAGGATTGTTGGTCCCCAGGAATTCCACCAGACATTCACTCAGCACTTTCTCCATAGTTTGCCTAATATTGAGTTAGGACTAGCAGATCTTTGGTTACCCATAGTTTTTCTTTTACTGTAGTCTTCTTCTACTCCTGAAGGAATCAACGAAGAAGGTCTGGGAGATTTCATGACTTTGTCTATCAAAGTCTTCAGAAATCCCTGGGGTGTGTGTCATCTATGTTTGGTACCCTGTTCTTTCAGTTTCATCTATTTATTTTTTATTTTTTTTAAATTTGTTTACTGGGGTAGAGCACTGATCAGATGTGACCAGTTTCAGCTGCAGCCCAAGAATACAAAGAAATTTAGAATTACATTTAGTGAGAGACAGCCAGAATATAATGACAATATACATCTGTAAAATACCATTCATTATCAGGTAATGACAGTGCAGAGTATATGCAATTGTAATATTGCTTTACAAAAATCAAAACAAATGTCATGTAGGAAGTCAGGTGTATTTGATCATTATAGCTGTGTGTTGTCAGGATAGTTGAGTGGAGTGAAGGATGTTAAACAGATGATGTGAATGTTTGGAGGGAGAAGTTATATTAAGCAATAGGGTATGTGAGTGAGAAGGGAAGATCGGTGCAAGAGGACCTGCCACATGAGGGACAGAAAATGTGAAGTAGCTGAGGTTAGATGATATGGCTGGATGAGAGGCAATTATAGTTGGCTGATAAGAACAGGTAGGCCTTTAGATGAGTCTTAAATTCTGGGTGAGATGAGGTGCCTTTTATTAGTGGGGGGATACTTTTCCAGAGGTTTGGACCTTATATAGAGCAGCAGTGATTTGGACAATGGAATTTAGTGTTGGGGCATCTCGGCTGCTTCTCTCTTTTCTTACTTGTTCGTATTTCCTCCCTGCTCCTTTCCTACCATTCCAGTCTAAAACTGCTCCTGCTTTTTTTTTTCTTCTTTGAGTATTATTGCAAATAGCTAATTTAGACATTCTAACTTCTCTCCATCCCGAATATATTCCCTTCCATCCTTGTTGATGTTTGCAATTCTGTTGTAAATGGGCTTTATTTGCTGGAGAGAGGTTTCTGGGTTTACATGAGTGGTTACAATTTGTCAGATATTGTACATCACTCAACATGAATATCTCCTTTGAACAACTATGCAGTCCATGCAGATAACGGCAGACTTATATTTGCTTTATGTTAACCCACAGTCTTTGCAAATGAGGCTCCTTTCAAAACTGTTTTGCAACATCTGTTTAAGGGATATTTCAGTAGTTCTTAACTGATTACAAGTTATGCTTATCAGAAATCTTGTCAGTGTGCAGTAATATAGTTTATGTAGGCAGTCAGTATGTAATAGGTAACAAACAGACCAATGCTGCTATATAGCGATGAATTCCTTCTACAAAGATAACCTCCAGACTCCAGTCCAGAACTGGTCAGACTAATTCCTGCCATTCCACCTTTCCTTTGCAACAAGCTGACTTAAAAAAATGCAGCATTGTCTCACTGAAACCTTGTCCCTACTTCTCTGCAATTAACTCATTACATTTTGCAGACTACAGAATACTGTTTACAACACATCCAGTTGTTGTTTGCATGCTATAGGAACACTATACAGCTTCCCTGCTGCTGCTGCAATCATGTTGACAAATCAGTGGTAATAAATGCACCTTTCTCTAGCAGGCAGCCTAAATAATTAACAGTGACATATGCAGACTCCTGAAGGATGCAGCTTGTGTAATTAAAATTGACAAATAAAATGAGGTGCAGCAGGATACCTGTGTAATCGGTGGTACCTAAGATAAGTGAGTCGGTCTTTGACAAATCTCATATTATCAAACACGCATTGTCAAAATGACTGTAAATGCTAAACAGCACAACAACCCTTAAAAAGTAACACAAAGATAATTAATCATTGTATACATGATTTTTCAAGAAGCGTATATTGCCCTGCACCTTCAGATATGTACCCTCCAGCACAGCAAAAAAAGTATAGAATCTCCTACTGTACTAGTACAGACCTTTCAGCACAGGCTTTACACAGAATTTATGTAGTGCATGACGACAATATATGTATTGTTGCAGAACAATTAAAACAAATATTTACATTCTGTGCATTTGTGTAAAGTAGCAGCACCACCACTTATTACATGTAGTCTTTCGGCTTTTCCTGGTCAGGGGTCCGCTAATGATTGGCAGTGGAATTTTTGCTGTGCCAAGTTGCCAGCCCAACACCCTACCTTCAAAGAAGGCACACCCATTCACACACACACCTACCTGCATGTCTTTAGATGTTACTCATCTTTGGGGAGGACATGCAGACTCCATACAAGAGGCACTCCAGCTGAGAATCGAACAGGAGAACCTCTTGTTGTGAGGCGACAACGCTAACCACTGCACCACCACCACGGTCACTTATTACATGTATTAACAAATATTTACATTATATACAGTAAATACTCCTCAGAGTTGAACAGGCTAGGAGTTAAGTTAATTAGATGAGCAGTACAGAATATTGAGTTCATTAGCCATTCTCTTGAAAACAAGTACAGGTTGATTTTTTACTAGTTCGAACTTTAGTTTTTTTTTTTGAAGGTCTGAAGAGTGGTTTGCTGCTTGACTTGTGGAGGGAGGTGGTTCCACACAGATGTTCCTACTTTTGAAGCAACTCTTTTTATACTGTTGTTTTGAATCTGGTTAGGTAAAGTCTGTCCCTGAATCAGTAGATGTGATCTCTAAATTCAAGTTTTGACTTTTATGATAGGCACTGACCTTGATTAATGATTTTGAAAAGTAGAGAGCTAAATAAAAAAGGTGGTTCTGCAATTTATGGGCAACCATTTTATGCTATTAATTAATTTTGAATATGGGCACTTGGCTCTGCAAGAATGGCAGAGCTGCACAACTGGTTTAGAGTGGTTTGTACACACTGTGATATTAGCACTGGCATGACAGGCAAGCAGTGAGAAACCATATGCAATTTTGGTAATCAGACCATTACATACTATGGTTTGTCTAGCTACAAGAGATAGAAGAAGTGCTATTTTGTAACACAGTTTAAATTGTGTTAGGGTTTTACTGTCAACATTGTATGTGTGATTGGTAAAAGTTACGAGTAGGGAGTAGGGTCCAGTGTCAGACAAAGGCACGTTTGCTCTGTGGTGCTAGGAATGAAGTTCCCATTTTTGTCTGTGATTTGCATATGAGGGAGATTAAGTAACTTTTTTTAGCTGCTAAGACCATAGCTTTTGTCTTATTTGGAATAACTAGTCATCTGCTGGAGAACATCCAGCTGCAAAGTGATGAGAATTTGGATCAGAGGTTATCTTGAAGTTCTGTAAGATTCTTAAATGACTTCATTAGTAGGTTGTTAACAGCATATACAACTATCTTGGGGTAGGAGAGGTTGCCTGGCAGGTCTTTGATAAATAATGACAACAGAAAACTGTGGTACTCCAGGATTGAGAGTACCTGGTTCTGAAATTTTGTCATTTATTTATTTATTGGCATTAATTACCAAACAGCGCAGTGGTGTAGCAGTTGCATTGTCACCTCACCTGTGCAGAGTCAGCATGTCCTCCCTGCATTCATGTGGTTTTTCTCCGGGTGCTCAGGTTTCCTCCCATGTTACAAAGGCATACATCTGGAGTGTTTCTCCCTGGGCCTCCGCTGAAAATTGGCTTCATTCCAAGTCAGACTTTCCCAGCAAACAAATGTTAAATAAAACTAAAATAAAAATAAATAAATGCCAGGAAAGTCTAACTGGGTAGAAGCCCATTTTCAGTGGAGGCCAGGGGAGAAAAGCTCCAAATTACTACAAAACATTTTAAGAACAATAATTTTACAATCTTCAAAAATAAAACAAAAACATCTGCAAAACATTTTATGAACAATAATTTTACAATCTTCAAAAATAAAACAAAAACATCTGCAGTTTAAGTAATTATAACAAATTAAACATGTCAAATGTAACCTATAAAACAGTGTTTTAGCAGTGTTATCTGCAACCCAAGCAGCATGCAACCTGTGTAATCAGAGTGTTATCTGCAACCCAAGCAGCATGCAACCTGTGTAATCAGAAGTGTTAAATCTGAGCCATGCTGCAAGCGACCTGTGTAATTGGCAGTGTTAAATGTATCCCATGCAGTGGGCTACCTGTGTAATCTGAAATGTTAAATCTGACCTGTGTAATCTGAAGTGTTAAATCTGAACTATGCTGCAAACAACGTGTGTAATTAGCAGCGTTAAACATATACTATGCAGCAGTCTAGCTGTGTAATCAGAAGTGCTAAAATCAATGTGTTACAGTAAACAGCCTAAGAAAAACGATAATGCAACTTAACTGTTCAAATCAGTCTGAGTAATCAGTCACGATAAATGTGATATAGAGGCTCTTTTAAGTACTTCCTAGACCTGCACAAAAATGTTATAACAAAGGACAAACAGAAGCCAGTCATGATGCCTCTGTACCATTTACTATCATACTAGCATTTGCTGAAGAAGTAAGAAACGCATGTCACCCAACATGCAGGCTAGCTTTGAAGTAATGTTTCTTAAAGTGATACTCACATTTTATGATAATCACTTTAAGAAGCATAGCAACTGAGCTGGATGATGTATGATACATTTTTTTGACCTCAGGATGTGTTGAATAATATTGAATGCATATTATGTAATGAAGTCCTTAAACTGAAATAAGTCCCTAATTTGTTCTATAGTCTATGTATTTCATGAAGAAGTACTTGCTCTTTTGCATTATGTTTGCTTAGCATACTATCATTCTGACAATTTTATGTGATCATTTCAATTTGATGATATATTCCAGCACATAAACAACAAAACATGACAAACAAACCTTGATGAAAAAACAATAAGAAACGGATATTAATAAATTATTTATAAATAAAAAAAATAAATCATGAAAGGTTATAACATGATGTAAAATTTGTGTATATAAACTTTGTGTATAATGTAGTAAATAGTAGAATAATAAGGATAGTAGTTCTTAGTTTTTAATAAAGGTACAACTTTTTTATACTGCTAAAACTTTTTCTAATGAAACAATTAAGTAATCAAAATTAAATAATTTGTGGGTCAAGTAAAATAAAAGAACGACAAGAATGAAGCATTTGAAAAAAAAAAGAGAGCCCGAAAAAAAGCTTGACTAACTGATCTTTTTTTTTTTTTTAACTTTTTGTTGAATGAAATATTTAATTTTTACACTTTTGAAAGCAAGGAAGAGATTTTTTGTTGTTTGAACTTTTAGGCAATAGCAAGGCAACAACATTGCTTGCTTTTTGCTTTTTTTTTTTTTATTATTAATAAACGGTGATTGTGTTTCAACGTTGGTTCCGGGCTGTTCCTGCTGTGTTATCATCATATTCCAGCACATAATATGATGCTTCATGCTTTTTCTTGATACCTTACTATTCCACGTTTTGTCTCATTTTTTCCTAGCATTTTGTCATAGAGCTTATTGGACAACATTATATTCTTGGATTTAAACAACAGACTTGTGAAAAACTGACTTTATCATGGAAAGTGTTGAACATCTGGGTAGGAAGGAAGTCTCAGCTTTTGCACTGCAGTGTCCATTTTAGTACCACGAACAAATTCTTGCAATCTTTCTTCATACTTTGGTAGGTAGGGGCTGATGAATATAATTTCCAAATCACAACCTAAAGGCTCCACTTTAGTACATCAGCCATGTGCATCTCTTTGCCAGGTTTATATGAAGCTATTAAGTCAAATACTATAACAACAGCAACTATCTCTGTAGATATAACAGTGCTTTACAAATTTTATTACTATTCGACAACTATTAAGTGTACTCTTGTGCCCAGATCATGGCTGAAATAGACTAAAAAAAATAAATAAAAATAAATAAACTTTCTGATATAAATACATTTTTAGAATTTGTGATATCTGTACACAGTAGCCAGATGTTCTTATTTCCATGAGCATATCCTGTCTGGAGAACAGTCATTGCCTGCTGCTACAATCAGTAGATTTACTTTTTATTTTTTAAGCTTTCAGACTTCAGCCATTGCTATCCTCTGGCTTCTTAGTCCTTATTATGCCCTTTACTCTCCCTGGATACACCTACAGCTCCTTTTCAGATAATCCCAGACATGTTCATTACTTATCAGACAGGTCGTCTGATATCTTGGATGGTCAGCTTTGTGAAAGAAATCCTAGGTCTAGGAAGCAAGGTCCCTATGGGTAACAATAGATGAGTCTCTGTGAGATATAATTCTGCAGTGGAACTTTCAAGTTCCCTAACAAGGACAGTGACATGAGTTGACATGATGGACATCAGTATGCATAGGTTCATAGGTTCATACTAGGCTATCTGCCCTAGGGCATTTATAAGCCTAGCCAGAGTGTGTTTGGCTTTCGCCACCTATTTTAAATTAATTTTGCTATGCCCTTTTTTGAGGTTAGTATACTGTGCCTCTGTCTAACAGTGACACAGAAGTGATACCCGGGGTAAACCTACGATCCCCCATCCACTCATCAAGATTCATCTTGAAGAGAGTCAATGAGGGATTCTGCCTAACCTGGACTGGGATTTTATTCCAGAGTGAAGGGAGCCTCTGGGTTATGAATCTGTCCCTCCAGCATGTCCTATTTATTTCAGTGCTGAGGTTCAAGTCTCTCGAGCACGTAGCTCGATGGGATTTGGATTTTCTGAGGTGCAGCATGTCCATTAATTCCGGGTTGGACATGGCTTTATATGTCAGGCACAGATCGCCTCTGAGCAGGCGGTATGCCACTGAGTAGAGCTGGAGTTTCTTTAACCGGGCAGCATATGGCATCTGTTTGAGCCCTTTGATCCTCTTGGTGAGGTACTTTTGGGGTCTTTCCAGTTGCTGCAGGTGTCTGGTAAGGTACATCCCAAAAGGGGCATTGTACTCAATTATGGGCCTGATGAGAGATGAGTAAAGAGGCATGATGACCTCCCCTGATCTAGATGTGAATCCTTTCATGATTAGGTGGGCTATATAAAATGTTTTTCTAACCACTTTGGCCACGTGGTTGTCAAATGAGAGATTGCTATCAACTTGGGTCCCCAGGTCCCTAATTACTTCTTCTGTACTTAATGGATTACCAGCTATGTGGTAATTTGTGGGCACTTTGTTTTTGCCAAAGGGAATGACTATACACTTTTTGGCGTTTAGCTTGAGGCCATGGTTCTGGCACCAGTTGTCTGTTTCTATGAGGCCCTTTTGGAGGATGCTTGTGTCGGCTGGAGAGTCGATTATAGCACACAGTTTGCAGTCATCTGCGAACTTGATCAGCCACAGTCCTTCCGTGTTGGCCTGTACCTCCGAGAAATATATACCGAACAGGAGAGGTCCCAGGACTGAGCCTTGTGGGACACCACTTGTAACTGGTTTGGAGTCTGACATGGCTCCAGCAATTCTAACCATGTGGGTTCTGTCCTTGAGCCAGTTTGCAACCCATCTAGTGACATAGGGGTTTATATTTAAGCTGGTGTGCTTATCTATAATGCCCGAGTGGGGTATTGTATTGAAGGCTTTTGCAAGGTCCAGGTAGGCTGTGTGGACCACCTTCCCCTCGTCAATGGCCTTGGTGACTGTTTCAAAGAAATCGACCAGGTTTAAGAGGCAGGATCTGCCCTTAACAAAGCCGAACTGGGTAGGATCCAGTATCTGTAGGTCCCCAATATCTTTTTTTATGAGGTCCATGATGATCCTTTCCATAGCTTTGCAGACCAAGCTAGTCAGGCTTATGGGGCGATAGTTTCCAGGATCTGTTGAGGCACCACCTTTGTGGAGAGGGACCACTGTTGCTGTACACCACTCTTTGGGTACATATCCTGTAGTAAGGCTGAGACTGAACAGTAGTTTTATGTTTGGGTTTAGTTCTTCTTGGAGTTCATGTAGGATGAAGCCCAGGAAACCGTCTGGTCCTCATTGATGCTGTGTTTTTTGCTTTGGAGAGGGCGGCTTTTACCTGAGCATCTGAGATGTCAGGGGGGCAGCACTCTGCTGGGATAGATATTTGCCCTTTTGGTGGGGAGGGGGGGGAATTTGAGCTGAACCTGTCAGCTAGGATGTTGGCAATGTCTGTGGGTTCGGTGTATTTTTTGTCATTTTGGACTAATTCTGAGCATATCTGGGAATTCCCACCCAGGTTCCTAACATAACTAAAGAAAGCCTTGTGATTATCCTTAGTGTCCTGTGCAATTTTTCTCTTGAAGCTGGCCTTAGACGATTTTATGAGTGCCCGTAGTTTTTTGCTAACACTGATCAGAGATGCCTTCCCTTTTTGGGATTTTGCTCTATCATGTAGTAGCTTCCTCCTTCTGTTGTATAGTTTGTTTATGGCTGGGGTCCACCAGACAGGATGTCCGCCTTTGGAGGATTGGGTCTTGGTTTTATTTGGCATTGCATGATCCATGCATTCCTGAAGGTGTTCATAGAATGCGTTTATAAAAGATTCTGCGGTCTGGGCCGTATTTTCCACAGGCCGCGGGCTTTAAAGGATTCCACCTCAGTTTTGAGGAGTGTGAAATTTGCTTTAGAGAAGTTTTTCACTGTGGTTTTCTGGGCAGGTGGTGGGGTCAGGGTGTGAATATCCAGTGAGATTAGTTTATGGTCTGATCTTACCAGTAAGGGATACACTTCTGGTCTGGAGCATAGAGTCCCCATGTTGGTGATGATCAGGTCCAGTATGTTTTCCCCTCTTGTGGGAGTGGTAACAAGTTGTTCCATAGCATTTGAGTTTATAAATTCTAGGAACCTTTGAGCTAGGGTGTTGGAGCTAGAGTAATGCTCCCAGTCTATGTTTGGGTAGTTGAAGTCGCCCAATATAATGGTGTTTGGAGAGACCTTCATATTTTCCAGTATTCTCAGGAAGGCTGAGTGGAGTTCCTGGGTTTGGGAGGGTGGTCTGTAGCAGGCTATAAACTGGAAGGCAGTTTTACCCAATGTTAGTTGCACATGGATAGTCTATGATGCTTCGTGCTGTGCCACCAACCTGGAAGTGTGGGTATCTTTGATGAATATTGATACTCCCCCTCCTTTTCTGGTTCGGTCCAAGTTTTGGGGCCGAAAAGCATGGTATGAGGTATAACCTGGTAGTGCTGGGGTGCTCTCGGGAGCCTTGAACCAGGTTTCTGTTACTGCACAGATATCGATGTTCACCATGTTAAGTAGAGTTTCGAGTGCATGCATCTTGAGGTTTAGACTTCTGGCATTGAGTAGCATTACTCTTAGTTTCTTATCCCTTGTGATACCTATGGAGGTGGGTTTGTCTTTTGAGCCTTGCCTAAAAAAGGCACTATGGGGGTAGCAAGAGCCTTTGCCAATATCTGAAAGCCAAGGGGTGACAGGTGCAAGCCGTCCCTAGTGAAGCATCGTGGCCTGTCGAGCATGTCATCCCAGGCTGACAGGCATTGGATCCCCTTTGAATGACACCACTACTTAAGCCAATTGTTGAAATTGATCATCTTGTCTTCATATTGTGGCATCATTCTTTGTGAGGGTAAGATGCTACTCAAGGTCAGGGTCATACCGGCCTGGGCCACATGCTCAGAGAGCTCCTCTATGTCTCTTTTCATGTAGTCCAGGGAGGTACATCTCAGGTCATTCACACCAGCATGGACAATAACTGAGTCATATTTGTACTTGCCTTGGAGTGACCTGAGTGCTTGTGTTATATGGTGGATCCTAGCGCCTGACAGGCAGCTCACCGTGACCTTCTCCTTGTTCAGCATGGTGAGCGGGATGTCAGTGTGCCTGACGATAGAGTCACCTATTACAAGTGTATCAGGTGTGTTGTTTAGCCTTAAGGACTGTGACTGTTTGGCACACTGGCTTTGTGAGCTATGTGTTGCATGTGTTTTGTTTTGGGGTAGCGGTTGCTTGGGTGTCTGCTTTGGAGGTCTCTGCTGCTTAGGCAGATTTTTATTTAGAGCCTCCGAGTATGTTTTTGTGTGTTTCTGTATTTGGTTTGCTGTCGTGGTAGGTCTATGTGAGACTGGAATTGTAGTGAGTGTGGTTTCCTTCTCCTCCTGACAGGTTTTGCCAGTACTGAGTTGAGAGAGCTTAGCCTCCAGTTTGGCTATATGGTATCATCTCTCACATGTGTTGGAATTTGTTGGGAGGAGGAGAGGATTGTCTGTGTACATGAGACAGTTGTAACATTGCCTCAAGATTCCCAGATTCACCAGCTGGACCGGAGAGGAGATTGACAACTGACCTTTGGACATGCTAGAATAGTATTGGGAATTCCTTTATAATTGAAAAAAGAAGGGCCAATGGGAAACAAGGTACTCAAGGGGAGTTTGTGAGTGTGTAGTGCTTTTATTTTTTTAGTGCTGACTTATATAACTGCTTTAGTGAGCAAGTGCCAGGTAACTTAAATGCAATGTGTTACAAGTAACTTAAATGCAAAAATGACAAACAGTAACTTTCTTTCAAGTGAAACAAGGAAATAAGTACAGTAAGCAATGCAGATGTCACTAGGGATCCACAGAAGCGCTGAAAAGCCGCGTTTTAGGTGGGATTAGAGTTTCAGGGAAATAACAAGCAAACAAGCATACAAACAAAGCTAGATTCAGCAGGCCTGGATCTAGTCTATGCTACAGCAAACAAGGTGTACCAATTTCAGTAAGAAACAGTTCAAATATGCAGACACTATAAGCCTTTAACCAAAAATTCCCAGCTCAGAAGGGCAGAGTCCAGCCTCTCCTCCCACAAGAGTGCAGACCACGAACCTTCTTAATGTAAAATAACTGTCCTGAAGCCCAAGTGCTTAAACCAGAACTAATACACTTTTAGAATAACAGACACTGAGCCCTCAATCAGCAGTTCCCAGCTTAGAAGGATGTAAGCTAGCTGTCCTGCCACCACAGTGCAGGCCACAAACCTTCCTAATGTAAAACAACTGGTCTGAGCCCAAGTGCTTAATCCAAAAGACTTAGAATGATAGCTACACTTTAATCAAGTTACTACCAAGCAGTAATAAATACAATTGAATACTTTAAAGAATGCCTGGATTAGTGCTCAAGTTATACAAACAAAGCTAGATTCAGCAGGCCTGGAGCTAGTCTATGCTACAGCAAACAAGGTGTACCAGTTTAGTAAGAAACAGTTCAAACATGCAGGCACTATAAGCCTCTAACCAGAAATTCCCAGCTCAGAAGGGCAGAGTCCAGCCTCTCCTCCCACAAGAGTGCAGACCACGAACCTTAATGTAAAATAACTGTCCTGAAGCCCAAGTGCTTAAACCAGAACTAATACACTTTTAGAATAACAGACACTGAGCCCTCAATCAGCAGTTCCCAACTTAGAAGGATGTAAGCTACCTGTCCTGCCACCACAGTGCAGGCCACAAACATTCCTAATGTAAAACAACTGGTCTGAGCCCAAGTGCTTAATCCAAAAGACTTTGAATGATAGCTACACTTTAATCAAGTTACTACCAAGCAGTAATAAATACAATTGAATACTTTAAAGAATGCCTGGATTAGTGCTCAAGTTATACAAACAAAACTAAATTCAGCAGGCCTCGATCTAGTCTATGCTACAGCAAACAAGGTGTACCAATTTAGTAAGAAGCAGTACAAATATGCAGGCACTATAAACCTTTAACCAGAAATTCCCAGCTCAGAAGGGCAGAGTCCAGCCTCTCCTCCCACAAGAGTGTAGACCACAAACCCTCTTAATGTAAAATAACTGGCCTGAAGCCCAAGTGCTTAAACCAGAATTAATACACTTTTAGAATAACAAACACTAAGCCCTCAATCAGCAGTTCCCAACTTAGAAGGATGTAAGCTACCTGTCCTGCCACTACAGTGCAGAGCACAAACCTTCTTAATGTAAAACAACTGGTCTGAAGCCCAAGTGCTTAAACTAAAAGGCTTAGAGTTAGTTACACTAAGCAGTAATAAATACAATTGAGTACTTTTAAGATGACGCAAAAGCAAAATAAAGTAGGAAGAAACACAAATACAGTAAAAGCAGATAATTTTTTTTTTTTTTTTTTTTTTTTTTTTGAGTGAGCAAATGAGATGGGCCCAAGAGGGGCGGACAGTTTCAAAGCCACTAAGATTAACACCAAGACAAAAACAGGGAGGGTGGGTGGGGACCTACTGAAAAAACAGTCAACTTCTAGCTAGATATTGCTCAATGCAACACAAACAAATTACTTTAAAAAGATAAAGGATTTATAACCACACCTATGACATTAGAAAAAGCAATGAACTCAATGCATTAGCCAGACACATCCTTGAATATCAAGGACATATGTTCAGTTTTAGGGTTCTACAAATAGTAAACTATAATAAAAGAGGTGGGGACAATATGAATTTGTTAGCCACTACAGAGTTGGATTGGATTTTTAGGTTTGGGGCACATTTATCACCTGGCCTTAATCACACTGTATCCCTAAGACCGGTTTTGGATGCTAGGATTTATAAATGAATAATGATTTTGTTATATAGTAAGACACATATATTTAGCATTCATTCCACCCAATAACAGAAAATTTTATAATTTTATAAGTTTTTAATATATATAATGTTGACATATATATGTACATATTTTATATGAATGGTTAAAGTTATTTATATACATACATATATTTATTTATTTATATTTATATCTATATGTATTTTTATATATTTATATATATATATATATATATATATATATATATGTTTAATTTTGATATACAGTAAGATATAGGTAAGATATTAACAAGATACAATGACATATATACTTAGCATCTACTATTTATTTATCTAATAACATTTAATTTTAAATCTTAAGTATTATATAAATAATGTCACATTTTTATATAATGAAATATTATTGTTATATTTGCATTTATATTCTCTATATGTGTTTTTTATATGTTTTTATATGTATATTTTCGATATACATTATATAGTTGGGTCCAGGTGAATAGATGTTTCTGCTTTATCAGGCATTTTTTAAATATTAGCCTATAGTCCATGCATCTGCACTTTATTGATGTCTCTATATATAAGTATATATGCCTTCCATAGTTCCTACGTTAGTTGGAATTTTTATGAATATGCCCATTAGCTGGTAGATTAATAGGGTCTCTATGTTAAATATACATGGTTTCACAGTGTCTCTACTGCTCAATATAAGGTTTCTGTCGTGTTCCTTTAAGAATGTTTTAAAGATTTTTTGATTTTCTGATTCATTGTATAATTGATTAAATAATTGATTAATTGCTTTTTAAGTTGGGTATAAAATTGATGGGATTTACCATTTCTAAGTAGATCTGATGAAGCTTACTCTGTTATGTGAAAGCGCTAATCTTTTTGTTAATAAAAAGTGACATTTTACATCTTTGGCGGTGAGTGTTGCAGTGTTCTACTTCACTATGTTAAACTCTTTTAACATAGTGAGACATTTTTAAAAAGCAACGGAGATCTTCCTTTCTCCGTTGCTTCCACACACAGCTCTGATGTACTGTGTAAATATACGCATGCGCAGTACATCAGAACTGCCGCAGAATACCGGACAGTTGCAGAAGGGCAGCACGGAGGCATTATACAATGCTATTATTTAAGAAAAGTAAGTATTTTTTTTCTTAAATAATGTCATTGTTTAATAGCAATAACCACTTCTGGGTGTGGGTAATGCTGGATTTACCCACGGTTGTCTTTGTTGGCCACTCGGGCTCTGCCCTCGTGTCCAAACCACACAAACCATGGGTAAATCCAGCATTACCCACACCCAGGCGTGGGTTATTGCTTAAATAATTTTTTTGCAAATTATCCATGAACTCATCAAACTCTCTTAATTCACTTCTACATATAAAAATAAAATCACCAATATATCGCTTGCAAACGACCACCCTGTTACTGAAAAAGGATGTATTATAAATGAAAGGATTCTCAAGATGGCCCATGAAGATTATTTGCTGTTTTATTTTTTCTATTTTGGTGTATTTTGAAGTTTTGTTTTTATAAATGCAGTTCAGTTCCCTCTGACCCTTCTGATACAAAGACATTATTTTTTGGCCAGAAGTCAGTAATTTAGCTTCAGATCCTTTTCTGTACATTTTAGGCCCAAATTTCAGAATATACTCAAAAGTAGGTTATTAAATATTGAACCGGTATCAAGCTTTAAAATAATGCTCTTGACATTTATACAGTCTTTCAGTCCTAGCATTCTTTGGTGACAACACTGTTAGATTTTGGTTTCTACTGTAGAAACAGTACCCATTGTATATCAATTACATTCAAACTTGTTCTTCCTCTGCCTTAGAGTTAAGAACATTCAGCTGATTCATCTTATCTATATGCATCAACTACTTGCAAAACCTTACTCTGCCTACATTTCCCCTTTTCCTCTTGAACATTTTAGAGTTTAATAACACACAGTTTCTGCATTTCTTCTGGCTGTTAGACAAGACTTGTACTCATGCAGGCAGCCATACATCAAAATCTAATTGTTTTCCCATCCAGCTCTTCTACAAGCTCTATTTGCTACAATGTTCCAAATTTCACCTTGAATTCAAAAGGCAAGTGAATATGTCATCTGAAAGATTTTGCTACTGTGTCATTTCATTACTGTATGGGTTTTCATTTTGCCACTCCTTTGTTACGCTTTAACTGCTCATTTTTATCAATTTGTTATTAGTCATTGACTTTTCTGCTTGCCATTTTCTTAGTTTTATGACTCTTTTTTACCTTTTCACTTATTCTACAAGGATTTTCTTGCTTAAAGTTCTGAAGTTCACCTGGTAGCTGTATCTCTGGGTGTACGATTTTTTTCCATTTGATTAAACATTGGTGGTGGCTTGAATGTGCCCAGTGACCATTTGATTGCATTACTTTTTCAGTTCCCATCCTCTGGCCAGTTAATGGTCAGATTTATGAGTCCTGCTCTAACACCATTTGATGTTGTATTTTTTTCGGTGCTACTTAGACCTACACAAGTGTTCTAACAAACAACACACAGGAGCCAGTATTGGTTCATCTGTACTGTTTACAATCAAGGCGGCCAGTGCTGAAGATGGAAGAGTCATGTGACACCCAACATGTAAGTTAGCCTTAGGTATGCTTAAATAAACTGGTAATCACACTCCTTATTTTAGAATAAATATAATCTGGTGCAGCAAGAAACAAACATAAGGCTCATATCTAAATGAAATGAACTGCAGAAGGCTATCTCTTTAACCAGTATTGTCAAAAGCAACTCACGTTACAGACAACCTATGTAATCAGAAGTGATGAATGCAACTTGTTGCCCCAGACAGACTGAGTAGTACACAATGAAAAACATAACATTCTATAGCAGAAAACTTTATTGTAATCAGCAATAATAGAATCTACTGCAGCAAAGGCCTTCATAATCATCAGAAATAAGTGCAACCTACTGCAACAGTACTAAAAACCTCTACTGCAGCAGGTGGTGTTCATAGTTAGTAGTCATAAATACAGAATGTAATCAGTAGTAATAAACATACTGTATGGCAGCAGGTAGCTTTTATAGTCATCAGTGATGAATGCAGCATAATGCAGCATTAATAAACAAACCCAACTGCAACAAAGGTTTTCATAATTAGTTGTGATAGATACAACCTGCTGCACCATTAATACAAAAATAGCCTTATAATCATCAATCATTAATATAACCTGCCGTAGGAGTAATAACCAAGCTCTACTGCAACAAGTGGCCTTCATAATCATCAGTCATTAATGCAACCTGCCGTAGGAGTAATAATCAAGCTCTACTGCCTTCATATTCAGCTGTGATAAATGCATCCTGTTGCATCAGGAAACAAACTCAGTTGCAGCAATAGCTTTCAGAATCATCAATGATAAATACAGCCTGCTGCAGCAGTAGTAAGCAAACTTCACTGCAGCAATGGCTTTTACAATCATCTGTGATAGATGCAACGTGCTAAAACAAGAAGCCTAGAAATTTAGTTGGTAGTAAGAAACTTAACTTTCTGTGCCAGAGAGTCTGCATACAGCTGCAGCTGCTACTCTGTGGAATCAGAAGTTGTAATGCAACATGCTGCAACACAATGCAGCTGGAGGCCTCCCCTCCCCCACTGCTACACTTAAGTGGTATACCTGCAAAGAAAACAATCAAATACTATCGCACAACCTTTACATAACTTTATTTTCCATTGTTTATTATAGTCAATTTAATGTGTACCTAGTTTTTGATTATATGACTTATATTTTAAGTCCCAGTTTGGTCATCTGTTTTTTTAACCACCTCATATTTTGTTTTATGAGCCAGTAATAATTTGTAAGATACTTTGCTATGCCTTTTTTCCCCCTTTTTCTTCTTAGTGCATGCTTAAATCTATTTCATGATGCTTCCTTGTTATGTAGCCTAATTACTGTGAATATCAGATGAGATTGTGCTTGCAGAATTTGTGACACATAACAGCAGCAACCAGCAAGTTGGAAGGTTATTTATAGGATCAGCAGAGTTTGCTCTGTAAACCACACCACCATTTTTCTGTAATCTAGCTGTATCGAAAGAAACATTTATGACTACTAATTATCAGATTTGGAGTGTAGAATCAAGACATTAGCCGCCCCCCCCCAAAAAAAAAGTTGTTTCGCTTTACTTAGACAGTGGTTTTGGGAATGCTGACTATGCACACAGCTGAAAAAGTCATTCAGTTAACTTAGTCTGCATTCACGTATGTGTTTCCTCTACATTTCTTTGGTTTCTTCTCCTTTGTAAAATTAGTCTGTGAGATATAAAGCAGGATTATTCAAATCAAGAGTGACAAATTAATGCAGCCATTTCTGGACTTCACTAGGACTAATTTTTCACTGTTTCAGCCTTATTTGCTTTCCTTTACTCCTTTTAGTGTCTATGTTCTATGACAACAGGCTCTGTTTCTGGTAAACTACTAATGCGATAGCCAGTGTGTGAGTCACCATCCTGCCTTTTCAAACATACAGTTACAGCAGTTTACAACTACATAACTAAATTGTTGCTAGATATAAGCTGATACCCAGACCTTAATGCCTGCTGGCCTTTATTCAGATGGGCCAGAGTCATTCATTCACACTGCAGTACTTGGCAGTTGTGCTGTGCATTGAAGTTACTCTACCAGGAATGTATAGGGTGCCTGCTGATTTGATCAGGGGTATAGTCTGACCATAAAAGCAAACCACTTTCTTCATCAAAAGTTTCTGTCTGTATCAAGAACAAATCTCAGGGTATTTGGTGTAGCTATTCTACAGCAAGGAGTAAAATCTATTTGGATATACAAAACTGTACCTCCCTGATGCTCACTCATGGCAAATTAAAAGTGAATTCATTGATAATTGTCAACAATGAGAAGCACTTTTTTTCTTATTTGTGAATTATTTCACCCCAGCATTATCTGCAATTGGTTGGTTGTGATCAGTGTACTACCCTGGTAAATAAATGTAAAATGAAATAAAATAACTGTAGACAATAAGTAAGTAGTTATCACTAGTGTTCTCCTGCCTGTATTTCTATACACTTTTACTTAAAATGCACAGTCATACTGGGCACCATGAAAGCCAGTACAGAAATAACTGTACAAATGTTAAAGCTTCATTTTCACAAGCAGTAATTAAAATAAGGTTGTACTGTACTTGTGTGCAGATAGTTGCCACCTTTATTTATCTACTATGAACCAATTGTTTCTACAGTTTCCAATGTACTTTACACATTGGTCAAAATGCTCCCCCAGTTTGCTTGCGCACAGAGGGCAGATGCATTGCAAAAGAAGTCTTACTTATGTATCTGCATTGAATATGCAAATAAGGCAGAGTGCAAACCGTCATGGACAGTCATACTCTCTACACTGGTCTCTAAAAGAGTTAATGGTGGTACAGCGTTACCTTACAGAGTACATTTACATTGGTGTAGTACTCCTGAAAACAGGTGATGCTCACCCCCCCCCCCCACACACACAATGACAGTGTGTCCCCAAATATGGCAGGCAACTTTGCAACCCTAACACAGATATAATCCTCATATTAATGGGTTCCTGTTTGTGATGTTTTTGTATCTATAAGATAGTTTTTCATAAATGAAAATTTACTAACCACAGCAAGTTTTAAGTGTTTAAACAACAAATGTGGCAATCTTTGTCATCTAAATATCTGTGGTTCATAGGGCCATAGGCCTATACTAAGCTAATGACCCCTATGGCCCTTTTAAGCCTAGCCGTGCAACTGAGAATGGTGTATAGCTATGCTGGGAATATCCCTTTTTACTCCTTTCTGTTCACATACACATACATAGTAAGTGTCAGAAAACACTTGCTCCCTAGACTGTCTGTCCATTTCTTGTGCAGTCTTGTACAGTTAACCAGTGTTCCTTTACTTTTGTTGTGTTTATAGAAGGTATAGAGAAGCCCTGAAAGTGATCCTCATCTAATGTTTTTTTACTAATAGTCAAAAGATTCAGAATGGATTGTTGCTCTTATATACCCTAAATGGTTCTAAGCTGCATTCTTCCCACTTCTGATGCTATATTCTAGCACTTTGAGGTCAAAGTCCTTGTTTTGTTTTTTTATTAGTGTTTCTTGAAACTATTTACTTGTAAAAGCTGATATTCTGTTATATGTTCTGTAGGTTTCCTGAATATGTTCAAAATTTATAACATTTTATTCCACTCAGTGGTTCTAGATAGGGATTTTAGTATGTGTATACAGACTTCTTGTTAGGATCTCGTTAAATCCTTACATTTTTTGTACAGATCCCAAAGTATGATTTTGTCAGCCTGGGGAAAGCTTCTTATGAAAGAAGTGTTGATCCAAACTCTAGTTGCCCTATCCCTATTTTCAGCAGAAATAGTTGTACTATTGAGCTGCCAAATTCAAACACTGTCTCTTTTCTTTCTACTGGAAACAAAATGGAAGCCATCTAATTCACTGTACTGACAGCCATGTGATAGAGAACCTTCTCTGTGCCGACTAAGAAAATGGTCCACTGCTGTCAGCACTCTACCAAGTATTAAATCAATCAATTAAACAATCAAGCAATAAATATTTAAATAAATAAAAGATTTATACAAGAGGGGCATTGCGTCTGCTATTTTATCATAACAGCAGATTCTACCACTGCTTGCCACACCTCCCACTTTAAAGCAACTCTTCCACTAATCTTCTTTGCAGCTCTGTTTTCTAACATTATTATTTCTTCTATACTCTCTTTGACTTCCTTCTGGCTTTGCTTTTGTTGCATAGTCCACTTACAGGTAATTATCTTCTTCCTCATTATCATAAGGAGGATTATGAGGACTTTCATGTATCCCCTGACCTGAAGGTCAGGTTCCCAGTTAACCAGAAAAAGATGTTTTGTCAAACTCACTTCATTATGTGCCAGAACCCCCAGAGGTTTTCAAATTGTATTATAGTTTTATATGATTTGTTATGATATAACTAAAAGTCAATAAAAAGATATTCAAAAAAAAAAAAATTTTCCTTGAGCAACTTTATGTAGTCCCACAAGATATGTTCCCATGTGACCACTTCCCCAATACTGCACTTCCAACAAATGTTGGTTGTTCTGGGGCACATCCTATGTCCTTAACCATTGTGAAGTTATGCTACAATATATAATGGTCATGAGAAAGGTCATTATGTGTAACACATATGCACCTAGGCATGCCCCAGCACTGCTATGCGCAGTCCAGCGCATACTCAAAATTGCCTTGATCTTGTGCTTATCCTACTAGTGTCTACCCCATAAGTGCTTCTGCAGACTTGTGAAGGCTTTTGTATGTCCTTCCAAATGCCCTCCTTCTGAAATCTAGGGAGCGGTTATCAGGCAGTCAGTCCAAACTCTGTGAGCCAGAGCTTATCACCCTATAGCTCTCTACTCAAACCTAAATCACAGCACAGTCACCTATCCACTTCTACTGTGCCGTGGAGACATCATTAGCTCTCAGAGCTTTAGCTCACTTGTTGACAGGGTATCCATCTGGAGAGAAACATCCCTGTAGAGAGATGGTTGTCTGCATTCTATGTAGAAGGGGCCAAGGATCCTAGGTGACTGATTTAAGTGCCTTAGCAATCATTTAAAAATACAGACCAC
This sequence comes from Protopterus annectens, assembly GCF_019279795.1. Classification (NCBI taxonomy): domain Eukaryota; kingdom Metazoa; phylum Chordata; order Ceratodontiformes; family Protopteridae; genus Protopterus; species Protopterus annectens. The sequence goes on from NC_056738.1 coordinate 187,867,816, forward strand.
AAGTTAGAGAGGTGAAAAATATTGTCAATGGGTTCCTATCAGAAGACAGAACACTTAAGTTAGGGAACGCTCTTTTATCAAACTTTAAAACCCGAAACCTAAAAATGTCAAAGGCACGGAACACCAATTTTTTTCCCAGGGTTAAAAAAATTGATGGGCCGTTCTCCGGACTTTGCTGTTTTCTCCACTGTGGTGCAATCTCAGAGTTGGTATATTTAAGTTGGGGTGTGGGGTAGCACAGCCCTCCACATCGGGGTGTGTGGGGGGGGGTAAAGTCCCCCACTTTATTTTGCCTGTAATTTTTTTTTTTTTTGGATCAGTGAATTTTTTCCCTGGGAAAAAAATTTGCTGATGTGTTCCATCGACATTTTAAGGTTTCCCATTTTTAAGTTCAATAAAAGAGCATTCGCTATTTTTAGCGTTCAATGTTCTGATATAGAAGCTTGTCAATAACAACTGGAATATATTAAAGGGCAACCCACTTATTTATAAATTATTGGGCACCTACCTAACTTTTACCTTTAAAACAGGTCCAAATTTAAAAGAGAAATTAGAAAGAGACGTTTTGTCCAAAGGCCATTATGGCATGCATAAAAAAGGGACCACAAAATATGGAATGTGTGCCCAATGTCCCCATATTTTAGAAGGTGAAGGGTTTATATTGGAAAATGATATACATTCAAAAATTTGTTTTGTAAAAGGTAATTATCAATCTAAACGGGTGGTCTACCTTGCTAAATGTTTGGGATGTCCAGCTTACTATGTAGGCAAAACTGAGAGAAGTCTTCGTAAGAGAATGTATATTTACATGAGTACCAAATCAGTTAGCAAAATGAGAATAATGCTTTATTTAAGCATTTTAACAATTATCTGTCTTACAAAAATTTTGGTTTGGGTATTTTGGAGCAAGTTAAACCAAATCCTAGGCGAGGGCACACTAAATTTAAATTTAGGCTTTAGAAGCTTCTCCCGACAGATTAAACACTCTGTGGTCATCCCCTGCCCAACAGACTCGCCCAGCAAATACCTTGTGAAAGAGTATAAATCTGCTTCAGTTACCTGCCTGAAGCAGCTCCAAAAGCAAACTAAAAAGCAAAGCTTTCTAAACTCTTCTCACGACAGATTAAACACTCTGTGGTCATCCCCTGCCCAACAGACTCACCCAGTAAAATACCTTGTGAAGGAGTATAAATCTGCTTCAGTTACCTGCCTGAAGCAGCTCCAAAAACAAACTAAAAAGCACAGCTTTCTAAACTCTTCTCCTGATGGGTTAAGCACTCTGTGGTCATCCCATGCCCAACAGACTCACTCAGTAAAATACCTTGTGAAAGAGTATAAATCTGCTTCAGTTACATGCCTGAAGCAGTTCCAAAAACAAACTAAAAAGCATAGCTTTCTAAACTGTAGGTGTTCCTTCTATTGCAATTTATCCACACTCTGAATCTGTTTTTAAAACTACCTGCTTTTAAAAAAGTAAACTGCTCCTTATTTAAAGTATTACTACAGGGCAGATGAGCATACACACAGGTTAGTTTTTTCTGGCTATAGTAACTTACTTTGGCCACAAGGTGGCAACACAATGCCAGCAGTCCACCATATTCCTTGCTGTTTTAACTAACAGTACCAATAGCTTTTAGTTTAATGTTGTTTTAACTCTTAATAGTTCCAGTATATATAGGTTTAATGTTGCCAGCCACACTATAGAGTGCTGTTTAACCCTTAGTACATCTTCTGTTCCCTTTATCTCCTGATTTTAAACTTATATCTGCAACATTTCCACCTCTGGCTTGCTCTAATTCCCTCTTCAGCTCTGATTTTCACAGTTGCTTACTTTCTAATTGTTTCAGTGCTGTTTCACACTGCTGACCTGACCCTGTCAGTACTGGTTCCAACCAGCTAGGCCACTGTGATATCAATCTCCAGTCTCTGTTCCAACCCCTCCCCAATTTCTTTCACTTTCTTTTCTTTCCAACCCCTCCCCAAGACTCTTTAACTTTTCCTTCCTTCCTGTAGTGCCATCTTTTACCTCTCTGAACCACTCTAATCCTTTCCCTATACCACTGTTAGAATATCCCTTACCCCTTCCATACTTTTGTCTAAACTTACCTTACACTCCACTGATTGTTTTCACTGTTGACCTTGATTCTTCCTTCCCATGGCTCTACCCGCTCTGTTCACCCTATGGGCTCACTCCACTCCCTACCCCCAAATACCACCCACCCCCAATACCCATACACTTATATGTAGCGACCCACTCCCACCACTTCCACCATCCAAGCCAAACTACCCATCATACCCCCATATTCTCCTCCCACAGTTCACGCATTATAGTAAGCCTACCTTTCAGAGTTTACTGCCAAACACAACTTATCCTGATAAACTACTAAACAATTATCCTGAACCATGATCTCTTACTCAGACTAACTCCACAACTTAACTCACCCCTACTTCTACTCTAATAACCAACATCATGACCCTCAAATCTCTATCCCTACTTACTCAAATAATACTTCTAATTACCTTAACTTACCTAAATTATATCACCCAACCTACTAATGCAAACCACCCCCCCATTTCACACCACTACCCCATCCTCTACAAGGTACACATCTACTGTTACTCATATATATCCCAGTCTCTACCCCCTCAACACTAGCATGCTCTTCCCCTATAGACTCCTACCTAACTCTAAAAACACTGTTCCCAGCTACACTAGTCTAATGTCCACAAAACTCTCTACCTGTATACTACACCCCAAACAAACCAAATACCTCATCCATCATCTTATCTCTATCCTTCTTTCTGGGCACATCCACCCAAACCCAGGCCCCTCTGACACACTGCATCCAACCCCCCAAGCAACAGGCAAACCCCTCCACTTCTCAGCTCTAAATGCTCAGAGCCTGTGTAACAAAATTCCAAAGCTTCATGCCTGGCTTCTACATAACCAGCCCAATATTCTCTCCATCTCAGAAACCTGGCTTAAGCTCCACATACAAGATTCTGAAATAACTCCTCCCAAATACCGCATGTTGAATGACAGAACACAAAAAAGGGAGGTGGTGTAGCACTCCTTTACTCAGCATCCCTCTTAGTCACCCTTATACCAAACCCTTTCCCAGATTTGGCAAGGCAGAAATAATACCAGCCCTACTTCACCTAAACAAGCATAAACTCATACTTGTTCTCTCCCTCTATATTCCCCCTGGTGACAATATCTCATCCCTTGAAGATATTCTCTCCTGGGACTCAACCAACATTACTCATGAAACCATAATCCTGGGGGACATGAACATAAACTGGGCCACAATCCAATCTCCCACTAACTCACTTAATGTTAACTTATATAACTTTACACAACTAATCAATTCCACTACCAGGCCTTCCAAGAAATCCATCACTGGAACTACAATAGACTGGATTCTAGTATCCCATCCTCACTATATCTCTGATAGTGGTATTCTCCCAGACCCACTAGCTGACCATTTCCCCACTTTTTCCATTCATCTCCCCTCTTTTGTACAACTAACTCACACCTATATTTCCACTCGTTGCCTAAAGAACTTCAATGCAGAAACCTTCTCAAATGCACTAAAAAGCACAAACTGGAACCCATTAAAAACTCTTTCCCTAGATAATGCTCTATCCTACTTTAACTTTACTTTCACAAACCTGCTCAACTCCTTTGCCCCTCTAAAAACAAAATGTATAAAAATTAACCCTGTACCCTGGCTAACCAAAAACACCTTAACTACTATGCGACTCTGTGACAAAGCCTGGACATGTTACCATAAAAATAAAACCACTATCGCCTTAAACAAATATAAAACACTATGAAATAAAGTCAAAAATTGTATTATCTTAGACCACAAAGCCTATTTCTCTACTCTGCAAACCACTTACCAATCCCAAACTATTTTGGAAAGTAATCTCATCTCTCCTCAACCCAGGAAAAAAAGAAAACCCTTGCCCCAACCCAAGTGCCTCTGACATAGACTTGGCCACCCAATTTAATTCTTTCTTCATAGATTCCATAAGCAAGCTAACATCATCCTTCACCAACACCTCTACAACCCTTCCTCAGCATGTTCCCATCCCTTCCTCCCCTAGCATCCCTTGCCCCCAACCTCCACCTTTCTCTATCAATCCCATAACTATAGCCACCCTAAAAAAACTTCTCCTAAAATTAAAACCTGGTTCCAATGCCCCTGATGAAATTCCCTCCTACTTCCTAAAAGTAGCCACAGAAGCCATTGCTTTCCCTGTCAGCATACTAATTAATCGGTCTATCTCAGAAAGCCAGGTCCCCCAGCTCTGGAAAAAGGCCTTTATTATTCCTCTCCATAAAGGTGGCAATAATAATGACATCCCAAACTTTCACCCTATCACCATCCTATCCCCTATTTCTAAGCTACTTGAAAAGTGTGTACACCAACAGCTCTTACCCTACCTCATCAATAATCAGCATCTTACCCCCCCACATAACATGGCTTTAGACCAGGTCATAGTACCTCCACTGCCCTCCTGTCCTTCCTAGAAACAATCAACAAAGCCCGTGACAGTGGTCACTTTGTATCCACTCTTTTCCTTGACCTCTCTAAGGCATTTGACACTATTTCCCACAACCTCCTTCTTACCAAACTCTCTAAACTTAACCTGTCCCCTTCCTCTACCCAGTGGTTCTCAAGCTGTCTCACAAACAGGCAACAAGCAGTTAAATGGAAAAAAGCTACCTCACCCTTCCTTAATACATCCAGAGGTGCCCCCCCCCAAGGTTCCATTCTAGGCCCCCTACTATTCAGCATATTCATAAATGATTACTTCCAAGCCATTCCTAACTCTAGTCTCATCCAATATGCCAGTGATTCTACTATAATCTGTTCCTCCCTTTCCATGGCAACTCTAAATAATCTAACACAAGCCGCCTTCTCTTCCATTGAACAGTGGATGCTCAACAACCATCTAGCCCTTAATGCAACCAAAACAAAACTTATGTTATTCAATGCATCCAAAACCTCTTCCCTAGACAAACAATCCTTCATAATTACCAGCAATAACAATACCCCCTAGAACTTGTCTCTGACACAAAATTACTAGGAATTATCATTGACAATCAACTAAAATTTGATAAGCATCTAAAAGCAAATATAAAAAAAAAAAAAAAATTAGGTATGCTTTACTGCCACAGTTGCTTTATCTCTCCCACCACCAGGATTACATTAGCTAATACATACCTGATCCCATCCCTTTTATATGGTGCATCTATCCTAACCAGCCTACAATCTTCCCTCAAAACAAAACTCTCATCTTGTTATAACAAAATAACCAAATTTGCGGCAAGTCATAGAGCCTCTTCTCACCATTGTAATTCTCTTCACCAACTAACTTGGCTAGAATTACCAAACTTCCTCACATATACCCAGCTCATCCAAGCACACAAACTCATTCATAACCCATCTCTCTGTCCCTTCCTAGCAAATACCTTTGAAATGCATAAACCAGATAGATTCCTAAGATCCAATTCCCAAAACCTAATTAAATTGCATAAACCAACACATCCTGCTGGGAATCAATTGATGTCCTTCTCTCTTGCACACCTCTGGAACTTTCTCCCTTCTCCCATCCACACCACCAGCAGTCTCTCCTTGTTTAAAACCCTCACTGCACTCGCACCTTACTTCATAATGGAAATGCTCTTGCTCTCATCCTACCTAATACTACCACACTTTCTCCTAACTTTCCAAACTTTGTTGCCTGTCACTACCTCCTAAAGTTCTACATCCTTACCTCATTGTAATTCCCTTAAAAAAAAAAAGAATTAACCTGATGTAATTTTCCTAATGAAAATCTTTTATTTCTGTATTATGTAACATCTATTTGAATTGTGCAATACGGGTCTGTACTATACAAAATATGTATTTAATATTTAACTGATATGTATATTATGGATTTGTGCTCTTTCTGTACTATGTATTTGTATTTCTCTGAAGCTTTTCTCCTCAGGACTCCATTGAAAATGGGCTCCTTGTAGCCCAATGGACTATCCTGGAAAACAAACTGCAAATAAATAAATAAATAAGTTTGAAGAAAAAGAATGGAGGTGACATCTTATTTTGCATGCCTCTATATTCCCAGGCTCGAACAAAAATATTTCTTTGCAGCCTCTTCTTAATGTCAGAGCATGTTCCAAATAAATGTTTTTTATTTTCTATTTTTTACAATTTTACATTTTTTTAACTTTGTACACTTATTAATGTGTTATAGTTTTCGCAGTCTTGATCTGGGTAAGCATAGGTTAGTGATACCGTTTACATGCACTGTTCCTTTAACATTTTTTAATTAATTAATAACAAATGCTTTCTTCCTATAAAAGGAAGTCCGTGATTACAAAATGGTGATTCTGATGAAGTCCTAGTTTTTCTTAGGATGAAAGTGCTTAATCTGTTTTCTTATACTGAAATAAAGTATTGGAATAGAGTAGAAGTTAAGCCCATTAAGTCCATTATTGACTGCTTGCGATACCTATTTGTTGGTTTACCATTTAAAAATAGCCATGGGTAATATGTAGAACAGCATAAAAAAGTCCTTGTCTCTCCCCTCAAAATAGAATAACTACTGATATACACTAAAATAGTGGGAAAGGTCATGAGAAGATAATTTGTAACTGAGAAAAATGCATTGATAATACATATATGGAAGAGGCAAAAATGAGTGCAAGAAAAACATGGAAAGTGATAAGTACCAGTACAGTAAAAAAAAAATCACCATACATATACAACAACCTACTCATATAAATGAGATGCATTCTGTTTCTAAGAATACCACCTCTTCACAAACAAATATACTGGTCAGGGTCAACAAAATGCTTTGTTTGATGCTCATATGGTCTGGACCCTTCATCAGGTGGATTACTCTTTTTTTATTAGAAGAATGACTACCAATGTCCAAACTGCATCTGCAGAGGAAGAATTCAACCTGCTTACAGCAGCAACAAGAAAGGAGGATGTCGCAATGTCCGGTAACTCGCAGTCAGACCAGGATTTAATGAAAATGGTATTTAATCTTTCCTATTATACTTTATCAGCTGATGAGCTGTCCGTTTTAAGTAAAGGTTTGAATTTTATACCAGCAGGTACCTCAGACATTGCTAAAACTTTGTCAGAATTTAAATTTTTTGTAAGGACTTTAAATTTACAAGTTCTGTTTGGGAATCAGAATGAGACTGAAAACAATGTTTGAACACTTAAATGGTCTAGTCTCTTTATCCCTTATAATCATAATGTTGTGCAAGTTTTTGAGCATGCCGTTGAGAGAGAGATTTATGACCTATCCAATACACAGAACTTCAGAAAATATTATAATTTTACAAATAATGAAAAGCTAGCTGTCAAATATCTTGCTAATAATACTAGTAAAGTAATTAATCAAGAAAGCTGATAAAGGTGGTGGAGTGGTTGTTTTGGGCACTTTGTTCTATCTGAATGCAATGGAACAGTTATTGAATAGTAATGATTATGAGAAAATAACCAAATGTAAACATCAGATGTTTACAAGACTTGTATACACAAAAGAAGATTAATATTGAATTATTTAACTATTTGTTTACTGAAACTCCCATTTAAGGTATACCGGAAATACATACATCTATGGTGGACCCACTCTTGAGACCTATAGTTTCAGCCAGGTGGTGAGTTACAGAGCCTTTATCTAAGTTTCTTGAAACTCAGCTGAGAACTGGATTTGACTGAATAGGAACTATAATTAGAGATACAAATGATTTCTTGTACCAATTATATGAATGGCCGCAAGTGATTTAGCAGGTTGCATCTTTGTTACACTAAATGTGGATTCCCTGTTCACGGTCATACCTAATGAATGTGGCATTAAGTCAGTTAAATCATTTTTACTTGACTTTACAGAATACAAACAAACCTATATAAATATATGTCATCTTTTGAAGTCAGTTTTAACTAATAATGTGTTTCTGTTTCAGAAACAATTATACAAGCAAATATGGGGGGGTAGTGATGGGCACCCCCCTCGCAAATAGTTATGCCATTGTAGTGATATACATATGGGAATGTACACGTTTTAACATCTGAAAATAGTTTTTTTTGAACACATAGTTTTTATCAAAATTTTGTGGACAACTTGTTTTTAATCTGGCGTGGGGACATGAAACTTTTGATTCGTTTTTTTAATATCTTTCTCATACTTTTTAAATTTCAAAAAGACAGTTTCCACTCATACAGTAAAGTTTCTTGATATTACAATTTTTAAGAATACAAATTGTGAAATTGAATACCACTTTGTACCAAAAACCAACAAAGCAAAATTCATACCTGCACAGAAATAATATGCATCTCTTTTTTAATTTCTCCAGGTCTTTTGGGGTTCTAATACCATGATAGGAATGGACCCCATTCCTAAGTCAAAGTATGATTAAAGTTCATGAAATTAGTATTGTTTCAATCTTTGATGTCAGCCAGAAGTGTAATTTGCAGCACCCACAATGTGCTCAGAAATAACTCCTTCTGCAATTCGTACAGGTTTACATGTATTGGTAACATATCTAAATACAATTATAGATTCTTTTTTATAAGATCAGTTGCACCTCCTACTATTGGAACTGTGTGAGTATCTTTCCTCCACATTGCTCTCATTTCTGCCTGCAAATCCTGATATTTTATGACTTTGTGTCTCTCTGTACACAAGACACTGTAGTCAGTGGGTGTGGTGATTTCAATGATCAGTGCTAATTTTGTCTTCTTTTCATGGACCACTAAATCTGGTTTTCTAGCATCTGTGTTTTCAACATTTGGTAATGAGTGAGCCCATGTGATGTAGACTTCATTATTTTCTATGATGCTTTGCATCTAATGTTTCCAGTGTTTTTCAGCCACTTCAATACCATACGTTTTGCACAATCCGCAGTGCAACAGTCTTGCCACATTATTATGGATTTCAGTATACAGTCCTCCTGCCATTAGTATGTCACAACCAGCAATGAGGTGTGCAACTGTTTCCAAATCTATTTTACAAAACCTACATTTTCTGTTTCTCCCACATGTTCAATGGACTTTGTAAACCAATGTGTACGCAGCCCATTATCTTGGGCCTCCAATATTAACCTTTCATCTTTTGGTCTGAATTAATCTCTCCTTAACCATTCCTGCATTTGATCCTGATCAACATGAGGTTCTTCCAGAAGTTTTCTATACTTGCAACTACATTTATGCATCTTCATACTTCTTGCCTTATCATCTGGTCCTTCATCTTTACACTATTTCTTTTGTTTCTTTAGCACATTCAGTTGCTGCCTGATTTTTATTTACTTCTGGTTTGATTTCCATTCTTGTTTGATCCACTATGCTTCTGCCAGATTAAGCAGAGAAGTCATGTTAGATTTATTCTCTTCATGTTTCAAAACATTCATTACATTTGGATCTTATGAGGTCAGCAGATATGTGTGCAGTCCCAAGAATTGCAGATCTAAACGTAATCAATTTCAATGAGGTCCATCCCTCCTTAGGAATGGGGATTATATAATCTTGGTATGCATTGATTTTTTATAAATCATTTGGTGAGCATGAAGCATCTTTCTTGTTTTCCTATCTAATCTATCTAACACATTTTGAGGCCAGTCAATTACTCCAAAACTGTAAGTTAGGACAGGAAGAGCAAATTGGTTTATAGCTTGAATTTTGTTCCTAGATGTCAGTACTGTTTTCAGGATTAATTTAAGTCTTCTAAAGTATTCCTTACTAAGTTGCATTCACATTTGTTCATGCTTTATTGTTGATCCTTCACCAATTCCAAAATATTTATACACTTCCTCTTGCTCAAGTGCTTTTATATCACATTTTTGTCCCAAACTGATGTTTTCTTACTGCTGCAGTTTTCCTGCTTTAAAGGTTGCTTTTGCACATTTATCAAGACCAAATGACATTCTTATATCATCAGAAAAGTTTAACAACTTGCAGTTGTGCTTTCAGTTCATCAACTGATAAACTATACAGTTTTAAATCATCGACAAAGAGAATATATGAAGTCTTTACACTTTGTTGTTTTCTAGGAACCAAATTATACCCATGTCCTAAGCTGTTAACTAGACAGCTTAATGGATAAAGGAAAAGACAGAAGAGCAGCGGTGACAAAGAGTCATCCTGGAATATCCCCCTTTGAATTTGTATCCCTGGGATAATAATTTGCCCTTTATCATGCTTAATTTCAAAGTTGTTTGCCACGGTTTCATGGTCACTGTGCTGTAGCTTCAGTGCAGGGTGTATCTTATACATTTATAAGTGCTCTTTTATCCATGAATGTGAGATACTGTCAAATGCTTTTTTGTGGTCAATCCATGCCATACTTAGAATCTTCCCCTTTTTACAGTTCTCCACTATGACTTTATTTAACAACAAATGATCCTTTGTTACATATGACTTTCTTTTATTACCCTTTTGTTCTATTGCCATAATTAGGTTTTCTTCTAAATGACTATAAACTCTGTCGACATCAGTTCCAGTATATAATTTATACATCATTGGAAGGCAAGTTATTGGTCTATAATTTTTATGAGTAGCTTGCAGGTTCACTTTTAAGAAGTAACATTGTTTTTCCTGTTGTTAGCCAGGTTGGTGTGTGTTTGGGGTGCGCATATAAATAGTTCTTACTCATGACTAAATCTTTGTGCAAAGATGTTAATACTTGTAACCAAAAAGTCAGGTACCACATCTGGGTCTGGGGTTCTCCAGTTCGAGGCTTTTCTTAACTTTGTTTCAATCTCTCTGGCTGTTACTTCATCCCATTTCATATCCTATACCTTTAAACTTCTTATTCTTTCTTTTACTTCTGCTATCCATTTAGCATCTTCATTATGTTCCACAGGATCTTCATAAATACTTCTCCAAAATATATATATTTCTTCTTTTGTTTTGGTGGTTTTTCAATTCATTTTACTTTGTTTCCCAATTCTCTATAAAACTTTTTTGGGTCATCAGAAATTGCTTATTTTGTACTTTTCCTTTATATTTATCTGTGTATCTTCTAAGCTTTTTGCCTGTGCTGAGATTTTTAGTTTATTTGCGATAGTGCATGATAGATTCTGATCTGTTCTAATACTGCGCATTGCTTTTATCACGTTTATCTTTCTAAGTATTTTTGTTGATCTGTTCCCTCTTCTATACTCTTCTAACAGTGACACTTCTTGTCTTAACTGCTTTATAGTTTTCTCTGTTCGATATTCCATGATGGTATTCAATTTCTCCCCTTCCTTTCCCTCACTACCCTGCGTTCTTGTGGTAGAACTTTATCAGTTATTAATTTAGCTGCACACTAATATACCCTGTTTACTTCTGTTATATCGCATGGATTTCTATGGACAGTCCTAATTACTGTGTTCATTTATTTTATCAAATTTCTGACTTTTTGTGTTTTATTTTCCTTCTGCAGTCTATTTCTTTTATCTATCTATCTCTATTAAATGAAGCAACTCTACTCTTAGCTCATTTTCTTCTAAACTGAGGGCACATTTTTTGTTTTCCATTTCCTGCGGGCATTCTATAGGAAGTGCTATATCATCTTCCTGTGGCACACTATCTTCAATTTCATCCTGTGTCATCCGTTGCTCTGTCATATGAGAACTCACTGGCCTATCACTCCTCAACATTGACTGCATCAGAGTTTCCAAAGTTTCCTGTTCCTTCCCTTGCTGTTCAGCTTCAAGTGAATGTTTAGACTGGTTTCCTGTGGAAGGCTCCAAAATATCTTCATAGGGCACCTGACCAATTGCTTCCCATTACACTGGTTTCCCCTTAATTTGGATGTCCATTGCTCTATCCTGTTGTGGTGCTTTCTGAATTAGATTTTCTATACTGAATTCTTCACTTCACAGGTACTCCATAACTTCAGTTTCTATTTCTTTAACTTCTCCATTACTAATCACTTTTTCTACTTTTCCTCTGTCGTCTTATTTTTTGTATTGTAAAGTTTTCCACGTCCAGATTCCTTCTTTTCAAATATCTTTGGTACTGTTCTTTTTGTATTGATTAGTTTTCTTTCTCCTTTGCATAGATATTATACCACATTAAATCCCTTTTTCTTTCCCCATGTCCATATTTCTTCTTCAGATGTCTCCTGATCTTCCTGTTTCTCCTTACTTTGGGGACTCATTCCATCCTGCTGTGATGTAACCTGTGTTAGACCTTCTACACCAAACCTTTCAATTCACAGGCACTCCATAAATTCAACTTCTATTTTTTTTTAACTTCTACTTTACTAATCTTCTTTTCTACATTCCCTCTTTGTGATATTATTTTTTATTGCAAAATTTTCCATATATGGATGTCTTTGCCTGTATTTCTCTTCAAATATCTTTGGATCTGCCTTCTTTATATTGATTAATCTGGCTTTCACCTTTGCATAAATACTGCACCATATAAAATTTCTCTTTCTTTCCCACGTCCATATTTCTTTTTTATACTTTTCAAAAATATCTATGTTTTGTTGTTTATATTTTTGCACTTTCTCAGATGTCTCTTTCCAAACAGACCAAAGTTTATTGGTCTATATACTGTTTTTTGCAAATCTGTTGCATTAACGAACACAATTTTTTATATGAGGCTTCTGACAGTTTTTGTATATCTTGTGTCTGGAAATTCTGGTCTTTTTGCATAATAGTAACAATACATAATTTCTTTCTTATCCTCAATAGTCCACTCTATTGCTTTTATGGCTCTTCTTTGGCCTATCAGTTTTTGTGATTTTTGTGGACTGCTACTTCCTTCTACAACAAGAAGGCCATCCTCCCCCTGGGCCTGGCCCCATTGAAGGAATGTTTCCGTATTTTGATGCTTCTAAGCTGTCATTTTTTCCAGTCCTAGCACCAGTGCGCCTACAAGGATTGGGCACTTTTTATCCTGGGTCTTGTGCATCTAGCTATCTTTTTTTAATTTTTGACCTACTTCTGTCCATGATATATGCTCTATAAATACAGTCTATATCAGTGTCACCTCGGTGAGATTTTGTGAAAAATAGGATCCGCCTTGTGAAGGTACTCACCCAGACTTGAGGATAAATTTGGTTTCAGCAATACTACTCTCCTTTGCTTGCTGACTTATCACCTCTCCATTCAGACCCCTGATCTCTTCATTCGGACCCCATCTCTCCATTTGAATCTGCATCCCCATTACATGTTTAGCAATGTCATTAAACGTCAAATGTTGATGGTGGCGAAACTAAATACCTCAAATAATAACATTCATTTACAACTTAATAAAATGACATCTGATTTTGTTGATAGAGGTTATAACCCTCATGATGTTCATGTTATTTGTGATAAAGTTAAGCAACATTGTCAAACTTTTTCCAGACCAAACTTTTCAGCTGTTACTTCTAGGAAGAATCCCAATGCACAACCAAGAAATGTCCCTAGATGTTTGCTAAATTTTGATAACAACACCAAAAATGTTAAGCAAAACATATGTAAATACTGGCATATTTTATAAGACATCCCTGAACTTAATTCCTTTATATTGGCTCAACCTAATTATGGGTAAAGAAGAAGCAGTAATCTAAAGCATTTACTTTGTTACAAAGAGCAGCCATGTAACAACATTTTATCTAAGACAGTAAAGAAAGGCACATACAAATGTGGTTGGTGCATTTATAGTAAATACATTTTTACTGAATAAACTTTTATACACCCGGTACGTGGATCTGAATATAAGTTAAATGTTTATGGCAACTGTGACATGAGGAATCTGGTATATCTACCCTTGTATGATCATTGCCAGATGTATTATGTTGGCAAAACTAACCAGAAATTTAAGAAATGCATTAGAAATCATATTTTTGACATAAAATGATGTTATTACTAAAGCTTTATCTAAACATAAATTAACAAAGGGATTTGAACATGATTTTAAATTTTTAATACTGAATGTTTCATATGAACCTTTATGAGAGGTAATGTTGTATATCACACAGAAACTAATGAATGTTATTGGATTTTTTGCCTGACAGCACATGTACCACCAAGACTTAATGGCTGTATATCTTTAAAACCTCTATTTAGAGAGTTACATCAATGAGTTTAATTTTAATGCTCAATTAATCATGTGACTACTGATTTTATTTAAAATACTGCTTTTTTATATTATTTTATCATGCCTGAAGAAGCCTTGTTAGGTGGAAATTTTATTTGAGATGTACTAAAGGATTTTGTTTTTACCAAGCTGTTCCTGTTTCCAGTGGCTTTTCTTATTTTGTATTTGCGCCTTTTTAAGTTTCACTGTGATTTACTGTTTACTGGCTGGTATTTTTGTCGTTATCATACAGGCTATTATGGGTCGATCTCTGCCTCATGTTCAGAGCCTCAACCATCCTTAAACTCTCAGAATTACTGCATATCTACAAGTCTAATGGTGGTGATGTAAACACCTGTTCAAGATATCTCAGTCTCTTGTATAACATAAATAAAACATGTTGGAGTGACAGTTATGTATCACAGAGAATACCACTTCTGTGGAATCGTCTTTCTCTCCACATGAAGTAAAGCAATTCCCTTACTCTATTCAAATGTTGTCTGGATGAATGGATGGGAAACTACCAATTCACCTCTGGTTTAGCACCCTTGTCCCATATGAATAGGGGTAATATATAAATGTTTGAGTCTACTGGAAAATACCGAAAACCAACTTGTTTGAAAACGAACAGTGGATTTTCGGTTTCGCGAAAGTGCACTTAAGCGAAAGTGCACTTCCGAGAAGAACGGTTCAACAAACCATTAAGGAACACGGGTGCCGAAGCACACTACAGTGGGGAAAGGGAGTTTATGTGTTTCCCCACTGTAGTGCAATCTCGGTATATTTAAGTAGGAGTGTGTGGGGGGCACAGCCCCCCACATGGAGGGTGCAGGGGGGCTTGCCCTCCCTGCAAAAACAATGTTTTATTGTTTTTTATTGGTTCGTTGAACCGATGTTCGCAGAAGTGCACTTTTCGTTTAAGTGCACTTTCGCCGAGGTGTGGGTCTACTGTCTAATTTCAAAGATGTGTGTTTTCGAAGTTATACAATAGACCCAAATGCTTTACCTGGCTCTGTCTTAATTTTTACTTACATTACAAGGGATAAAAACTTCATGCAAATGCAGGGCTAGACTTCTAAAGATCTTCAAGGATCAATATTCTAGTAAATACCTATGAACCTATGAATAATATTATGACAGCACTGTCATTTGTGAATTGTGTGCAGCTTGTCTCACATTTACTTTTCCCATATTTTTAGAAAGATTTCTTAAGCGATAAATTTAGTATTTAAAGATTTCCTGACATTTCCCTATTTTAAGGTGTGTGCACAGAGCTAGATCATGGTCAAATGGGACCCTATGCAGGGTAATGGATCAGGCCCCCCTTAAAGAGCCCCCTGAAGCAGCCCACACCCTCAGAGCAGCACCCCCTCCCCTGGAGACCCCCTCCATAGCAGCACCCCCCACACAGCCATTCCAGTGTCTCACTGTCTCATTGCCTCAGGTATGATATCTAAGTCCAAGGAAGTCATAGTTCCACTCACTAAAGAGAACTATTCGGCATTCATCAGACCTATCATTGAGTACAATACCCCCTTTGGTATGTACCTATCCAGGCATATCCAACAATTGGAACATCCACAGAGGTTCCTCACAAACAGAATACAGAGCATAAGTAAAATGTCCTATGCAGACCGCCTCAAGGCCCTATCCCCTGTATTCTGTCTCCTACAGGCTTTTGAGGGGAGATCTATGCCTGGCATACAGGGCATTGTCAGACCTCACTCTGATGGACCTCCTGCATATCCACAAAACAAAAGCACCAGAATTACCCATTCAAATGACTTAAATCTTGCCTGTGATATAAACAGGACCTGCTGGAGAGATAAGTATGTATGCCCGAGACTATCCCATCTATGGAAGAGGTTCCCCATCCATGTGAAGCAGAGTTACTCCTTAACCCAATTGAAGTGCAACTTGGACAATTGGTTGAGAAGCCAGAAATTCATCCCTGGTTTGGCACCTATGTCTCTAATGGACGCAGGTAACTTGTAAATGGTTCATCTCCCAGGCCCATGCTTACACTTATCAAGGGTATCAGAACTTGTCAGACATTTGGGATGCATGGCTAGGCTTAAAAAGGCCCTTGTGGCCATTAGCCTAGTAAACACCTGTGAATGTCATTACTTGGTTATTTCTTCCCAGTTACCATAAACACTGTTCAAATCTGGCAATGTGCATGCTATTTTCTTCTTTATTTCTGCAATGGTTACAGAAATTTGGATTTAATTTAAAATTTTGATTTCAAATTTTATAGTACAAACACTGATGTCCATTTGCAAAGCAAAACAATACAGTCTCACAACGAAAACAGACTTAGCGTGAACAACCGTAAACTTCTGCGTCCTTGAAACTCATATTCATTGAAAATGCATTGAAACCTGCATTCATAGAAGATACATCTGGCCAGTGGCAGGTTAAGTTTACTTTTGGGTTGTTTTCAAAACATATGCCCCTTGAATTTTTATGACCTCTTATACATGCATGTGTTCTTTGACTCACCTTTGTGATTATATTAAACTATATTCCTTGTATAATACAGAATCACTTGTTAGAGTTTGTTTTAAATTTGTAGATTTGAACATTTTTCAAGTAAGCATCGAAGAAAACTATGATCCAGTAATGACAAAACTACGCATTTCAGAAGGTTTCAAAAATAAAAGGCCACTCAGACTTACTCATTACAATCTACCACTATCAGTCAATATGAGCAATCTCTGCAGAAGTAAAAGTCATCTGAATAATTACACACTAAAGAGAACTATAAATAATGAAAATGTTGCTGCTGGCAAACAGCTTTGCATTTTAGTGTTTCATCTACAAATTAATGCTGCCCTTGAAGAATAAATTGCCTATGTTACTGCAGTAGGGAATGGCTGGCAAACAAACAACATGTTCTTAGTTACTAGACATCTGATCTATAGAATACACTCAGGAGTGAAGCACCCCATCCCCCTTATGCTACATAGTCATGTCATTGATCAATCTATTTGTTGTGGGAAAAGAACTCACAACTTTCTGCACCAAAAACAAGTTGGTTACTTGTTGCAGCACTGACAGTGAATAACACAGCTTTAAACTTTCTGCATAACATTGATAGACTGTAATCCACAGTAATTAAAATAAATAAATAAATAAATAGAAATGAAATTAAAATTAAAGAAGACCTGACAGTTGGTGTTAAGGTTTAAGGCACTTGCCTGCCTATAATTATTAAGGTTCAAGGTTTGACTCTGAGCAGTGTCACTTAAAATAACTGTTCCTAACTAATGCATTTCTCACACACACACACACACACACACACACACACACACACACACACACACACACACACCACTCACCAGAACATGCTGCATATATCCATCTGTATCTCCCCTGATCCCCTCCAACTTCTATTTAATTCTACTACTTAAATCTCCTGCGTAGGTGCTGGCAGTGTCCTTCATCTAAACCCAACATCAGGACAATGTCATGAGGTTCCCAAGGGTCCTAATGCTACTGTGTTTACAGAAGGATCCCCACAGAGTTTATATATATATATATATATATATATATATATATATGGGTTCACTACATATGATCAAAAGTTCATATGACTGAAGCCCATTTGACTGAGACCAAATGACCAAAAGTTCATTTGACCAAAAACCAATATGACCGAAAACTCATTTGGCCGAAAAACAGCACTGGCAGGTATATGCCCTGTTCCCCACTGTAGTGCGACCCTGGAGTGAGAATATAAAGTTAGGGGGGTGGGGGGTGTAGCCCCCCCACATTATGCAACCAGTTTTTACTGATGCTATAAGTTTTAATGTATTGTTAATGGATAGACATGTATATAATAGTGCATAAACTGCAATTATGTGGGGGGCTATGCCCCCCACACCCCCCCAATGTTATATTCTCATTCCAGGATCGCACTACAGTGGGGAACAGGACATATACCTGCCAGTGCTTTTTTTCAGTCAAATGAGTTTTCGGTCATATGGATTTTCGGTCAAATGAACTTTCGGTCATTTGGTCTCAGTCAAATGGGCTTCGGTCATATGAACTTTCGGTCATATGTAGTGAACCCATATATATATATATATATATATATATATATATATATATATATATATATATATATATATATATATATATAGAGAGAGAGAGAGAGTATAGTGAGGTAGGGATGCCTCAGCCAACATGGGCCACAGGGAGCTGCCTAGGTTGCCTAGTGCTGAATCTGGCTGTGTGTGTGCATGTGTGTGTGTGTGTGTGTGTGTGTGTGTGTGTGTGTGTGTGTGTGTGTGTGTGTGTGTTTATTATTTATTGACTGACTTGACTATTTGGTTTATACTGTGGCTACACTGCATATACAGTATACTGATAGCACTGAAGTAGTTTCCATACACCATGGACAGTAGTGTAGCTAATGTGGGGAAGACTGGCAACTAGCCCAGGTGCAAAGTGTTAAGTGTGTGTGATCAACCAATAATGATCTCTAATACAATACCATGTTTTAAAAGCTGTTATTGCATTTGCAGTCAAACCTGAGCACTGTAGTGCTCTGTGTGTGGTCTAAACTGTAGTAACTGTTTGCTGCACTGTAGCAAGCAATTTGCTACAATTTACAGGTAAAAAAAACTCTCTTTCTTTTTTACTAAAACCTGAGCACTTTAGCACTCTGTGCAGGCTGGGTATAAACTGTAGCAACTATCTGCCAAATTTCTAGCAAGCAGCTTGCTACAGTTTATAAGTAGAAATGCTTGTGTTTATTTATTTATTTATTTTAGCTAAAACATGAGCATCTAACACTCCATGCAGGCAGGGCATAAACTGTAGCAACTGTTTATTTTATTTTGTATTTTTAATAAAATAGAGGAGGGTCAGGGACAGGGCACAGAAACAGGACCTGAATGGCTGGGTGGGGTGTATTGTGAATCTGGCCACCTCGTTGGTGTGCCAGTGAGGAGATGGGGCACTGGTTCATGGTACTGGCTGGTTGAGTAAGCTACACTTCTGACTATGGAATAGCAAAACATGTACTGCATAATATCTTTGCATGACAATCTTATACATTTTAGGTTAATAAGAAAGAGATTTTATGCTTTCAAACTACATTATAGCTAGCTATTAGGCAAAAGACAATAAAGGTGTCTAGCTCAATTGCTCTGGTTGTTTAGTCAGTTGCTGAAAGTCAAACAGTAAGAAATGGCAGAAAAATGGAATCAAACCATTGACTACAGGGAGCAAACTTGTTAACAGCTCATGGCCATAACCCTCTTTACTAATAGCAAGGCAAAATTAGTCAAACCAACTGATGAACAGAACCCACAAGCCTTCTAATCTTCTAGAGTCAAAGGCAAGTGTGCCAACCTGTTAAATCACTGATGCTATTAGGCTGTTTACAGTGAAAAACTGCAACAGAGCTGACTTTACTGATTGTTATCATGTGTTGCACATGCCCTTACTAATATTAATTTTGATTTTTCTGGTGATGTTTCAGGCTGCATGATATCAAGATTAATTTTTGTTGCTGACTTAAGAATTTGGATATTAGCATGCATATCTGAGTAATGGTAGCAACTACAAGAAAAGCTTGCAATATTGTTAATACAAATAGCTGAATATCAGGATAAAAAAATCATCAAAGTGTAATTTTGGCAGGATGAGAAGTGGTATTAATGAGCTTAAATGTCTATCTACATACAACAGTGTCTTCAGAATAAAGCATCTATTATCACTGTTTTTGTAAGAAGAGCGTTTTTGTTATAAGAATTATGCTGAAAGTAAGGTATCTCACAATGACTTTTCAGTATGAAGTCTTGGTTTGGCATATGGTTTTGCATATGATTTTATAATATTAATCATTACGTACCATCATGTTTAGTTTACTAATGCATTTGGACTGTATATTTGTCATTCTGTTTTTCATGAAAATACATTGTTGTGCTTCAAAGTGCAGAGACTGGTGAAGCATTTTGCCACTTAAGGGGTCATTCAATCTGTGATGAAAGGAGATACTGCCAGCCCAGCTAGCTGGAATTTTGTAAATAAAGTATATGTCATTGATGAATATTGAAATGATTTATACAATATGCTTGTGTTACAAATGTATTAGAACTGTATGTCATGTGTATATCAATTTGCTTGTACAGACGTATGTGTTAAAGTGTTTATTGGCAAAGTGCTGTTTGAAATGTAACAAACAGTGTGCCCTGCTGGAAGAAAACATAAATGTACATGCACTACTGTAACTGTCTAAATGTATATATTTTAACAGTGGAAATTGGAATACAGAAGGTTAACTTCAGTCCAGCAAATTTTAGGAAAATAGCTGAAATTAAATTACTTTATAGGCTATGCAATAAAAGATGGCATCTTTCAGTTTTCAGTGCAGCTCAAGACAAAGAGTTTGTGCTGAGAAGCTTTCTGTATTGTCATTAGGGTGAACTAATTACTAGTTTTGAAATGTGAAGGAATGCAATTGTTTTATGACTTCCAGCATCTGCCAAAGATCTGAGGTCTATGTATTTTTACCAGCTGCCATCACTGGTTGCTTTTGGCCTGGGGACTAGAAGTCAGATGACTCGAGATGATGTCATTCCACAAGCTAGCACAGCAGTAATGTTTGAGATATTAATCTGAGAAGTCTCTTTGTGAGAGACAGCATTCTGTATTCTGTCTTGGACCTAACAACAACTAGAAGATCCATTCACCACATCTGCCTTGTTCTAATGAAGTAAGTTTCTAGGGTATAGTAATTCTCTTAGATACAGTCAGGAATATAGTAAAGCTTAGTTTAGATGTTTTCTTTATTTATTTGAGACTGTCCTGCAATATTGATTTAAATATTTCCTGTGGTTTTGAACACTGATGTCACTGTGAATATATATTTAGTATCATATTGTTCTTTTACTATTTATTATTAAATATATTTAAACCTTTCATTGTGGCTGATCTGTGTAGAGATATTTAAGTTTTTAGAGTACTTGCATATTTATTTGGTGACACTGTGTGGGCCACTCCTAATAGCCTTGCTCTTGCTCAAACTGCCATTTGTATTAATATTAATATTAGATTGGACAAACCTTGTTAAGGGCCTTAAAGTACCTGATAAGAAGTGATTGGTAGCAGTAGAAATACCTTATAGTCTGGCAGAAGGGGGCATAGCTAGTAAACTTATGCCAGCCTTTCCCAGGTGTGTGTATGTGTGTGTGTGTTAGTTACTTGGGCAGGGGCATGAAGCACCATTTGGGCAGAGAGGGTGCTGGAGGACTTGGCAACTCTATAGCTGTGCCATTGAGGAGTATTATTGGGGATCTTGAGAAAGGTTTGAAAAACCAGCCCCGGACTGACTATTGTCTCTGTGTGCTCTTGATTGCACTTGATGCAGAGAGCTGCATCTAGAAGTACTGTGTGTG